>NC_133451.1:23802500-24102500 GCF_048565385.1 Saimiri boliviensis | reverse complement strand
ACCAGGGCATCATTATTTTAAAAGGGCTCCAGTTGAGTTGAAGTACAATGAAGTGTTGAGAACCACTGGGCTCCGTGACATCCTAAGTCCTGCTAGCCCTCTGTTCACACTGTGGCAGATACTGGAAGTGACTCATTCAGCACTGTTCCTATTCCTTTTATCCCTCACCTTCCTCTACTACAGAGACTAGAAAGCCACATACTTCATTTCTCTAATGGCCATGCAGCTGGAAATGGCCGTGGAACTCTGCTCTGGCCAAAGAAACCTAAGCAGAATTCTGCCGGTGTTCCGTCAGCCGCCTTCTTCCCGCCTAGGATGAAACCAGCATCTAGTGCTGCGCCAGCCATCAGGGAAGACCGGAAGAGTTGCCGTCAGCTGGCCTGGATATCATGCTAAGGACTCAAATCCAGCAACTTCTAGACTTTTTGTTTTGGAAAACAGTAACAACCTATTCGCTTAAGTCACTCTGGTTATCATTTCTGTCTCTTACATTCTGAAGCAATTCTAGTACAGCCATCTTTGTTATCCTCGGCCTTGAGATTGTTGTAAAGGCCAATCATGTTAATATATGGGAAACCACTTAGCAAACTGTAAAGCACTCAGTGAATGGACAGGGTTTGGAATTGGTTTGGAAATATTGCCAATCTCTGCTTTATGCAAAGAATCTAAAAGCAGAGCATGAGGGCTGTGCTATTTCAGGGTGAGCTGGGGAGCATTTCCAGGAGGATTTGGGGGAGGAGAGGCTCAGTCCTGGGAGTAAGGTGACCAATTTGTCCTAGTTTGGCCGAAACCTTCCCAGTTTTAGCACTGAAAGTTCTGTGTCCCAGGAAACCCCTTAGTCCTCAGAAAACCGGGATAATTGGCCACCCTGTGTAGGAGCACACAGCACAGAGACCTATCAGCCGCTGCAAAACATCTGCTTTTGGAGCAGGTTGCTAACTCATCCCGAAAGGCCTGGCCACTTCTTACTGGGGAATCCATCAGCTGATGCACTGTGAGCCAGAACTTACTCCTCTCAGCATTTCAGCTGTGGTTGCTGGTAATGAATAAGCGGCTCTTTGAAATGCTCACACGCTTCCTTCAAAGCCTCCACGTCTGTTTTCTCTAAGAAGGAGAAAATGTGTGGGAATCTGCCACTCCTGGGGAGCAGGGCTGGCCCGTGGGCTAAGGGCTTCACTGCCTTGCTCAGTGCCCTGCCCAGAGCCAGCCTCCAAAACACTTGCTGCTTGGGGGAAACGCACCAGGCTTGTCTGTGGCTCCAGTCCTGTTGCCCATCCCCCAGGTGCTGCATCCGCATCTGGGTCACCCCCAGCCCCTGCCTCGCCTCAAATTCATTCCAGCCAAAATAACTCCTTGCCAGTAATTATGCCCACCCCTTTCATCTGAATGGCATGTTTCTGTTTGCAAGGGAATCTCATGCCTGTTACCTCCTACAGTTCTTCCAATAGTCCTGGGAGGTGCTCATTAGTCACCTTATCCCCACTTTCCAGATTGGAAAACTGAGGCTCGGAAAATAAACTAACTCGATGGAGTCCCTTCAGTTTCTCTCTGCCATTGCTGGGGTGTGGTTAGGGACAGGGCTTTGGAATCTGACACATTTGGGTTGAATTCTGTCTCTTCTCCCTCACAGTGTAACACTGGACATTTCACCCTCCTGAGCTGGGAGGAGTAGATCAGTTGGTGTCTCTGCAGTTCCCAAGAGGTGCCTGACACCCATAGAGGCTCAGTGAGTCCTCCCTTGTCCCTTTTTCCTTTTCCAAGGTGCCACCCCTTCCACTGTGCTTTAGAGTTAAAAAGCTTCTAACAGACTAAAACTTCAGGTTGGGTGTGGTGGCTCACCCCTGTAATCCCAGCACTTTGGGAGGCTGAAGTGGGTGGATTGACCCCAGGAGTTTGAGACTAGCCGGGGCAACATAGTGAAACCCCATCTCTAGAAAAGAGTACCAAAACTAGCCGGGCATGGTGGTACTTGCCTCTAGTCCCTGCTACTCAGGAGGTTGAGGTGGGAGGATCGCTTGAGCTCAGGATGTAGAGGTTGCAGTGAGCCCAGATTGCGCTATTGCACTCCAGCCTGAGTGACAGAGCAAGACCCTGTCTTGGGGGAAAAAAAAGACTAAAAGTCCTTTAATAATAATAACTAACAGCCATGTGCCCAGCACTGCCCTAAGCATCTGTTAATTCTTTTGGTTGAAGTCTGTGCTATTTTCATTTCCATCCACAGATGAGGAAACTGAGGCACTGGAGGCTAAATAACTTGTATATAGTCTCGCAGCTAGTGAGCTGGGATTATGAACCCAGGCTGCCAGTTGCAGGTGTGTTTCCAGCCATGCACTGTTCTGCCTCCATAGATGTCCTACTGAAGAATTCCAGGAGCTGGCAGGACAGGGTAGCTGGAGGGCCTTTGTGGATCCTTCATGCCTTCTGTGCATTGATTTAAAAATACCACGCTTCCCGAAATGACCATGGTGCCCTGGCAGGCATGGGGGGCGGGTGTTAATTTCCTGCTACTGCTGAAATAAGTTGCCACAAACTTGGTAGCTTAATACAGATTTAGCTTCCAGTTCAGGAGGTCAGAAGTCCTAACTGGGTCTAATTAGACTAGCATCAAGGTATCGGCAGGGCTGTGTTTCTCCTGGAGGCTCTAGAGCAGAGGCATCCTGTGCCCTTGCAGTTTGCAGCAGCTGGCTGCTTTCCTTGGCTGCAGCCTCTTCATCGTCAAAGTCGGCAGCACCTTCCAGCCTATGACTCTGACCTCTCTTGGTAAGGATCCTTGTGATTAGGGTCACCTGGATCATTCAGGTTCATCTTCCCCTCTCAAGATGCTTGACTTCATCACATCTGCAAAGTCCCTTTTTGTGAGGCAGCATATTCATAAGTCCTGGGGATGGGGACATGGACATCTTTGGGGACGCCTTACTCTGCTTACTGTGAGGCTGAGCCAGATTTTGAATCCCAGCTCTACCAGGTGTAACCTCTGTGCCCCACTGTCCTCCTCTGCACAATGGGGGATGATGAGGCTGCTGGACTTAACCTCCCTCCAAAGATTGTGAAGGTCAAAGGGGATGACACACGTTCAAGTGCTTTGCAAAGTTCTATGAAGGTGTAACTTCTTATTGCTGAATAAATAGTACTGAAAGAGAAAGACTGCTTCAGGCCAGTTCAGGACCAGTTAGAAAGACTTGCCTTCTGCAGCCCAGAAAATTCAACTGCAAGGTTACCCCCTATAACTCTCGCTTCCATTGCCAGACCTGAAGTGCGAGGTAATTACTCTTCAGCCATTTAGCGCAGCGAGTCTCTTCTTTTTGACAAGAATCAAAGTCAAAGTCATGGAAGAGTCCTTTCTCATTCGGAGGTGCATCAACCAAACACTCCTCCTGCTTCTCTGAAAGGTTTAACTTCATCTGGGAACATCTGCTCAGCGTGCTCCTCATGCCCTCCCCTCCTCCCAGTCCTGTGTTCTGGGGCAGATTGAGGAACTGCAGCGGATCAGAATGAAGTCCAGTGAATCAGAATGCATGGACTTCATTCTTTTCAAGGAGCTGGCACTCCAACGGGGTGAGGCGCTCCCCTGGGGTCTCCAGGGAATGCATCCAGCATGGCATGGCGGGATGTCCACATATAACAAAAACACTCTTCTGAGTCCTTTCAATAAAACAGCTCACTGAATCCTCAGCATAACCCTAGGAGGTGGATATGGTCATTTTTCCCATTTTGCAGATGAGAAAACTAAGGCTCAGAGAGGTTTAACTGCTTGCCCAAGGTTACACAGCTAGTAAGTAGCAATATTGGTATCTACAGGCTGTCACTATTCCCCTTTACCGCTGCTGCGGGCTCCTCTGTTCTTTCTTTTCCCAATCCAGGAAAACTGACATTTTAATAAGACTCATAGGCCTTAACAGCTACGTAATCATTATGAAAAAAAAAGAAGGTAATGATGGAAATATTAGTAATACATGAAGCCAAAGGGGAGAGCTGCAAACGTTCAGAGAAGACTCATGGGAGAAGGAATCAGAGAAGATAACACACTGGGCTTGGCGGGGCTGAACTGTGCGGTGCAGGAGAGGTAAGCCGCCTGTGGCCAAGGCTTCTCCAGGCCAGAGCCATGAAGTTAGGCAGGTCTGGGGACAGTTAAGAATCTTGTTTGATTAGAATGGAGAATTTGTGGCCTATGTTGGAATCGAGGCCAGTCCCACTCATTCATTCAACAAACATTTACTGAATGCCTTCTGCAGGCTGGTTGTCCTTGGTGCTGGGGAATTAACAATGAAAGGACAGATGACTCCAAGCTCCTAGAACTTCCACTGCATTGAAAGAGACAGATAAGGACATACTAATGAGAACATATCAGGAAGTTAAGTGCTGAGAAGAAAATAAAGTCACAGGTGTCGGAAGAAGCAATCCACTGTGAGTCCCCAGCGTCCCTGCTCTTGATTGCTGGGTATGCCAGGAATGCCAGACCCTCCTGCTTTTATCTGGGCCATTTCTCAGGGTTGTGTTTGCAACAAGCAATCTTTTTTGCCCACCAAAGAGCAGGTTTGTTTGCTGCTCACTTTCCCAGGAGCAATGTTCGTTGGCTGTGATGGAAACCACCTGTAATGTGTGGCCTCTACCTGGGCCTGCCTCTGTCACCCCCATAGGACTTGGGAGATGTCAAGACTCAAGCTAACATCATGCTCTCTACTTGCTCTGCTGTGATTCATAAAAATTCCTTTGTCTCTGACCCAAGACTCTCATATCTTCTGCCAGCATCCATGAAACTGTAGCAGGCTTTTTTTTTTTTTTTTTTTTTTTTTTTTTTGAGATGGAGTTTCCCTCTCTCACCCAGGCTGGAGTGCAGTGGCATGATCCTGGCTCACTTTAATCTCTGCCTCCCGGGTTCAAGCCATTCTCCCGACTCAACCTCTTGAGTAGCTAGGACTACAAGTTGGGACTACAGGTGTGGGCCATCACACCCAGCTAATTTTTGTTCTTTTGGTAGAGACGGAGTTTCACCATGTTGGCCAGGCCAGTCCTGAACTCCTTTCCTCAAGTGATCTGCCTGTTTCAGCCTCCCAAAGTGCTGAGATTACAGGTGTGAGCCACTGCACCCGGCCAAACTATTATGAGCTTGCAGGTAGGGAACGTTTCAGATTTTTCCCAGACCCTGACGGAATGATGGTGGTAGAGTATGGACAGGGGACAGGTGGCTTAAGGTGATCTTACTTTGATCTCAAGGGGTAAGGAAACACCACTTGACCTCAAGGTCACATGTCGAAGATCTTGACCTCAAGATCACATGTCGAAGATCTGGAAGGTAAAAAAGAACTGTAATATTATCGTGTTAGCTTGATTTTGTGTCACTATAAATGAATATCCAGGACTGAATAATTTATAAAGAAAAGAGGTTTAATTGGCTCAAGTTCTGCAGGCTGTACAGGAAGCATGGTGCTGGCATCTGCTCCTGGTGAGGCCTCAGGGAACTTAGAATCATGGCAAAAGGTGAAGGGGGGAGCAGGCGCATCACACAGTGGTAGTGAGAGCAAGAGAGAGAGGGAGAAGGTGTCACATTCTTAAACAACCAGATCTCATGTGAACTAACTGAGCGAGAACTCACTCATTACCTAGAGGAGGGCAGCAAGCCATTCACAAGGAACCCATCTCCACGAGCCAAACCCCTCCCACCAGGCTCCACCTCCAATATTAGGAATCACGTTTTAACATGAGATTTAGCGGAGACAAATCTCCAATTCCAAACCATATCAATGACTCATTAGGTGCCTTGGGCAACCGGTGACTGCAGGGCAGTTGGGGAGCACCGTTAGGCTTTCAAAGGGAGTGAATGTGATGGCAATGTGTTATGCTGTCTGTAGTTCCATTAAAAATATTTTAACAGAAATAGTATAATATGTAGTGTGTGTGGGGGTTCACTTTAATCTATTCTCTAGAGACAGTTAACATTTTAAGCATTCTAATCAGAACATGGCCTTGGTGGTTGGTTAGCATTTGATAGCTTCAAGCCAGATTTCTAACCTGAGGGGGCTGCCACAAGATTTCAATTATTAACTTTAAATTTAAGATCAATATCAGAGGCTTTGTTAGCTAACATAATAGGTGCTAGAAGTTATATTTTTTATTGGTGAAATAGGGAGCATTCAAGGTTGCCTTAACATAGTATAGCAGGACCCCTGCTCTTGAACTGAATTTGAGAATCCAAGGAGCCCAATCTTGGCTGCATATTGTAACCACCTGGTGGGAAGCTTTTAAAAACACTGATATAGTATCTGGGCTCGACTTCTAGAAACTGACTTAATTGGCAGTCTTGGTAAGGGCCAATTAAGTTGCCGGTATGCAGCCTGGGAACTGGGATTTTTAAAAGTGCACAGTGATTCTTTTTTTTTTTTTTTTTAGATGGAGTTTCACTCTTGTTGCCCAGGCTGGAGTGGTGTGATCTCAGCTCACCGCAACCTCCGCCTCTCAGGTTCAGGTGATTCTCCTGCCTCAGCCTACTTAGTAGCTGGGAGTACAGGCATGTTCCACCAGGCCCAGCTAATTTTTTGTATTTTTAGTAGAGACAGTGTTTCACTGTGTTGGCCAGGCTGGTCTTGAACTCCTGACCTCAAGTGATCTGCCCACTTTGGCCTCCCAAAGTGGTGGGATATGAGCCACCATTCCTGGCCAAAGCAGCACAGTAATTCTAATGCATGGCAGAGTTTGAGAAGCATTACAACAGCTCACACTTAGGTCTGTCTCTTAGGAGCCATACGACCTTGAGCGAGTTGTCTAACCTCTCTGAGTCTGTCTCATCTGTAAGATGGGTGTGATAATATGCCTACCTCATCTGCTGATTGTGAGGACTTCATGAATTATTCCATGATGAGTGCTAAGAATAGTGTCTGGCAAGCAGCAAGTTCTCAATTAAGTGTTAGTCATTATTACATCATTCTTATTCAAACTATTTTTACTTTGATCTTTGGAAAATTTCTCAAGGTATAATTATGGTGTCTAGCTGCTATCTTGGAGAATTCATGTTACTAGTCTGCTATAACTAATTGGCTGAAGCCTGCCACTGGAATATTTGCCCTAAATGAACCTTTTGTATGAGATGCTGTTGGAACTCCCGAAAAGAGAGCGGGTGCCAGAACTTGATCTTGCTTCCAGAACAAGTTGTAGGTAGGAACTGTTTTAGTGTCAGTTTGCTAATAAATGTCTGCGTGGGCATCAGGAGTCTGTATGAAACTTGCTTTCAATGAAACTGAATGGGAGGGTTGTGGAGCAGTGATCTTTGACCCATCTCTGCCTCTGGTTCAGATGTTCTTACTTCTTTTTAGGGCCTTGGACCCTTTAATAGTCTGGTAATGCCTCTGGATCCCTTTGCAAAATAATGGTTACAAATGCATAAAATAAAAAACTTATTACTACAGTAATAAGTATAAATACCTATTACTACTATAATTATAGTTATCAAATTATTAAAAACAAATTTATTACATAATTATGTATGTACTTGTTAGTATCTTAACAAAGTGAATTGTAATAAAATCTATCTTCAATTGACATAACAAAGTCAATTGAATAAAATCTATCTGTGATTTCTATTAGTGACAATAGAAGTCACTTGTGACAAAGCCGCAAGTATTTTTATACTACTGTGGTTTCTTGTCTCATTTGTAATGAAAGGCAATGCTAAATTTCAGTTAAACATTAATAAAATAAAGATGTTAGCTTTTTCCCCATCTGTGTAAATTTCATGATTCTTGGGATAAAAGCCCTTGATTATTGGTGTAACCAAATGGGCTTAGGCCAGACTTCAATACAATGGAAATACAATGAAAATATAATACATGCCATACAGTGGACAGAAAGGAGCCATAAGGAGAAACTTTTCCATTATTATTGCTGTAATAAAACTCCAAAACTTAGTGCTTTAGAACAATGATTCTGTAGGTCAGGACTCTGGCCAGGTGATACAGTGTGGCTGTGTCCCCACCCAAATCTTGTCTTGAATTCCCATGTTTTGTGGGAGGGGCTCGGTGGGGGATCATAGAATCACGGTGGTGGTTTCTCCCATGCTGTTCTTGTGGTAGTGAATAAGTCTCACGAGATCTGTTGGTTTGATAAGGGGAAACCTGTTTCTTTGGTGCTCATTCTCTCTTTGCCTGCTGCCGTTCATCTAAGATGCGACTTGCCCCTCCTTGCCTTCCTCCATGATTGTGAGGCTTCCCCAGGCATGTGTAAGTGTAAGTTTAATTAATCCTCTTTCTTTTGTAAATTACCCAGCCTTGGGTATGTCTTTATCAGCTGCGGACTAATACCCCAGGGCTCAGCAGGGTGATTTTCTGTTGGTCTCACTTGGGATTTCCCATGTGTCTGAATTCACTTAGGAGCTTGGCTAGATCTGGAAATGCTCTTCCTCCAAGACCTCTCTTCACATAACCTCTGACCTCAAAGTCATCAAGGCTGGACTTCCTCAAAGCATGGCACCTGTGCTCCAAAGAGACAGTAGCATCTGCCTGTCCTCTTTAGACCCAGGCCTGGAAGTCCTATAGAGTAGCATCCAAAACCTTCTGCTGGTGACAAACAAGCCAGAGGCCAGTCAGATCCCAGGGGAAGGCACATGGACTCCATCTCTTGAACTGAAGAAGGACCCAGGGAGGGAAGAAATTATTGGGAGCTGTCTCTAGATTCTTTACACCATGGGGACCTATCAGGACTGGGGACTGCTCAGACACAAGGGTGAGTCAAAGCTGCCTCTGAGACATTCTGCTTCAGGACTTGCTGTTTTTGCTCACACATTGGACTTCCTCTCCCAGAGTTCTTAATCAGTTTTCACTGAATCATCAAAAACTATTGCTGAAGCTTGAGTAGTGTTCACCTCAATGAAAGAAAAAAAAAGTGCCAATTTTATTAATACTCATTAACAGACTTAATTATGAGTGTGTCCTATACTGTCAATATCATAGGTGGCTGTGGCTTTAGGAAAGAGAGCTAAATGCACACTTTCCCTTTCATTACCTCAGCGTGTCTGACTATTGCGATATCTAAGCAGAGGGAATACTCTCCTCCTTGTGGGGAGCCCTGGCTGAGTCTGACCCCAGCCGCAGCCTGAATCAGCTTTCCCTCCTTGGGCTTCTCTAACCCCTACCCTTGCCTGTGCATTTTCAACAGCTTTATTTTTTTTCCTTTTTTTCTCTAATTGCTTTTCCTTCCTTCCTTTGTTCCTTCCTTCCTTCCATCATTCCCTTCCTCCCTCCTTTCTTTCTTTTTCTCTTTCTTTCTCTTTCTTTATTTTCCTCTCCCTCCCTCCCTCCTTCCCTCCTCTCTCTCTCTCCTTCCTTTTTTCTTTCTTTTTCTCTCTCTCTTTCTTTCTATTTCTCCCTCTTTCCCTTCCTCCCTCCCTTCCTTCCTCCCTTTCTCTCCTTTCCTCTCTCTTTCTTTTTCTTTTCTTTCCTTCCCTCCTTTTCTTTCTTTTTCTTCAGCTTTATTAAGATGTATACATACCATACATCACCTGCCATTTCTGGCAGCACTGGCTTGGAATAATCTTACATAGGCTATTCCTACCAGACGACTGGTTCTCACCATAGTCACACTTTGGATTCATCTGGGGAACTTAAAAAAAAATGCCACCTGGGCGGGGAACGGTGGCTCACACCTGTAATCCTAGCACTTTGGGAGGCCAAAGCAAGTGGATCACTTGAGGTCAGGAGTTTTGAGTCCAGCCTGGCTAACATAGTGAAATCCCATCTCTACTAAAAATACAAAACTCCTCTGGGTGTGGTGGGCGCCTGTAATCCCAGGTACTCAGGAGGCTGAAGCAGGAGAATCACTTGAACCCAGGAGCCGGAGGTTGCAGTGAGCTGAGATCTCACCACCACACTCCAGCCAGGTAACAGAGTGAGGCTCCATCTCAAAGAAGAAATTGCCATTTGGCTTCCACCCTCGTAGATTCTGATTTAATGTGTCTGGATGCACAGATGCTTTTTAAAGCTCCTAGATAATCCTAATGTGCAGCCAGGCTTGGGAACCTCGTCCTAGGCTGTGGTGTCCTTGAGGGCAGGGGGCTGTCTTACTGGTACACAGTTGGTGCTTAATAAAAGATGAACACGTGAATGAATGATGGATGTCCCTGCCTTCCTTCTTATGGAACTGAGCCTTATGCTCCAGCTGCTGGAAAAGGTATTAAGCCATTGTTTTTGTTTGTCTTGTGGCTGCCGGAAGGCTAGCAGAACTTGAAAACTTGGAGTCTTGAGAGCATGTATTTTGTTACCTTTGGGGCAGAAGTAAGCTGTTCCTGAAAGCTTACTTAGGAAGGAGGTTGGGGGAGACTAGGAGAGGTTGGGAGAGGCTGGAAAGAGGTTGGGGGAGGCTGGGAGGGGTTGGGAGGGGCTGGAAGGAGATTGGGGGGGATGAGGAGGGACTGGGAGGGGCTGGAAGGAGGTTGGGGAAATGGGGAGGGGTTGGGAGGGGCTCGAAGGAGGTTGGAAGGCTGGGGAGGGGTTGAGAGGGGCTGGAAGGAGATTGGGGGAGATGGGGAGGGGTTGAGAGGTTGGAGGGAGATGGGGGGATGGAGAAGGGTTGGGAGGGGCTGGAAGGAGATTGGGAATGGGGAGGGGTTGGGAGAGGCTGGAAGGAGATGAGGGGTGGGGAGGGGTTGGGAGGGGCTGGAAGGAGATTGGGAATGGGGAGGGGTTGGGAGGGGCTGGAAGGAGATGGGGGGTGGGGAGGGGTTGGGAGGGGCTGGAAGGAGATGGGGGGATGGGGAGGAGTTGGGAGGAGTTGGAAGGAGTTTGGAGGAGATGGGGAGGGTTTGGTAGAGGCTGGTAAGGGGTTGGGGGCACTCTGAGGATTCACAATATCCACAGAGGATCAAACTTATTCAGCACTTCCTTTGTGCTGGGCAGTGTGCCAAGGATTTGATATTAACGCATTTATTTTTTTATCTGACCCTATGAAGAGGACACAATTGTTTTCGTTTTATAGACAGGAAAACAGAGGCACTGAGCAGTTAAGTGGGTGACCTCCCTCATGGGAGGTTCCCAGAGGCAGGAAGTCTGTGGGTTTGGGAGAGTGGCAGGGGGTGACACTCCTGCACCTTGGTTCTGAGGCTTCTTTGGCCAGGAAGCTCCCACAAGAGGATCCGCTGAGCATGAACTCCGGGAGCCTCCCACATGGGGCACTGGCGCCAAGGCCCCCAGCCTCCTCCTGGCAGGGGCTCGGATAATGGGCTCATCGGCCTGTTCAGTGAGAGCTGGAGACCAAAGAGCTCTGTGGACATGCTCTGTGTTACCTATAAACCCTTGCCTCCCTCCACTCAACCCTGAAAAAAATTCTTCCCGAGCAAAGAGCTCTGGTGGGTGGTGGCTTGACTTGCATTTAATTTCACATATAATAAGTAAAGCAAGGATTGTGCTAGAATAAAACCCATGCAATGTCTGGGGCCACAGGATTCTGGTAATTTCGCTTCTAGGCCTCTCCTCCCCCACTGACTGAGTTCCAGGTCGCGCTGTCCCTGGGCGGCCTCCTGAAGCTCCATACCAGCCTCTACCTGCTGCTGCCCCAGCTGCCTTCACGCCCCCGACAGTTCAAGTGGCCTCTTGCCTCAGCCTGTCTGAATTGGGTTTGTTTAAGGAGATTAAGAACCAGACTTGGCTTAACTCAGGCTGGCTCCAAGTTGTTATTACCCCGCAGTCCTAAGCTTTAAGCCAGCCTGAACGAATTCCTGCAAGCCGCGGTGGGGAGAGAGCCACCCCTCCTGTAAAAACAGCCCTGCCACACTTCATGGCAGGTGCATGCTAGGAGGAGATCTGTATTTGATTATTTATATTCACTTTCGGTTTTGCTTGGTAGGATTTAGAATGACCTGAGGGAAAGGAATGTGTCAAGAGAGGTGATGGGCACATTCGGGTAAGGGGAAGCTCTAACAGATGGGAAGGACATAGCCCCTTCCTCATTTTTGACAGTTAGGGGTCTCAGTGGGGCAGGCTACAAAACACAAAACAGGTTATTCGTTTGGGAAAATGGCAAGTTTGTCCTCACATTAGGAAATCACGGTAACAAGAAATGTTGACAATAACAAGTACTGGGTACTAAGTACTTTATCTGCTCGCCAGGACCGGCATCATTTCCCCCGCGTTATCCACTCTCTTTGCCTTCATTGTACAGAGGAGACAGAGAGGTTTCGCAGTGTGCGCAAGACCCCTCAGTGACGGGCGGAGGTGGGCCTTCTGCTTGCGTTGTCCGAAGCACCCTGCTCTCAGCAGCTCTGCAGAGACACAGCCGGGCAGAAGCTGGAACAGACTGCAGCCAGCGGCTCTCAGCCCTGGATGCGCATTCACATCAGCTGGGGAGCCATAAAAACAGCAGTGGACCCAGGCGCCACCCGGAGAGCCTGAGTGAATTGAACTGGGCTGTGGCCTGGGCATCAGTGTGTTTCCAAAGTTCCCCCGGTGAATCTGATGTGCAGTCAGGGCTCTGAAGCCTGGCCAGTGGGTTGGAGCTAAAAGTAAGTCCTGAGGTGACCTGCGCCGAGGTAAGACTCCAAGACCAGGGAGCCTGGGAGAAGGAAGACAGGAATCACGATTTCTTTCTTCTGCCTTCTTTTTAATAAGTGACTCTGCATTCAAGATAAACTTGAAGATCTTTAAATACCACGTTTCCCTAGATAAAGCACAGAGAGCAAATCATCTGAAACTTCTTTCATTTTGTCAGTAGCTCAAGCCAGAACCAGCTGGACTGCCATCTGACACAAACACCACTAGAGAGCCGTCACCCTGTCCCTCGGGCAGGTAAACCCAGACCTGGAGTTAATCCTGACCTGATTTTATATATATATATATATATATATATATATATATATATATATATTAATTTTTAAAATCGTGGTAAAAGATACATAACATAAAATTGACCACTTTAATCATTTTTAACCTGTGCAGCTTGGTGGCATTAACTCTGTTCACCTCGTTGTGCAGCCATCCCCATTGATATGGTTTGGCTCTGTGTTCCCACTCAAATCTCATCTTGAATTGTAATCTGCATAATCCCCATGTGTGGAGGGAGGGAACTGGTGGGAGGTGACTGGATCATGGGGTGGCTCCCCCCATGCTGTTCTCATGATAGTGAGTTCTCACGAGATCTCATGATTTTATAAAGCAGTTGTCCCTGCTCTTGCTCACTCTTCTGTCTCCTGCCATCATGTGAGAAGGTCCAAGCTTGCATCCCCTTCACCTTCCTCCATGATTGTAAGTTTCCTGAGGCCTCCCCAGTCATGTGGAACTGAATCAATTAAACCTCTTTCCTTTGTAAATGACTCAGTCTCAGGTATTTCTCTATAGCACTGTGAACACAGACTAATACACCCGGTATTCATTTTCAGAACTTTTTCATCCTGCGAAACTGAGACTCTGTGCCCATTTAACATTCCTCCCTCCTGCTAGCCCCTGGCAACTAGCATTCTACTTCTGTTTCTGAATTTGACTGCAACTCAGACTTAATTTTATTGCAGATTAATTATTCCTATAACCACTCAAATAATATCAAATAATGATAACTCTCCTTGATTAAGCAGTTAATTACAGAACAGCTATCTCAGTAGGTGCTGTTGCACCCTCCATTGTACAGATGTTCATGCAGTGTGGCAGAGAGACAGTTCTACGTGCTTGCACTGGAAGACCACCCTATATAACCTCTGTGGAGAGTAGGTGGGGCCATACTACTAGGTTTTAGCCAATAGAAAATAGGCAGAAGTGATGCGTATCATTTCCAGGCCTGGCCGTAACCCACTGTGCTATGTTCCACACTCTTTCACCCTTCCACAGCAACCTAAGAGGCTATACATTTAAGGTGGCAGTGTTAAAAGATGAGAAGAGTCTGAATCTTGAGTCCCTGCGTGGACAGAACCATTAAGAATTGGTGTTCAACCTGCATCAAACTGGGGCATGAGCAAGAAATCAAATTGATATATTGGGCATATTTATTACTGTGGCGAAGCCTATCCTTCCCTAATGTAGAGAGACCCAATGACTTACTGCAGTAGTCCATTTTCACACTGCTGATAAATACATACCTGAGACCGGGTAATTTATAAAGAAAATGAAGTTTAATGGACTCATAGTTCCACGTGGCTGGGGAGGCCTCACAGTCGTGGCAGAAAGCGAAAGGTACATCTCATATGGCGGCAGACAAGAGAAGGGAACTTGTGCGGGGAAACTCCTTTCTAAAACCATCAGATCTCATGAATTTATTCACTATCACGAGAATAGCACAGGAAAGAGCCACCCCATGACTCAATTACCTCCCACTGGGTCCCTCTCACAATGTGTGGGAATTGTGGGAGTTACAATTCAAGATGAGATTTGAGTGGGGACACGATCAAACCATACACTTATATCGAATGGCCACTGGAGTCAGTATTCGACACCAGTTCTCTCTCATACCCAATTTGGTGGCCTTGGCATACACCTGCTACGATTATGTTGTCCACATTGCTCTCAAGCTATTTATTTGAGGTTAAATATAGGACTTTAAAAAACTGTTTATTTCTGTACAAAAAGCTGGGCATTTTGATACGTCCCTCTCTCCACACCAAACCAGCCTCCGTACATCTTGCTATCCTTAAAAGAAAAATAAAACAAACTTCTTCTGCTGAGCTCCATCCCTCCAACTGATAAAAATCCCAGAAGCCTCTGGTCCTCAAGTCAGGCAGACATTTAAACCTATTCTTCTTTAAGAGATGGTTCACCAGCAATTTATTTCCTGTCACAGCCTATGTTTTCTGCCTATGAAGGATGATATTTTGTTCACCTTTGGTACCTTTACCCCATCGTATTTGGCAGTAAATGTCCCCAAACAATGCTTGCACTATCCATTAAAAAAAGGCTGTCTCGATTGGCTGTCACCCAGCAAGGCCGCTTCTCCCAGTCTTTGGTCTAAACATAATGTCATTTCTTTTTAGCACATCACCCACTACTATCTCCTGTTGAGTGAATATGTGTGCATTAAAAAAAAAAGTGTTTCAACAGAATGTTTCTTCTCTAGTCTATATCAATACCCATTTCATCACAAGCCAAGTGCTTGATAACCTTTTTAAAACTTTGGAGAGAAAGGGGTAGAAAAATGACCCAGAGATAGAACATACATCCAGAAACTTAGAAAAGTAAAGTTGGACATAGAGCAGCAATGTTAGTGAAAAGAAAATGTCAGAAAACTTTCCGCATTATGAACTTCGCAGAACAGAGAGGTAAATATTTTTGACTCAAGCATTGGAATAGAGTAGGGTGGCCAGATTTAGCCACTAAAATACCAGATGTCTAGTTAACATTTGAATTTCAGATCAGCCATGAATCATTTTTTGTATGTCTCATGCAATATTGGGGTATATTTGTACTAAAAAAGTATTTTTTATTTATCCGAAGTTTAAATGTAACTGGGCGGCCAGGCACGGTGGCTCAAGCCTGGAATCCCAGCACTTTGGGAGGCTGAGGCGGGTGGATCACAAGGTCAAGAGATCGAGACCATCCTGGTCAACATGGTGAAACCCTGTCTCTACTAAAAATACAAAAATTAGCTGGGCATGGTGGCGCATGCCTGTAATCCCAGCTACTCGGGAGGCTGAGGCAGGAGAATTGCCTGAACCCAGGAGGCGGAGGTTGCGGTGAGCCAAGATCGCGCTATTGCACTCCAGCCTGGGTAAGAAGAGCGAAACTCTGTCTCAAAAATAAATAAATAAATAAATAAATAAAATAAATGTAACTGGGCACCATGCATTTTGCCTGGCCATGCAAAGAGAGGGTGCAGGCTTAGGCTCAAACCCTGGTTCTGTCCTCTATCAGCTAGGCCACCTTGGATAGAATACTTAACCTGTCTGTGCCTCAGTTTCCTCATCTCCATGATGGGGACAGTGAAAGGGCTATTGGGAGACTCAACTGGGAGACGCGAGTAAGGACCGTGCACTGTGCCTGGTACAAAGTAAGTGTTCAACAAACATGCAAAAGCTGGTGGCCGGCTATGGGGAAACTAAGCCTGTCAGCATTCGCCAAGGGCCTCCTCCGTGTTTGGTGCTGTGTTGTGTCTGTTTCGTATCTGAGTCCCTCTGTGACTTTGTGCAAACTGTTCATCTCTCTGAGCTTTACTCTCCTTATCTGTAAAGTGGAGCTAATAACATCTACTCTTGGAATTTCTGAAGCATTAGTGAGTACATGCAAAGAGGCTGACTTGATTCAAATCACCGTTCCTGTGGGTTAAGCATTGCCCCTGACGGAGTCTGTCCTTCTGGAGGCCTGAAGCGACCCAAGACGCCTGAAGCCTCACTGAGGAGATGAAATGGAAGAAAGGCCTGGAAGGGCCAGAGGAGAAAATGGCACCCTAAAGAAAAGCAAGGGGAACAGAAGAAACCTTCTCTTTCCTTGTACTTTGCCTGTGTGGGAGGAGCTGAATTTCTGTTTTAGTGAGAGGTCCCCGCTGAGAAGCTCCCTTCTATGTTCTCTCCACCCCTCCTCCTTTCTGATTTGCTGGTGTCATTTTTTTTGTTTGTTTGTTTTGTGATGGAGTCTTGCCCTGTTGCCCAGATTGGAGTGCAGTAGTATGATCTCGGCTCACTGCAACTTCCGCCACCCAGGTTCAAGCAATTCTCCTGCCTCAGCCTCCCGAGTAGCTGGGAATACAGGCACCCACCACCATGCTTGGCTAATTTTTGTATTTTTAGTACAGACAGGGTTTCACCATGTTGACCAGGCTCGTCTTGAACTCCTGACCTCTGGTGATTCTCCTAAAGTGCTGGGATTACAGGCGCGAACCACGACACCCAGCAGATTTACTATGTCTGAAATTCCTTTCCTACAGGATCCTGCTTCTAACACAATTTGATCCTTTAAATATTTGTTGAGCACGTACCACATACATTGAGACAGCAGGTGGTGGGAGAGACATATCTAAAATTTAAACAGGATCAGAGTCAGGCTAGAAAGGAAAACTTCGATGGAAGAATTTTAGGAACTTGGAGAGGCACTTCTGAAAGAGTTTTCCAAGGACTCCTGGAATTATACCATGTAATTTTCCATGCAGCAGACAAGTGTTGAGCACCTATTGCGTGCCCGTCACTGTACTGTGCACTGGACAGGTAGATGAATGAGATTCAGTTCCAGCCTTGCAGTTGCTCCGGTCCACTGAGTAATGTGTTACATACAGTGTGGCAGGTGCTGTGATGAGTATAAGAACTGGGCACCATGGGGACATGGAGGAGGGACGGCCAACCCGGACCTGTGGGGGCAGGGAAGGCTTCCTGGAGGAGGTGATATTTGACTCCAGTCTTGAAGGAGGGGTGGGTGGTTAAAGAAGAGAAAGAAACAAAGGCGAGAAGCATTTCAGGCAGAAAATACAGCACCTGCAAAGGCATGCATCTCCTGTATGAGACCCACCGAATAACAATAGAACACTGCCAAAAACAGCAGAGCCAATGTTTCCTGAGTGCTTACTGTAAGGTAAGGTATGGTATTAGGTCATTTAGTACGCACAATAGGTGGTAATTTT
This sequence comes from Saimiri boliviensis, assembly GCF_048565385.1. Taxonomy (NCBI): domain Eukaryota; kingdom Metazoa; phylum Chordata; class Mammalia; order Primates; family Cebidae; genus Saimiri; species Saimiri boliviensis. Next base: position 24,084,995 of record NC_133451.1, on the reverse strand, counting down.
CCTATTCTCTCAATGAGGAAACTGAGCAATAGGTTGGGTAATTCGCTCACATTCACACAGCCAGTTAGCAACAGCTCAGCATTGTAATTGGCCTGTCCAATTCCCAAAGCTAAACTCCCAAAGCCCCTTCCCTAAGCCCTCTGCGTTCTTATTTGGAGCCGTGAAGTGAGAGCTCAGCATTCCTTGGTCGTCTTTCTACCTATTTGCTGTTTTCTCTTTAATGAGAAAATTGGGCTCCGTCTAAGGATCCTGATAAAAACCAGTTAGGTGCCAGAGTCCCTGGGCTTCCTTTCTGCCCTCTCTCTGCCCAGCACTTCAGCCATCTATCTTCACAAAGCACCGAATCAGAGAAAAGTAATGTGAAAAACAAAATCGATGGCTGGATGTCACCCCCAGGTCTTTAATGAAATTGCAGTGATGCTTGACTTGTGGTGGCCTGCCCGCTTCCCACCCCAGCTCCTGAAGCCCTTAGTGTCCCTGTCGATTCCTAGACCTCTGCGGATGGGAGCCCGTTGCTAGGAGTTGCTGAAGTCCTGTTAATCTGCCTTCCGTTGTGGGTTGATTTTTTTTTTTTCTTTCTGAGACAGAGTCTTGCTCTGCCACCAGGCTGCAGTGCAGTGGCACAATCTCGGCTCACTGCAATCTCCGTCTCCCGGGTTCAAGTGATTCCCCTGCCTCAGCCTCCTGAGTAGCTGGGACTACAGGCACGCACCACCACGCCCGGCTAACTTTTTGTATTTTAATAGGGACGGGGTTTCACCATGGCCAGGATGGTCTCCATCTCCTGACCTCGTGATTCGCCTGCCTCGGCCTCCCAAAGTGCTGGGATTATAGGTGTGAGCCACTGCGCCTGGACTGCGGGTTGATTTTTTTGCTTGTTGAATTTCCCTATCTAATTTCCCTAATTGCTCCATTTAGAAATACGTAATACAGTCGAGTTAAAGAAGCAAAGGATCCCGTGGGTCTTGAATCCGTTTCCTCTCTAGCTGTGTGCCGCATCAGAGGTAGCTGACCCCTCAGGTAGCTCTTCTTTCCAGGCTGCAGTGCTGTTGACACGGCTCGGTGTGGCCGGTGGGAGGCCAAGGTGGGAGCAGAAGGGTGGAAAGAAGGCAGAAACCAGGATATTTCTGACCCCTTTCAGGCTCCAGCATGTCTAGCAGTGGCTGCATATTCCCGGTGCCATCTTCCTCCAAGGCTCTACCTTGGCCCTGTAGGGGACCCTGGCCCTGGGCTTTGGTGGCACCACCTCCTCCTCTGTCCCTTCAGCCTAAGAGCTAACTCACTGTCTCCTGTTTGGGTTCCCAGCTCTTTCATCAGCTGGGCAAACAAGGCCCTCTGTTACATTCCTTCTGTTGTAAATACTGAGTGGTTTCTCTTTACCTGGCTGGAGCTTAACTGATCCAGAAAGGGAAGCAAATTTGCTAAGCAAAGACATCTGGGATGCAGCCTGGTCTATAAACTATTAGCAATCCTATCCAGTATGATTCGGTTCAATTCCATTCAACTCAACAACTCAATTTAACTCAATTCAAATTAATACATGCTCACTGAGCACCTACTTTGAGAAACTCACTCTACTAGATAATGGGGATACAAAATAAAGACGCCTAAGAAATCCCCTAGATGTCTAGTGGCATAGTCAAGAGAATGAAGAGTGAAGATATTCTGCACAGTGGATCGTAATAAAGGGCACTGTTAGACGATCTCTGGGGTGGGACGCCTCATTAGACTGGAGGTTAAGGAGCTTCTAAGGAGGCAAGTCTCAAACAGGAAGGTGTGGAATAAAGACTTCTAGCTAAGGAGAACAACCCCAGGGAGTAGATGCATAGGCTTGAGAAATCTGATTTCCAGAAACTGTAATACTCACACCCCAGTCTTTAAAATCCATCCAAGCAGATAGTTAGATGGCACAGAAGAATTAACCTAGGAATCAGAATTAGCATAGGATAAGATTTTTATTTAATAAAAATAATGAAAGGTAAAGAAAATATTACAAAGAAATAGTATTATGACAACAATTGAATTACTGGGGAAAAATATATTTTGTCAAAATTATTAATTGTTCACTCCTCCCCCCAATAAATTATGAACTCTGGCAAACACTATAGGCTTATTGGATTTGAGGATGGAGAAGGGCGTGCTAAAGCATGGAATATATTATAAAGAGAAAAAGTAGAGCTTTATATATTTAACTCCATAAGCAACATTAAAATTGAACAGAAACAAACTGGGATTAAAAGATTGCAAAAAAAAATGACAAAAGATTTGTATATTTAATATGGAAAGAATTTTTACAAACAAATGGAAGTCTAATGGAAACTATAAGCTAGTGATGAAAATATGCAATTCATATAAAATATAAACATAAAAATTTATTTATGTGTATATATATTTTAAGTAAATTTTAAAAAATTACTAGTTTACCAACTAGTAATTAGAGATATGCAAATTTTTAAAAATAAGATTTTTTGCCAATCAAATTGGCAAAGTCTATTTTGTTTTCTAAATAATGCTCAACACTGGTGAGCATGGTGTGAGACGAGAGCCCTTATCATTGCTGGTGGAAGTTTCAATTATTACATTTTTGGAAAACAATTTTGTGACATCTATCAATGAACTTAAACATGTTTATGACTTTTTCATCTCTATAATATCACTTTTAAGGATCTGTCCAAAATAAATAAGCCGAGATGCAACCATCTCAGTATTCCTTAAAATGGAAGATTGAACACAACCTGTCTTAGGCAGCTGTGTTGTGTAACAGACAATCTCATTATCTCATGTTATACAATATTATATAATTGCAATATAATGTATTTCATGTCATATATTATATAATTGCATTATAATATCACATAATGCTATATAATTATCACATTGTAATGTGATATGTAATGAATTATTGCATTATAATGTGATAATTATAATGCAATAAACGCAAAGAAATGTGAACAGCCAGATGAGAAAGAAATTATTCTGCCTGGTGGTAGCAGAGAGGGTGATATTTAAATTGGGTTCTGAAAGATGAATAGGAGTTTACCAGGCAGGTAAAAGGAAGGGCCAGGTAGAAAGAAGAACATATGTTAATGTGAAGAGGCCTGAAAAAGTACATTTAAGGAGCTGTAAGTAGTTTAGTGTGGCATGAGCTGACATAGATCACACTGCTGGGAGAGAGAGGGAAGGTAAAAGAGGGAAGCCAATGGGTTTCAGAAGGATTTTGATGCCATCCTGAGAATCAGACAATAGCGAGTATATTAGTCCATTTTCATGCTGCTGATAAAGACATCCTTGAAACTGGGTAGTTTATAAGGAAAAAGAGGTTTAATGGACTCACAGTTTCGTGTGGCTGGGGAGGCCTCACAATCCCGGAGGCAAAAGGCACGTCCTACGTGGTGGCAGGCAAAACAGAATGAGAGCCAAGCAAAAGGGATTTTCCCTTATAAAACTACCAGATCTCGTGAGACTTATTCACTGCCATGAGAACAGCATGGGGAAAACCACCCCCATCATTCAATTATCTCCCACTGGCTCCCTCCCACAACACATGGGAATTATGGGAGCTGCAATCCAAGATGAGATTTGGGTGGGGACACAGCCAAACGTCAAACCATATCAGGCAGTCAACTTGAGTTTGATATCAGAATTGTGGGAGGATTCATTTTGCTTTGGAAGATTAGTGAGGCATCCTGGAGGCAGGGGGACATTTAAGAGACTCTGGTGAGAGACCAGCCAAGACTTACTGAGATTTAGCCCAAGACACAGGTGGGGAGGGATTAAAGAGGTATGATGGGCAGGACTGCCACAATGAGAATAAACACATAATTCCTGGATTTGCAATTTTTTGAGACAAATGGGAACAATAATTAGAATACAGTTGCCACATGCAATCAATAATGCAAGAGGTACCAATGAGAAGAGTGGTGAACATAGATATTTGGAAAGTTATGACTTCAAACGGTAGGAATTCCAGAAAAATACCTTCACATCTCCTGTCAGTCTTATCCAGTGAAAACAAAACTTGTTTTCCCTGGGAAGTATCTGGGAAGCATAGTCTACTCCTGAGGATGTGGCAGTAGGGTTAGCACATATGCTCACATCAGTTTCTGGCATCTACTGTTGCAGTCTTTTCTCAGTCAGCTCCCCCACTCCTCCCCACACCATAGTGGAAGTGGGGGAAATGAAAGTTCATGAAATGCTACCAGTGAATTTGCCACAGATAATAGAGGCCAGCTGGTAGCTGATATGGTTTAGGTGTGTCCCCACCCAAATCTCATCTTGAATTATAGTTCCCATAATTCCCACATATTGTGGTGGGGGGACCCAGTGTGAGATAATTGACTCAGGGTGTGGTTTCCCCATACTGTTCCTGAGTAGTGAATAAGCCTCATGAGATCTGATGATTTTGTAAGAGGTGTCTCCTTTCACTCGGCTCTCATTCTCTCTTTGTCTGCCACCATCTAAGACATGCCTTTTGCCTTCTGTCATGATTGTGAGCCCTCCCCAGCCACGTGGAACTGTCAGTTCATTACACCTCTTTTGTTGTATAAATTACCTAGACTCGGGTATGTCTTTATCAGCAGTGTGAAAATGGGCTAAAACAGTGGCCAAACTCAAAGTCTGGGTTTTCTGTGAGCATATATAATAGCCCCTTCCCCTAAATGGATTGCAGACACTAACAATGGGCTGTGCAGACACATGCACCGCACTCTATCCTACTCACCCTGCATACCTTTTTGCCTTTCTTTATGGGTGACCATTTGCCAAAGCTGATGTGAATGCCCATGGAGAGTCCATATTTTACCATGACATTGTTATTTAAATAAGAAAAAAGGAGAGGGTTGGGGGTTGGATCATAGGGCTGCAAGCTGCGTCCGGTAATAAGGACCTCGGTTTATAGGTTAATGCTGCCATCGGCTGAAGAGGCTGCCTTCTCAAGCATGTCAGAGAGGAGGATTTATTACCCATGGCACTGCTGTCACTGGGAATGCAGGTAAATAACCGCGTTGCAAATGTGGTGTGAAGGGGACACTTCTGTTTGAAGTTGGCAGGCAGCAGCAGGGTGTGGAGGAAACTCCAGGCCTAAGGGACAGGGAAGAGAAAGACCACCCAGCTTATGTGTGTGGACATTTCCGTTTGGGGACACTGTCCCGGTCAGCTGGGGAGTCCAGTTATTCAGCCCCTGTTAAGCCTAGGAAATAGCTGATTGCACAATTCGGAGCCTGTTTCCAAACAGCATTGTCATTGTCACTGAAGGTTTTAAATGAATGATAGCCTGGTGACAATGGGGTTTAAAATGCCAAGCATGTGGCTGTTTAGTAAAAGCTGGCAATTAACCTTCATGACCCCTATTATCACTTGGTTTTTTTCAAAATTAGGTGCCAACCCCAGATGAAGTTTTGACCCTACATTACAAGGGAAAACGCGTCCTTGCCTCTTCTGGCTTCTGGTGGCTCCCGGTCTTTGCTGGCTGATAGACCCGTGACTCCATGGTCTGTGGTGACAATTAACATTCCAGGCAATGCTTGGGAAACATCTTTTCCTCACTGTACTCCACTGGATCACCTTCAATACCGGATCTTTGGGTCTACTCACTACAGCTTCCTCTTGTGGGCTCCCCATAATTTTTTAGGGTAAATACTAAACGATTGTAATGATACGAGAAAATGCAGAACCTTAAACAAGATTTACATTTATTTCTCTCTCACAGAACACTTCAGATGGAGGCGGATGCTCCAGGTTGGGTGGTCTGGTCTATTGAGACCTGGGGCCTGGGTCACTTCTACCCTGCTATCAACCTTCTTCTAGCAAACATGTTCTGTAAAGGGCCAGAGAGCAAAGATTCTCAGCTCTGTGGGCCCCTTGGATTCTGCTGTGATTACTAAGCTCTACCTTTGTAGCCTAAAGCAGCCAGGGACTATGCAGAAGCAAATGAACATGGCTCTGTGCCAATAAAACTTTATTTACAAAAGCAGTTGGTGGTGGTCAGTGGGGCACAGTGGTTCATGTCTGTAATCCCAGCACTTTGGAAGGCTGAGGGGGGTGGATCACTTGAGCCCAGGAGTTAGAGACCAGCCTGGGAAATATGGTGAAACCCTGTCTCTACAAAAAAATGTGAAAATTAGCCTGGTGTGGTGGCATACACCTGTAGTCCCAGCTTCTTCGGGAGGCTGAGGTGGGAGGATGGCTTGACCCAGGGAGGTAGAGGCTATAGTGAACTGTGATTGCACCATTGCACTCCAGCCTGGGTGACAGAGTGAGACCTTGTCTCAAACAAACAAAACCCTTTGCATTACGAGGTCCTAAAAAAATTTAAAAATATAGGTGGTGGACAGGTTCTGACCAGTGAGCTGTAGTTTGCTAACCCCTGCTCTAGAGCCACACTGTTCAATGGGCATAAAATGCAAACCACGTAGAATTTTAAATTTTCTACTAGCCACATTAAAAAAATCTAATGAAACATGTGAAATTGATTTTAATATGACATTTTATTTAATGAAATATATCTAAGATTTTATCATTTTGACACGTAATCAATATAAAAATGTTTTACATTTTTTTTTGTACTGAGTTTCTGAAATCCAGTGTGTACTATACACTTACAGCACACCTCATTTGGGCGGGCCACATTTTAAGTGCTTGGGAGCCACATGCTGCAATTGTGGCGAGTGGTGACCGTATTAGGCAGCACAGTTCTAGAGGGCTGCTCTTCTTTTGCGTGATTAAAACTGGCTCATTAGAGTCAAGACTCCAAATTCGTGTACGTCACTTTTCCTGACTTAATGCTGGTGAGAATCCAGTCACATAGGCACAAGCTTCTGCAAAGGACACTGGAATATGTATTCTCTGGCTGTGTAGCCCTGTGCTCTGCTAAAATTTGGTGGGCACAGTTCTGTCACTAAGGAGGAAGGGGAGGAAAGATGTAGACAGCAAGCTTTGCCAAACCATCTAAACTTTCCTAATCTTCAACAGAGTCTTCCCTTCGATTCTGAAATTACACTCGGGCCTGAGGCCGATCCTGGAAATCAGCCTGTGGGAATGGAAGTGATGTCTTTCCTTTCTGTCTTTCTTGGCACCTCCCACCCCCCTACCATTCTTCTGCTCCATTCCCTGCATCTGTATTAGTCACCAGGGCTGCCATGACATTACCTCAGACATGGTGGCTTAGAGCAACAGAAATTTATTCTCTTACAGTTCTGGAGGCCAGAAGTTCAAAATCAGAGTGCCAGCAAGGCCTGCGAAGATCTCGGGGAAACGCGTCCTTGCCTCCTCTGGCTTCTGGTGGCTCCTGGTCTTTGCTGGCTGATAGACCCGTGACTCCAGTCTCCGCCTCTGTCTTCACAGCGTCTTCTCTTCTGTATCTCTCTGTGTACTCCCCTCTTCTTTTAAGGATGCTGTCATTGGCTTTAGGGCCCATCTTAAATCCAGAATAATTTCAGCTCAAGATCCTTAAGTAATTACAAGATTAGGTCTGCAAAGATAAGGTCTATTTCTAAACAAGGTCATGTTGAGTGGGGCATGAATTTGGGGAGATATGATTGAACCCATTACACGCTGTTTTCAGGACTGAACCACAACCAGCAGTTTTCCAACCGCCCTCCCACCACAGCCCTGAATTTCTGCTGCTTAAAGCCCCTTACATGTAGGATACCGAGAGCCAGGAAAGCGCTCAGGGAGCTCCCGGAAGACCTCCTCAATGGCTGGAAGACCCAAAAACGATTGAAGAAGGGTATCAGAGTAGAGAGGATACCACTGGAGGAGGCAGATGGGGTGGTGGGCAGAGGGAGTGTGGAAGCAAGCTTTGCACACCTCCACTATGAACATGTGTACCCACCGTGCCCCAAAGATGGAACCCATACAAAACAGTGCATCCTGAGATAACACAACAACAAAATTCAAAAACCGGATCACTCTTTCTATTTCTAGTACCCCACATAAGTGAATCCTTGAGCATCTCCTGATAGTTGCTGATTACCTAGCAAAACACCTTTAACCCCGACTCGTGGAAGGCTGGTTTCTGCAGATGCTGGGAGGATATTCACTGAAAATGGCCATTTGCCCATGAACAGACTAAGGGAAAGTTGGCGACTCTAGTAATTCTTCAGGGTTTGTTGTATTTTTTTTTTCCTTTTAAATACCTGTTGTGTTTTTTATTTTCTTGCTTTCTTGCGATTCTTTGCAAATGGACTTCTTGCTTTTGCCTTGAGTCTTCTTTTCAGTTTCTTTAGCTATCAAGGGGAAAGACTGGCCAAGCTGACCTTCTTCTCCGTCTCTAAGTCCTGTTGATTCTGTCTTCCATCTCTTCCTTCTGTCCAGCTCTCTCCACCTCTGCTCCGCCAACCTTGCTCGTATCCCACTCCGACGATCGCAGCAGTTCTAATGGGCCAACCTGCAGCTTCTCGCCTACCTCCCATCCATTTTCCACACAGAGCCCTCAAACCTGATGGCGCCACCTTCTTGTTACTAAGCTGTACTCACTCCCTGCTGATCTTAGAATCACAGCAAATATAGATGGCACTGTGTGCCAAGCACCGTTAGAAAAAATTTACACACACCAGTATTAATTACCGTAATCCTCCCATGAATATCCTAATATTTCATATAAACAAAATTAAGTTACCTAGCTATTCAGTGATGGAGCTGGGACTTGAACCCAGAGAGACAGGCTTCAGCATCTGTGTTCTTACCTGCCACTCTGGAATTGGCCGGGTGGCCTCTGAAACCTGCCATACTCCCCCGCCACCTTGTCAGCTTTCTTACTTCTGCACTGAGGACCTTGCCTGCTTGTCCTTCCTTGTACCCTTCCTGCTCCTACCTACCACAGAGCCTTTGCACACATGCTGCCCCTGCTGAGCATGCTCTTCCTTCCTTTCTAAGCAACAGTAACTTCTCACTTTCCAGACATCAGTTCAAGGATGCCGTCCATGAGCTCCTCAAGTAAGTCAAAGCCCCAAGAGAGGCTTTCAGAGCACTGAGAACGTCTCCTGTTCTCGCATGCCTCAGTTCTACCTCCCATTGGTTTGGATGATTATTTGATAATGTCCCTGCCTCCCCTCACCCCACTTCCTCCAACTCAAGTGTAAACTCTATGAGGACAGTGTGTTTCGCTCTCTGCTATCCCTTCAGGGCATGACATAGGCTCTGACTCACAAAATTTGCAGAATAAGGACATGGATGAAGGGGACATGGATGAATCGATACCTTGGTTTTCAAAACAGTCCCTACAGATGCAGTTACAGAAAAGCTAACAAGGAGAGAACAGAACTAAAACTGTGGTTTTTGTTGCACAGTCAGAGTTGTGGTTGTCGTTCTCAGTGTGACCTGCCATCGTTGGCACCTGGTGCATGGAGCAGAGGGCAAGCAGGCTCTGCAGAGAAGAGAGACTAGATCCTGGGACCAGAAGATGTTGGCATAACAGCCCATTCTCAGGGCTGATGTCTGCCATATTCCTGTGGATTTCAGATGCTCTTTTGTTCCCTTCAAAATTGAATGTATTTGAAAGCAAAAGTCATCTTATAACAGAGCTGTACCCTTAAATGAAGTGCATTTGTTGGTCCCTATGAAGCAGTTATGAAATCAATGGTGAGTACCACAATCAATGGCATCTGGGAATCAAGGAAATTCTATTTGTGGCCCTGGGTAAAGTCTTTGCTCTTCTGTGTCCCAATTCCCTTCTCTATAAAATGGCAGGGTTGTTGTAAATATTGGAGATGTATGTAATGGCCGTAGTACAGTGACCTGTAGCTTTAATTCATCGATAGAAAGTCTATTATGTGTTTCATAAAACATGTGTCAGATTAGCGTTTTGCTAGAATAATCCATATACTTGTATGGTCAGTCATATATTTGGCCACTCAATTTTAGAGAACAAATGAGAGAGAAGATTTTGAGGGCTCTTGTCTTCTTTACATTTTAATTAATTCTGTCTAAAACCTCTTGCTCACAGCTGTGAGTCACCAGCACAGCCAGGGGAGGGAGGCACCATCTAACCCAGCACAAGGGTGCGCTCTTAAAGCTCAATTTCGTTCACTCCTCCATTTTCTAAAGAATCTGCAAACATTCCACATAGAACTTTACTTCTCCCTTACATTGAAAATGATATGAAATTTGACTCATCTACAAAGCACGTCACTTTTTATTTTATTTTATTTTTTAACTCAGGGCAATTACTTGTTCTATTTCTGCATCTAATGCTCTTCCCAGTTTATTCTTGGTGAGCATTAGTCAGCAAAGCTATATTTCAGTAAAAGATTCTACTTGCTCCCAACCAGCAACGGGAGGATGGGGTATAATCTCAGTAAAGTCATCTGGAGTCTTCATTTACGTCACTGTTTGCTCTTCCTCGACTTAAGCCAGGACACGAGCAATGATATAATTTAAGTCTTCAGATGATTCTGTGGAAAATTATGGCTTCATGAAGGACCTCCCTTTACCCTTAAAAATATCACAGGCCCGCCTGGTAGATGTCTTAATCACATTTAACTTGGCAGACTAATGTGTACTAAGAATAAACTAGAAAACATACATTCCCATTAAAAACAGAAAAAGCAACTGTTGAGTTAGGGCAGAGAAAGGGTATAAAATGGATGGATGACAGCTTCCAAGTGAAGAGGTCCAAATCCCTTTTCTGATGACTGTGGGAGTCTGCCACGGTGAGAGAGTTCGAAGCAGACCTTTCCCACTGACTGACTTTGGTGGATGTTGGCAAATACTTTTCCTCTTTATTTATGCTACTATGAGAAGGTTTTCTATTATTGGCTGTGGAACATATTTTTTTGTCTTCTAACAGTTGATTTAACATTTGGAAAAAGTGAAAAACATCGAGAGCTCAGCTGGGTGAATGAAATTGAGGAAGTAGAGTAATGGAGTGTGTGTGTGTGTGCATGTGCCTGCGTGTGTGTGTGTGCGTGCATGTGTGTGTGTGTGCGTGTGTGTGTGCATGCATGAGAAAGAGAGAGAGAGAGAGAGAGAGAGAGAGAGAGAGAGAGAGAGAATGATCTCAATTGATTATAGTGGGTTGAATGACGCCCCCTCACCCAAAAAAGATGTATCTGTGCCTTCATCTGTGGAATCTATGAATGCAGCCTTGTGGCAGACCAGGTCTCACTAATGCAGCACTGATTGAGTGGTGAAGTTAAATATGAAAGCTGGGAGAGCCAGTGCCCTTGTACAAAGGCTCGAAGGTAACAAAAGCCCACCAGGAGTTTTGCCCAGGCCTTTCCTGGACTTTGAAGCATGACAAGATAATGAGGGCATTCTTAACCAGAATCCTTAATCCGTCTAGGAATTAACAAGTTTTATTGAGGGTCTGAAGAAACGTCCGTGGCCTCCACAAACTAGTTTATTGGGGATCTGAAGGAATGCCCCAAACCTCCATGATTCAGCAGGAGACAAGATAAGGAATCACCCCAGCACCTGGACTCATTTAGATTCAGTCAATTTGCTGAGGCTCCAGAGAAAGGTCTTCAGGACTCGGATCTTAGTTACAGATTAGAAGTTAATCACTTAGTCTTTAGATGAATGCACCTTACCCGTAAACATACAGCTTAGAAGATATTTAAGCTCTGGAAAACTTTGTAAATTTGAATTGGTCTGGTGATATTTTCCAGGCCTTCTCCCTGTAACTGGTAACAGAAATAAAAACTCCTCTCTGGCCGGGTGCCTGTAATCCCACCACTTTGGGAGGCCAGGCTGGCGGACTGCCCGAGCTCAGGAGTTCACGACCAGCCTGGGCAGTATGGTGAAACCCCATCTCTATAAAAATACAAAAAAAGTAGCTGGGCGTGGTGGCACTCACCTGTAGTCCCAGCTGCTCGGGAGGCTGAGGCAGGGGAGTAGCTTGAACCCAGGAAGTGGAGGTTGCAGTGAGCCAAGATGGCACCATTGCACTCCAGCCTGGGCAACAGAGCGAGACTCTTTCTCAAAAAATAAATAACAAACAAATAAATAAACAAATAAATAAAACTCCCTTCTGTCCCCGTTTATCCGCACCTCATTATTGGGCTATGAGAATAAGCAGCTCGACCCTTGGTTTGGTCCAGGAACAGCCTTGTTTGGAAAAAGAGTCTTTGCAGGTGTTCTTAAGTTAAAGGTCCTGAGGAGAGGTCATCCTGGGTTAGCCCGGTGGGCCTTAAATCCGATGACAAGAGGCTTTGCAAGCAAAAGGCAGAGGAGATTTGAGACAGCAAAGACGAAAAGGTCACGTGAAGACAGAGCAGAGACTGAACGGCTGTGTTGCCTGGCGTGCACACCCTGGGGTTCGTCGTTGCACTCTAGGAAAATTTGGGACATGGACCCACACAAGGAGTTTTGGAGTAAAGGTTTAATAGGCAGGAGAGAAGAGGCAGAGCAACAGCTCTCTCTATAGAGAGAAAGCGGTCTGCGAGCAGAGAAAGAGAGGCTGCGTGGCGAATGCACCATGGGTTTGAAGAGACAGTGTTTGATTTACACAGGGTTCACGGATCGGTTTTATCAGGTGTGATGTTTAGCCTGCGGGGAAGGCTGATTGCCCCACTCTAATCTTACTATGCAAATGGGCTTTCCAGTTCGTGGGTGCCCTCTTGTCTGCTCCCTACCCTACACATGGCTGGCAGAGAAGGGAATATGGAGCCACCATCTTGAACACATCTAGTCCCTAGTTCCTGCCGCATTCACTGCACAACCTCCCAGCTTGCTCCTCTATGTCTAGTTCAACGTTCTAGGCTGCTTTTTGTTAGGAAATGGTTTGGGGCTGCTTTTCATTAAAAAGAAAAGGACTCTCATACCCTTACTATCTGCCTAAGTGATTTCTTCTTAACTCCTCTATCAACTGGAGTGATGTGGCCACAAGCCAAGGAATGTTTGAAACCATCAGAAGCTGGAAGAGGCAGCGAAGGATTCTCCCTTGGAGGCTTCAGGGGGAGCATGGCCTGTGGACACCTTGATTTTGGATTTCTGGCCTCCAGAACTGAGAGAGTAAATTTCTGTCATTTTAAGCCACCATGTTTCTATATTTGCGGATATAGAAAAATATTGCTCTTCTATGTAGAGAATATAGAGAATTTTTCTTCTATAAAGAAAAATATGGCTCTTCTATAAAGTTGATACATTGCTTTTCTTTTCTGGCTTGAAAACTTGGTTTTAAGATAATTCCCAAAGAGAAAAAAATTTCAGAACTAATTATAGTGATAGTGTTATTGAAATGTGTCTATTTCTCTCTAAAGTCTACTTAAAATAATTTTCACCCACATAGTCTATGAGGCTCCAGCTAGGAAAATAGAAACCACTTCAGGTATTTATAGGGAAGGAGTTGAATGCATGAATTTATTATAGCAGTAATAGAGGAGCTGAGAAGTGTGAACCCTGAAAACCGGAGACAGGTGTGAGTTAATTTAGAGAGTGTATTTTGCCAAGGCGGAGGACACATACCTGTGACACAGCCTCGGGTGGTCCTGCCGACATGTGCCCAAGGTGGTCGGGGCACCGCTTGGCTGTATACATTTCAGGGAGATATGAGAAATCAATCGATATGTGTAGGATGTACATTGGTTCAGTCAGGAAAGGTGGGCAGCTCAAAGTGGAAAGGGGGCTTCCAGGTCACAGGTAGATAAGAGACACAGGTTGAATTCTTTGAAGTTTCTGATTAGTCTTTCCAAAGGAGGCAATCAGATATGCATTTATCTCAGTAAGCAGAGGGGTGACTGAAAAGAATCAGAGACAGATGTGCCTTAAGCAGTTCCCAGCTTGACCTTTTGAGGCACCAAGATCTACTTTCCTTTCATAGAAGGCAAAAGGAGACGGAGAGATGACCTGAGATTAGCAGCCCCAGGAAGCCGTGAGCACCCTGGGGAGGTGCCCAAGGGTCCCTACAGGAAGCTGGAACCTTGGTGGGCTTCTGTGGGAAGCAGCAGGAGGGAGGGCAATACCCCAGCCTCTCTCTTCCTCACCATCTTGTCCCACCCCCGACCCTCCCATTGGCTGAACCCACCTAGCAGCTTCCTGAGGAACTGCCTTGGGGGACGGAGCAAGGGAAGGGCGAGGAGTTGACTGAGGACAGCCTACCCAGGACCTCGAGCCTCTCCCGAGAACACATTCCGGAAGGGCTGCTCCGGACAGTGAGATGGCATTCTCCTCTCCCAGGAGGCTTGGCAGTGTTTCTCTCTCCTTCGTATTTCCCTTTCTGTGGCAGACAGGGTAATGGCTCCCTGAAGATGGCCACGTCCTTGTCCCTGGAACCTGCGAATGTATTACTTTATTTGGCAAAAGGGACTTTCCTGATGGGATTAAGTGGGGGATTTTGAGATGGAGGGATTATCCTGGGTTATCTGGGTGGGTCCAATGGAATCACAAGGGAGGTAGGAGGGTCCGAAATTGAAAAGGACAGTGACTCAGAATCGGAGGTTGAGCAAGATGCTCAGAAGATGGAGAATGGGGCCAGGAGCCCAGTAATGTGGCGGGTGTCTAGAAGCTGGGAAAGGCAAGGACTTGGAAGCTTCTCTAGAACCTCTAGGAAGGGACACAGTCCTGCTGACACCTTAGCCCAGTGATGCTGATTGCAGGCTTCTGACCTCCAGAACTGTGAGAGAATACATCTGTGGTGGTTTGACCCAGTTAATTTGGGGTAATTTCTTATATTAGCAGTTAAAAAAAAACCCTAATATACTTCCCACTTCAAATAGTAGAAGAAAACATCCAATGTCATCGTCTCTCGAGCTGACACACTGTGCTCCCACACTCACCTTTCCTGCTCATTCGTGCCCCAATGCTCCTCTTTACCAGGAGAGTTTCCAGTAAAGCCATGTGGCCAAGAAAATAATGGCTGTGACTTCGTGCAAGCTGAAGAATTACAAGCCATACTATTTTGTAGTAAATGACGTTACAATGACTTTGTGTAAAGGTTTGATTTACACCTATAAAATAGTGTTTAATCCGATCCATGCATTCAACAGGTAATCACGTTGGGCTCTGACAAACGACCCTTTTCAACACTTAGGCATAATCGCTTCACTTTGGTAGTTGGTGAGCATTACTTTGGTGATATTTATTAAAGCTGTAAAATGTCTTACGCTATTACTTGAGCGTCTTCGTTAAATGAAGCAGGCTTCATTCAGATAAATTACGTGGTAAAGGATATTTTCTAAAATAATAGCTCATGCTTTCGAGAGGGTTTTTACAACCTAATTAATGGCACAACCCCATGGCACCGACATTACTTTCTTCTTTCTCCATTCTAGGGGCCGAGAAAGAGAAAGAGCAGGGAAAAAAAATGAGGAGCCAGATTCCTCGCACACCAAATGATAAAAGACTAATCATAACAATCTAATAATGTAATTTAACGACATAGAATCTATGTTAAGAGAGTGAGTTTGCATATGCTTTTCATTTAGTTCTCATGACCTAATGAAAGTGGCATGATTAGCAATATTTTGTCACTAACGGAGTTCAGTCTTAGCAGGTGAAGTTTATCCAGGTGGTGAGCATTCGAGCTGGCACTCTTAAATCTCGTATTTTAAATAAAGGTGAGTTCAGTTGCTGTTGTTGCTGCTGTTGTTTCCAGCCTGGATTTCTGCCATTTGGATACGGAAGAATACCTCGACTCAATAATAATTGATACATGGTATGCATTTGTTAAATATTTATCACACTCCTGTCTGAATAAATGAATGAAAATTGTCCACTCATCCACTGTACACCTCCAGGCAAATTCCCTGCTAATTCTTTGCCTGAGCAACGTGTTGCGAAGAGGCAAAACACTGGTTTGTAAAAGAATGAATGGCTTGAGCTCATTCATTCATTCAGTCTTTTCATTGAACAGACATGACTGAGGACTTACCGTGAGCCAGATATTGTGCTGGTTAGTGGGAGTTACAGGTAGAGAAAACACAGTTCCTTCTTTTAGGGATGTCCAGTGGCTTTTCTATAGGGCCAGGAAACTCAGCCCACTTTGATAACTCAAAGAATACCCTAGACTCACAGAGCTTAGTCCTGAAAGGGACCTCATGTGAAAGAGGCTACAGCTAACTGGCTGAATTTGAGTCCCAAAGGCCTGGGATCAAATTCTGGGTCTGTTACTTACTAGCTAGACCTCATTTACTACAGATGCTCACTTGAGCACAATATCAGTTCATATTCTGGAGGGTTGGGGTGAAGTTTAAATGAGGTGACATAAACTGATTAGTTCAGGATCTGTCCAGAGTAAGCACCTGATAAATATTTAAACCGTGCATCACTACCTCTACCACGCTTTTGGTCTGAATGCATTCCCTTCTGTGATGACAGTGTTGCATGTCTAATGTTTGTACATCATATCTACTTGTCTACGTCGTAGGTGCCTTCAAAACTGGTGAATATAATACGATGATGAGGCTGAATACTTTCTGTAACTATTTAATATGCAGATTCTAGCCCACAAACCTCCTGGTACGGTGGCGAGTCCAAGCCCTTGTCGCGTCTTACCAGGCCCCTTCTGTGCTCCCCCTCTTGCTTGCTAGAGTCTGTCTTCTATGTCAGCACGTCCTTTGGAAGCAGCGTAGCCAGTCTTGCCTTTCAGTGGCTCTCCATTGCAGTGAAAATGAAGCTCGAACTTCTTCCCGTGCCCTGTGAGGCCCCTGCTGGCTTCTCTGATGCCCAGCCTGTCAATTTCCTCTGAGATCTCTCTGATCTGGCTACCTCAGCCTCCTTTCTGCTCCTTGAACACACCAAGCCCTTTCCTGCCCCAGGGCCTTTCTGCCTTCTGTTTCCTCTCTGCAGAGTGACCTTCCCGTGATGTGCCACCTCCGCTCCTCCAGGCCAGCACTCCCTGCCTCCTCTCTAAACCCTCATCATGTGGCGTCTCCTTCGGGACACTCCTCCCCATATATTTACTTGTTTATTGTCGTCTCCTACGCTGGAAGGGAAACTTTAAGAACATCGGGGTCAGGCAGGCAAAGGGTGGAGGCCAAGATGGGAGGATTGCTTGAGCCCAGAAGTTCAGGGCTTCGGTGAACTATAAGGGCACCAATGCACTCCAGCCTGGATGACAGAGCAAGACCCTATCTCAAGAAATTTTTTTAAAAAATTAATTTGAAAAAGAACATTACATCATTCACTGTTGCATCTCTGGGGCCCGGAATAGAGCCTGGCACATATTAGGTGCTCAATAAATATCTACCAGATGAATCCTACGCAACAGCGATTTTTCCAATTTGAGGTTTGAGGGAACATATTCCTAGGATTCAATAACATTCATATCTAATTGTTTAATCATACATGCTTGTGCTGTAACTGTTTATCAGCAACAACAAAAAGCTAAAAGTTAATGACTGTTCCCCCCTCCCATAGACCTGTGGACCTGTGAACTGCACTGTGAACTGCACTGGACAGAGTAGCAAGAAGACATCCTGTTTATGCTTCATATTCCCAACATGCCAGTGGGGAAAAGCATCCTTGAGTCCTGGGATTGCCCGTGGAGAATCTAGGCACTTAGATGAAACAAGGAAGAATGTCAGGAAAATGAAATCTTAAGCCAGGAAGAGCAGGCTCTGTAACTTTACAAAAAGGTACAGTGTGTGTCACATTCAACAGCCAGGTGGATGTGGCTTCAAGTCTGCCCTTGTGTTTCTGGGACACCTGAAGATGACTTGGGAGAAAATGAAGCTCTGCTGTAGGCTCTTAGCACTGATGGTCGGGTTTGGAAACAGACGCATCTGGAACTTTGATTCAGGTGGCCGATATAGACACGTTAGAATTGGTGGCTCACACCTGCAATCCCAGTACGTTGGAAGGCTGAGGTGGGAGGATTGCTTGAGTCCAGGAGTTTGAGATCAGCCTGGGCAATATAGTGAGATCTCATCTCTGCAAAATATAAAAGATTAGCTGAGGGTGGTGGTGTATGCCTCTACTCCCAGCTACTTGGGAGGCCTAGGCGGGAGGATCACTTGGGCCCAGGAGTTGGAAGCTGCAGTGAGCCATGATTGCACCACTGCACTTCAGTCTGAGTGACAGAATGAGACCCTGTCGCTAATAAATGAATAAATAAATAAAATAAAATACGAGATGAGGTAGCTCATGCATTTCCCATGTGAAAGTTGGTTTTGGGGTGGCAAAAAGTCCTATTGTTTTATGTATCAAGCACATACATCTATATGCATTTCATAGAAGGGGGATGATTAGAAAAAAAATATCTAAATGATAACTATCATTCACCTAACAACAAGCCCTGAGAGGTTAAGACAATTTTGATCACTTCATAGATGAGGAAACTGATTATTGGATAGAGTAAAGCATGCACTCAGGCTCACCCAACTGTGAAGTCTGGGCGCAGGAGCAGTAAGCTCCAAAATCCCATGCTGTTTCTAAGGATTTTTTTCATAAAGACCTTGGTGGGCGCTGGGGCTCACTCAGTGCTGCTGGAGTACCTTGTTAACACAGTGTTAAGCAAAACTGGGAGCTGAGTTCCTTCCAACTTCCTATCAGGAGTCTTTCCAGCATCCCAAGGGCCCCAGAGCCCCTCACCGGAAACACATCTGAGACCTCCGATTGACATCATTCATGTTCAAGTGTGCTCATATGCAGACACGAGGTGACGAGGCCGGGAGGAACTAGGCTGACACAACAAAGCATCACGGGGAGACTGCAGGAAAACAGGCAGACATAGGAAAGAATGCAACCATCAGGCTCCTGACACAGGAGTCCGGGCCCATGAAGGATAATGAAGCCCAGCTCTGTCCTGCCTCACTGCATGCATGACCTGGACAAGTTATTTGACCTCTTTGAGCCTCAGTTTCCTTATATGGGAGAAGGGTATGAGGACCTGTGAGATAGTCTAAAACAGGCGTCCCCAAACTTTTTACACAGGGGGCCAGTTCACTGTCCCTCAGACCGTTGGAGAGCCGCCACATACTGTGCTCCTCTCACTGACCACCAACGAAAGAGGTGCCCCTTCCTGAAGTGCAGCGGGGGGCCGGATAAATGGCCTCAGGGGGTCACATGCGGCCCGCGGGCTGTAGTTTGGGGATGCCTGGTCTAAAAGAATGGCCTCCCAGCTTCTGCTAGAGAAGATGCTAATATCTAGTTGTATTAGTTTTCATGCTGCTAATAAAGACATACCGAGATTGGGAAGAAAAGGAGGTTTAACTGGGCTTACAGTTCCACATGGCTGGGGAGGCCTTAGAATCATGGTGGGAGGGGAAGGGCACATCTTACATTGCTACAGCAAGAGACAGTGAGGAAGAAGCAAAAGTGGAAACCCCTTATAAACCCAGCAGAAGGCCAGGTGTGGTGGCTCATGCCTGTAATCCCAGCACTTTGGGAGGCCGAGGCGGGTGGATCACAGGTCAAGAGATCGAGACCATCCTGGTCAACATGGTGAAACCCCATCTCTACTAAAAATACAAAAAAAAAAAAAAATTAGCTGGGCATGGTGGCACTTGCCTGTAATCCCAGCTACTCAGGAGGCTGAGGCAGGAGAATTGCCTGAACCCAGGAGGTGGAGGTTGCGGTGAGCCGAGACCATGCCATTGCACTCCAGCCTAGGTAACAAGAGCAAAACTCCATCTCAAAAAAAATAAAAATTAAAATTAAAAAAACCCAGTAGATCTCATGAGACTTATTCACTATCACAAGAATGGCATGGGAAAGATGGTCTCCATGATTCAATTACCTCCCCGTAAGTCCCTCCTACAACACATGGGAATTCTGGGAGATACAATTCAAGTTGAGATTTGGGTGGGGACACGGCCAAACCGTTATCATCAGTCTATAAGAATGTCCCCCACCCTCCAGCCTCTGCTAGAGAAGATGCTAATATCTGGTCTATAAGAATGTCCCCCTCAACCTCTTCTAGAGTGTATGTTAATATTTAGTCTATAAGAATGCCCTTCCCCAGCCTCTGTTAGAGAATATGTTAATATCTGGTCTATAAGAATGCCCCCTCAGCCTCTGCTAGAAAATATGTTAATATTTAGTCTATAAGAATGTCCCCCACCCTCCAGCTTCTGCTAGAGAAGATGCTAATATCTCCATGCCTGTTCTGCCATACTTTGAAATAAATGGTTCCTTTTTCCCAATAGTTCTCCCACTTCATTCCCATGTTTGATATATCCCAAACGACTCACTGAGTGAGGGGACATAACCCACAGAGCCCCAGTGTAAACACAAAGGACCGTTGGTGAGCACGAAACCACTAATTGGGTGAAGAACACATCCAGGGAGAATGATAAAATCATGCAAAACATTACACTGTTTCCAACACTCATAAATACTTTAAGAGCCTCTGTTTACAAACAATTGACACAATAATTTCTAATTATCCTTCCCCACTCATTAAATCACTTCTCTTAAGAGCCTTTCCTCAGCTACCCTTTTCAGCCTAGTTCTTTATACCCCATATACCTGAACATAATTAAGTGCCATTTTTTTAACATGCAGGAAATAAAAAACTCCCCATTACTCACATTGAATGTGTTTGGTGCTGTCATTCACCAACTGGATTAACTGTTTTCTCACCTCTCCCTTTGCTTGGTTCTTATGTCCCCTATACTGATGGGTAGAAATGCCACTCCTGGTGGGGCCAGAAGGAAATGGAGGTGGATCCTATTGTTGCCCCTTCGTGGCTGGGTGAATTTGGAAACATAAGCTCTTTGAGCTTCGATTTTCTCATCTGTGGAGCAGAAACAGTGACTCCTGATGTGAGAACCAAATGAGACCTTGTTTGTTGTAATAGCATTCTTGATAAAATATAGCAGAGAGCTCAGCTCAAATTGACACAAAAAATAGTATTAGCTTATGGAGCACAAATAATTCAGGGGTATATGATGCCTGTCACGTGTGAATAGTGCTGCAATGAACATGTGTTAGAGTAGGCAGATAGATAGACATGAATAGGAAAGGCAGCCCTGGAAAACTTGCCCCTGGATCAGCCACAAACACAATAGCCACATCTGGACTTACTGTTAGGCTTTATCTGACCCTAACCAGGACTTATCTGACCCTAACAGGAGATAGTTGAATATGGACTTTCTTTAGTAGCAAGCATGTGCAGTTCCATTTGATTTGCCTCCAAAGTAAACTTTTCTCATTATAATAGTAAAAAAGTGCCCCAGGTGAAGATTTAACATGCTCTTGAGACACAGGGGGTATATACTAGCATGTTCGCCACAGAGCATGCACACCCAGAAAACCACTCTAAACACGCTTACCAGTAACACCCTTTTGCACCCCTTTCATAAATAATCATGTAAGATCCTCATAAAGAAAACTTTCTCCATGCCCATTGGAGCTGTCTCATTCTCTTGAGCAGACTGCTCTTACCAGCTTTCAGAGAGTACTGTCCCTTTAAATAAACTCTGTTACCGCATAACTCTTACCGCATGTGTCTCTTGGCTGAATTCATTCCTCCAAGAGGGCGAAAACAGAGGACCCCTCAGTTTCCAGTAATAACTCCACTGATAATTTCAGCAAAGGATGCCCCTCACAAACGAGGTGGAACAGAAAGGAGAGCCATGGCAGGCCTGGGCCATGTGAAGCTTCCCCACTCATTACACATTCCTTTGGACCTGAAGACTCACTATGTACCCATACTCTGAATATCAAGGAAAAATGGTTCTTTTGTTACTTAATTCAGTTACTGGAAAAATTTAAAGTGTGGTTTGAAAAATTTAGATAGGTGATTCTTTTTCAATTGGGATTTTTTTTAACTTTTATTTTAGATTCAGGGGTACATGTGCAGGTTTGTTACATGGGTATATTGTGTGATGCTAAGGTTTGGAATCTAAATGATCCCATCACCCAGATACTGAGCATAGTATACCCAATAGGCAGTTTTTCAACCCTTGCCTCCTGTCTCTCCCTACCATCTAGTTGTCCCAGGGTCTATTGCTTCCATCTTTATGTCCATGAGTACCCCACGTTTAGCTGTCACTTATAAGTGAGAACATGTGGTATTTGGTTTTCTGTTCTTGCATTAATTCACTTAGGATGAGGGCCTCCAGTTGCATCCCTGTTGTGAAAAATGACGTGATTTTATTCTTTTGTATGGCTGCATAGTATTCCATGGTGTGTATGTGCCATATTTTCTTTGTACAGTCCACTGTTGATGGGCACATAGGCTGATTCCATGTCTTTGCTAATGTAAATAGTGCTGCAATCAACATGCAAATACACGTGTCTTTTTGGTAGAATGATTTTTTATTTCTTTTAGGTACATCCCTGGTAATATGATTGCTGGGTCAAATGATAGTAGTTCTGTTTAAGTTCTTTGATAAATCTCGAAACTGCTTTCCACAGTGGCCAAACTAATTTACATTCCCACCAACAGTGTCACAAAACATCCGCAACAAAACACTAGCAAAGTGAATCCAACAGCAAATCAAAAAGTCACCACAATCAAATAGGTGTCATTCCTAGGATGCAACATTTGTTCAACATATGCTAATCAACAAACGTAATTTACTACATAAACAGGATTAAAAACTACATGATTATCTCAACAGACATGGGAAAGCTTCAATAAAATCCAACATCCCTTTGTGATAAAAACCCTCAAGAAACTAGGCATTAAAAGAACATAATTCAAAACAATAAGAGCCACAGTCAACATCACACTGAACAGGCAAAAACTGCAAGTATTCCCTTTGAGAACTGGAACAAGACAAGGATGCCCACTCTCACCACTCCAATTCAGCAGAGTATTGGAAGTGCTAGTCAGAGAAACTGGGCAAGATAAAGAAATAAAATCCATCCAAATAGGAAAAGAAGAAGTCAAACTATCTTTCTTCATTTATGGTATAATTCTATACCTAGAAAGTCCTAAAGATCCTGCCAAAAGGCTTCTGGGACTGATAAATGACTTTAGTAAAGTTTTTGGGTACAAAAATAAATGTACAAAAGCCAGTAGCATTTCTATACACCAATAATATCTAAGCTGAGAACTAAATCAAGAATGCAATTCTATTTACAATGGTCACAAAATGTAAAATACCTAGGAATACATTTAACCAACAGGTAAACTATCTCTACAAGGAAAACTACCAAACTCTGCTAAAAGAAATTACGGGTGACAAAAACAAATGAAAAAACATTTCATGCTCATGGATTTGGAAGAATCAATACTGTTAAAATGGCCATACTACCCAAAGCAATCTACAGATTCAAGGCTATTCCTATCAAACTACCAATGTTATTTTTTACAGAACTAGAAAAAACTATTCAAAAATTTGTATGAAACCAAAAGAGAGTCCAAATAGCCAAAGCAATTGTAAGCAAAAGGAACAAAGCTGAAGGCATCATGCTCCCTGACTTAAAGATACCTATAAAGGTACAGTAACCAAAACAGCATTTTGCTGGTACAAAAACAGACCACGTAGACTAGAGCAATTGATCGTGTAGAGCAATGGAACAAAACAGAGAACTCAGAAATAAAGCTATACACCTACAGCCACCTGATCTTTTAAAACGTTGACAAAAATAAGCAATGGAAAAAGACTCTTCAATAAATGGTGTGGGATACAGCTGGCTAGCCATATGCAGAAGAATGAGACTGGACCCTTCTTTTCACAATATACAAAAATTAACTCAACATGAGATGGAAAGGCATAAGAATGATATATTGGACTCTGGGGAATTGGGGGAAAGAGTGGGAGAGTGGTCAGGGATAAAAGACTACATATTAGGAACAGTATATACTCTTCACTTTACGTGTGCACAAAATTCTCAGAAATCACCCACTAAAGAACATATTCATGTAACCAAAACCCACCTATATATTAAAAACTATTGAAATAACAAAAGTAACTCAAGATAGATTAAAGATTTAGATGTAAGACCTCAAACTTTAACAATACTAGAAGAAACCGTAGGAAACATCATTCTAGACATGGGCTTTGGGAAAGAATGACTAAGTCCTCAAAAGCAATTGTGACAAAAACAAAAATTAACAAGCGGGACCTAATTAAACTAAAGAGCTTCTGTGCAGCAAAAGAAACTCAACACAGCAATTAGGCAATCTATGGAATGGGAGAAAACATTTGCAAAGTATGCATCTAACAAAGGTCCAGCATCCAGAATTTATAAGGAATTTAAACAAGTGAACACACACACACACACACACACACCCCATTAAAAATGGGCAAAAGACATGAACAGACACTCCTCAAAAGAAGAAATACAAGCAGTTAACAAACATAAAAATGCTTCATCTTGCTAATCATTAGAGAAATATAATGAGATACCACGTCACCTAAGTTGGAATGTCTATTATTAAAAAGTCAGCAGGGTATGGTGGTTCATGCCTGTAATCCCAGCACTTTGGTAAGCTGAGGTGGGAGGACCACTTGAGCCCACGTTTGAGACCATCCTGGGCAAGATGGCAGGACTTCATTTCTACACAAAATAATTTTAAAATTACCTGTGTGCAGGGGCATGCAACTGTAGTCTCAGCTACTTGGGAGGCTAAGGTGGAAGAATCCTTTGAGCCCAAAAAGTCAAGGTAGCAGTGAGCTATGATTTTGACACTGCACTCTAGCTTGGGCTGGGTGGCAAAGCAAGAAAAAAAAAAGTCAAAAACCAACAGATGCTGGCAAGGCTGCAGAGAAAATGGAAATTTTATGAACTGCAAATACAGATAAAGTATTTTTGATGAAAATTTAGTGTTATAAGTATAAACTATTATAAGTGAGAAATGGACCACTATATATCATACTATATGCATAAAATTCACCATTGTACTTCAAAGTCTTAGTACAAAGACAAGTGAATTGTCTCAATAATTTTTATACGGATTAGATGATAAAATTTAAAGTATCTTGGTGTTTGGGTTGAATTGTGTTCTCCCCAAATTTATACGTTGAAGTCCTAACCCCCAGTGTATCAAAACGTGACTGTATTTGAAAATAGAGTCTTTGCAGATATAATTCATTAAGATAAAGTCATACTGCAGTAGGATGGGTTCTCAATAGAATAGGACTGGTGTGCTTTTTAAAGAATGACGAAGAGAAAGAGACACATACAGACATAGGCCATGCAGAGACACTAGGAGGACACCATTTACAAGCCAAAGAATGCTGAAGGCTGCCAGCAAGCCACCAGAAGCTAGGGAGAGGCATGGAACAGATTCTCTCTCATAGTCCTCAGAAGGAAACACCACCACTTGCATCTCCATCTTGGACTTCCAGCCTCCAGAACTGCAGAACGATACTTTTTTTGGTTTAAGTCACTTAGTTGGTGGTGCTTTGTTATGGTAGCCCTCGCAAACTAATGCGCTTGGGATAAATAAAATGGATTATTAAAGTGAATTTCACCTTCCCTTTTTTTACTTTTAAAAAATGCGGTTAATAGGTTTAAATCATATATGTAGCGTGCACTTTATTTCTATACAATAGCGCTTTTCTAGGGGAAAAGTACAGATACTCTATCTTCCTCAAAGACGTGAGGTTTAGATGGAGACTTTGAGATTCGTTAGGGTTTAAGTGATGGAATAAGGTGAGTGAGATGTGGAAGGGCAGAATGCTCCAGATAGACGAAGGGGTTTGTATGAACACTCAGGCAGGAAAAAATACGGCCCTGGACGAAAACCCCCCTTGCCCGAACCCCTCCTTGCCCACAACAACTGGCCGAAAGTTGTCATTCAACTGTTAGGTTAACTACTCCCTGCAATCCTACCCCTGACCGCTGAGGGGCGCGGTAGCACAAAACCGCGGCACGCAGTTGTACAGAAGACTCAAAGACAGTCAACAGCTTCTGGTCAACACTGCGCATAATTGAAAGCTTAGAGTAAATAATCTGTAAACAATTCAGTCACACTTGGAAGATAAGATGAGCCTATTACCAAACTGAACAATTTCAAGTTACTGAAGCACTCCCTAGTCATCGCTCAAATAACGCATCTCCAGTTTACCTCATTTGTCGGTGTTGGGTGTGACTTTCAGGGTCTCCTTTTCATGCCAGGCAATAGGACCAGTTTTTACTGGGTTATCAGAAACAACAACTCCAGCAACCCTGCAAGGATTTACCATAGGACCCAGAGGATTCTAATCTTTGTGCCCAGAAGAGGAATCCCCTCTGCACCCTAACACAGGGTGTGAACCCAATGCTCTCAGCTGAAAGCGTGGATGAGGCTGTGCTCAAGAAGATGACAGAATGAAAGCAAGGACAGAGAGAAGGAGATTCGTGTATTCATTTCCAAGCTAAGCCCTGCTGCCTTAAATATATCTGGTTTCTTAACTGGGAAGGAAATTTCCTCTACACTTTGAAAAATGGAAATGTAGTTGGTTAGCACTAGAAGAACATCTTTGAGGCAATCTATTTTTGAATGTAATCTAATTCTTCTCTAGCCCTATGCGCCATTGAAAATTTGAACAGCTGGAAGTCTCTATAGCATGAAGTTTTCATTCATTCATTCATTCATTCATTCACTTGTTAACCCCTTTTGGAGCCTAGAGAGGTTAGTGATGAAGGTTACAGAGGCAATTAGTGGCTGAGCCTTTCTTTTTTGGCTGAAACCTCATTCCCTATGATGAAAGCAGAATTTTTGTATGTGTGTAACAGACAGGGTCTTGCTATGTTGCCACTCTGGTCTTGAACTCCTAGGCTCAAGCAATGTTCTCGCCTCAGCCTCCCAGCTGGCTGGGACTACATGCATGCTCCACCATGCTCAGTTAAGGAAGCAGAATTTAAGAAGCCAACCTTCAAACTATGGCAGGAATAACCTTGGCCTAGACCAGAAATCTGAATGACCCCAGGGGCCTAGAGACCTTTTGGTCCTCCCTGGTTTTTCCTTGTACGGCTTGTCCTTTTCATTAATGCTTATCCCAGATGCTCCAAACTCAATGCTGTCTAGGAAACATCCTCAGTCACAGTGTGGGGATGCTGGGATGAACGTAGGTCCTTTCTTTATTCTTTCATTTATTCATCTATTGAATATTTGAGAGATTATGCTCCATCAGGGACTGGGCTGAGCCAGGAAACCGTAACAATAAACCAGGCATCATGAGCTCTGCCCTTGGGCTTCTTCAGGAACATGTCATTTCAATGCCAGCCACTCATCATTCTGCAGTAGGAGCTTTTCTAGGCCTTTGGGACTGAGCAGAGAACAAGACAGGCAAGGACTCTGCCTCTGTAGAGGTCAGAACTTTACTCCAAAAGTAAAGTTCTTTACTAAATACTCCACATTCGAATAAGGCAAACAAACATTAAACAAATGTGTGAGCAAGCAATATATACTATACTGAGTAGTGTGAACTGTTTACAAAGAGAAAGCTGTGTGCACGGATAGAAGGTGATGGAGGTACCATTTTAGATGAGGTAGGCAGGGAAGGCTTTGCTGAAAATGGGACCTTTAAGGAAAGGTATGAATAAAGCCAGGGTGAGCTGTTGCTGAGTGAACATGAGTAATGGGCTCTTATTCCTCCCAAGGGTGAAATTGACAATGGAAGAATCTTGTGGGGTCTCGGTTCCCGCAGCACCTGAGTGGGGGTCTTCCTGGCATCCCTCATCTGCTCCCCCTGGCCTAATGATGTTGTGTCTGAAGTTGCTCAGTGTCCTCTTCTGCTGACGGCAGTGCAGCCAGGGGACTGTAGAGAGCCAGGTGGAATAGTCAAAGTCAGAGTGACAGAAAGGAGGCTCGCCACACGAGATCGCATCCCTCTTACCTCCTGGGAGCTCTTCATCCGTTGAGGAGAGAAGAGTGTCATTTTCTAGAACTGCGTGACCAGAACCTAATTATCCTTGGAGCCATGAGTTTAAGCAGTGGGATTCCTGTCATCTGGCGCTGGGAAATGGGTCAGCTGCCAGGACAGGATGTGCTGCTCTCTTGAAGTGGGCAGCCTTGCCAGGCATGTGCCGCAGGGCTGGGCCACTCAACTTTGGTACAGGAACACTTGTGGACAACTCAACACACCTATGCTCAGCACCTTATTATAAAAGAAATCATGGACACCTAATTTCCTACAGGGAGAGCAGTGGCCTGGTTCTATTACTTACTCTCCCAGAGGCACCTGCCCTCACCAAACCCAGCAGGGCCCTCTAAGTCCCCAACCTTCTCAGAGCCAGCACATGCCAGAACTGGAGGCTGCTCCCGTGTCACTTCCCTCTTTGCATCAGAACAATGTCCATCTTCTTTCAGCTTCTGCCTTCTGGTCCCTCCTCCCCCAAAGCCCGCAAGCATTGGGACATTCAAAGCTCTGGGCTCCTGAGGTCTGGAGCTCCCACATGGAGACATGAGACCCAGAGACGTTCAGTTGATTTGTCCAAAAGCCCAGCACTTGTTTCAGGGCAGAGCCAGGCCCCGGCCTCTTCCTTCTGGTCAAGGGCACCTCCATCCTCTCTCCATTCTGCCCTTTGCTTTCTCTTTCACAGGGTTTGGGCTTCTCTGCAGCTCCTTAAGCGGTGCAGAGTAAGGGAAGTTCCATTTCGGCCTGTTCTTTCTCAGCCAGGGCGCCCTTGCTTCATGAAAACTCAACAGATTTGATTTAAATCACCAGCCTGTGAAAGGCTAGAGCCCTGCTCATAGTTTCTGCAAATTCTCCACACTTGGGTTTTCAGGGTCCCTGTGCCTGGACCTCTGTTCCAGGTTCACAGTCTGTTTCACCCAGTGTGGGCCCTAACATGAAGGCTGCTTTGTTGATTTTCACACACACACACACACACACACACACACACACACACACACACATCGTTTGTTCAGACCACGTGTGCTTTTGGTAGTTTTTCCGAAGGTTGGGGAGTCACGAGAAAGAACTTACAGTGAGCAGAGCCTGCCTCGCCTTTCTCCACCTCTGCTCCTATTTCTCCAGCCCATTTGCACCCAGCAAAACAGATTCTGCTCTTCCGCTACAAGACACCCTAGACATCTCACGCTCGTGGCGTTTTTCCAAACAGACCCACTGCTCTCCCTGAGTGAATAAACAGACCTCCACCTTTAAAACTAGCAACGATCTCTCCCCTTCTCTCTCCAACACCCCGTTCTAACCCCAGCCTCTTTTCTGCATTTGAAACTCAAATTCCCAACTGGCTTCTGAGCATGTCCACCGAAATGTTCGACAGTCCGCCCCAGGGTGACCCACCACCCTTCTTCTCCACTCCAGAATGTCTCCTGCTCTTCATCCTCGTCCTGCCACGTGCCCGCCCTGGCCAGCCGTGTTGTTAGCCTCACATTTACCCATGTCAGCAGACCCCGTAGGTCTGGGAATTGGCTTTCAAGTCGGATCGTCTCACTTTGCAAACGGAATCTGCTACTGCCTGTGCATCCTTAGGCAAATTACTTCGTTTCTCTGAGCCTCAGACCCTTTTCTATATATTGGGAATAATAATACTAATATATGGTTTGACTGTATACTAATAATAATAATACTAATATATGGTTTGACTGTCCCCACCCAAATCTTTAAGTGTAGCTCCCATGATTCCCTCATGTTGTGGGAGGGACCCAGTGGGAGACAATTGAATCATGGAGGCCGTTTCCCCCATACTGTTCTCAAGGTAGTGAGTAAGTCTCACGAGATCTGATGGTTTTTATAAGGAGAAACCCGTTTCACTCGGCTCTCATTCTCTTCTCTTGTCTGCCACCACGTGAGATGTGCCTTTCACCTTCTGCTATGATTGTGAGGCCTCCCCAGCCATGTCAAACTGTGAGTCCATTAAACATCTTTCTTTTGTAAATTGCCCAGTCTCAGGTATGTCTTTATCAGCAGCATGAAAATGGACTAATACAAATACCTCCTGGGCAGAACTGTTTCAAGTCTCAGGTAGGATAAACTGACATAAAGTGTGTGGCACATTATGGGAACTAGAAAAGTGTTAGTGATTATTCCTGCTGTCATTAATCAGTGGCTTTACTCATATCATTCCATGTGAAATGTCCCTCTCCTGGTATCTGTCTGCTGAGGTCCTACCCATCCTTCATGGCCCAGCTCCAATGTTAACAGTCCCAGAAAGTCAGTCTGACCTTGCAAATTAGAGGCAATCACTACCTCTTCTGCACATTTATAGTCCTCTGTGTTATCAACCCCTGTGAGGCAGCAGACTTATAAGGAAAATGGGTGGACACAGTGACTTCCCCTCTGTAATCCCAGCACTTTGGGAGGCTGAGGCAGCAAGATTGCTGAGGCCAGGAGGTCGAGGCTACAGTGAGCAATGATTGCACTGCTACACTCCAGCCTGGGCAACAGAGCAAGACCCTATCTCACCAAAAAAAAAAAAAAAAAAAAAAAAAAAAAAAAAAAAAAAGATAGAAGGAAAGAAAGAAGGATGAAAGGAATAAAGAAAAAAGGAAGATAGAAATAAAGGGAGAGAATCTCACAAAAAAAAGGAAGACAGAGAAAGAAGAAAGAAAGAAAGAGGGAGAGAAAGACAAATTACTGCTACTAGTCTTTTGGGTTCAGCCAGAAAGACCTGAAGATTTTCTGTGACAACTTTTACTGAGTTTCTCTCAGTTTTTGTCAACTGATCAAGCCCACATGTCTTTCTTTTCAGTATCAATTGTCCCAAGCTTTCCTGCATTTCTTCAGCTATTTGCACACTGTGTTTATCTGTTGCAGAAGGGCAAGCCCTCGGAGAGGAGCCCAGGAGCCTCAGGATTCTTTGTAGCTTCAACCCTTTACCCAGGGTTTGTCATTTCCAAGGAGCTCAATAGATATAGATTGAAAATGCTCAATAGATGTTTATTGAATTAGCCAGTGAAGTAGGAAACAACAAAATTCAATAAGAGGCAGTTATGAACTCCTGTTAAGCAGTGAGTTTCTAGGGAGAAATCACCGTAAATACTCTTTTGGGTCCAGAAAGCCTGGAGATCTGTAGCATCTTTGACTGAGATCCTCTGAGCTCATGTCCCCTGACCAAGCCCAAATGTCCTTCTCACCATTTGTAGCAGACCTGGAGAATCGCAGCTCAGAACCGGCTGCCAGTGCCTGGGAGTGTGCTTAGCTCACCGCCTCGAGCTGTTAGCCCCTCCGGATTCTCCTCACCTTCCCGGGAGCAAGGGAACCCTGGCCCTGTATGTAACTAAGCAAGGCCGCGGTCCAAGGACCCAGCCGCTTCCCCTGGATGTGGGATTCCTCCCACACGCAGTCTGCTTCGGAGCTCCCTGCTGGCTGGTAGGGACTTTATCCGGTCTGAGGTGCTTCGCCTCTTTTTCTTTTATCGGTGTTACTTCCTAACAAGGCTTTTGCATTCTCAATACCAGCTCAACCTCTACATCCCAAAGATCCCAAAGAGCACACCACTACAGATCAGTGTCTCCAGGGAGCTTGAGGAGAGCCTGGAGGAAGACTGACCTCATTTTCCAGGAGCAGTGCTCATTTCCAGCAGGTGAAGAAACACGCAATACTGAGCTGATCTGACAGCAGCAGTCGTGTGGCCATCAGAAGCCTTGTCCAGTGGCCTGGCCTGCCCATACACCAGAAGGACACCAAAAGTCCCTTGGTTTTGCTGGGGGAATCCAGCTCTAATTACATTGTTCAAAACATGACACTGTAGTAAAATCGATCAAAGAGAATGTTGTTCTCGTGGTAAACTTCCTGATTTCCCAAATGAGCCTAAACGCAAGACGTTATTGATGAATCCTATTATTTTTCTCAGAGGATAAAAGATAAAAATAAATAGGGCTGTCTTGGATTGTTGTCCCCAGGGAGCTGCCGCAGCTCATACTAGAAGGTGGAGAAATGTGCAGAGAGGCTGGGGAGTTTTTCCAGCTGCCCTTTGCTGGTCTGGAGGCTCCAGGGTTCTCCCCGATGTCCGAGGGTGACTATGTCTTTTCTGCTCTCTGCCCCTGTCAACATTCAGGGATTCTCTCTTGGATCTTGGGAAGGCTTGCCTCTTGCCAGGTCTCATTTGGATCAAGGAGGAATTTGCAGAGGGCTTCCATTCTCCACTCCCCCTTTTGCACTTGACTCATGCCCGAAGGGATATTTGGACAGGCTCGTTGAGAAGTTTCTGTGTGTCTGCAAGTCATTAAGACCCACCCTCTGAGGACCTGAAGAATGGTCATATTCAAAATCGCTTGTGAATGATGTTCCAACATCAAAGAGATGCCTTCAAATAATTTCGGCTTCTGCCTTCTAGAACTTTGTGGAAAGTATTGATACTCTTTTTCCTTCTTCAATATTCTCCAGCAGCTTTGTTGATAGAATAGGACAACTCCATCCAGTTCTGCTGTTGACACGTTGACATTGGCTGTCTGATCACATAACCTAGCCAAGCCTCAGTTTCTTCCTCTGAAAACTTCTGTTCTAGGTTATGTGAGCTGCAATGGAGATAATGGAGATGAAAAGACACTGTAACCTACAAAAGCTCTATACCCACATCAGACAGTATTATTGTAACCTTGAGAGCTACTTTACTTCTCCTTCCAGGGAAGGTAAGTATCCCAACATCGGGATGCTGGAAATAGGAACTCTCCCAGAAGTTTCTGTATAGTAGAGGGCAAGCCTTTGTGTGACATGAGCTAAGACAGCCTGCTGAGGACAGACTTGAGATTTACAACTGTCCTCTCCTTGAAGTGACCGCTCCTGTGTGTCAGCATTTGGGCCAACAGACATGCCCCTTTGCCCTTCCTGAAATGATGTATCACCCACTCTCCCACCAAATTAGCAGTCTTCAGGAGCCACATAAATTCTAGGCTCCAATGTCGTTGTAACAATCGAGAACAAAGGATCATGAGGTTTGTTTAAGGACTGGAGATTTATCTCAGCACAGTGGCGGTTCCGGTCTTGTCCTCGTGGAAGGGCAGTGGTGATTGAGGATGCTGGAGTTTCCCCCATCTCGTCCTTGGGCTGGGCTCCTAAGACACTGTCTCGTGGCCTGGGGGCTGCTAACCCCAGAGTGCAAGAGGCACCCCTGGAGTTGTTGCACGTGCAGGGCAGGCTGAGGGCAGCAAGCGTCGCCTTGTTCACCAGTGGACATCCACAGTCTAGCACGGTGCCTGATTATGGGAGCTGCTCAGGAAATGCTTGTTGAATGATTAAACTAAGCTCCCTGGCTTTCAGAGAAATGCACAGATATTATCTCTTGGGACTGTGGAAAGTGTTGGGGAAAAACGAAAACACTTGTGTGATACGAGGAGGCTGTTTTGACATAGAAGAGTTTTATTTTCTTGGTACATTTTAAGCTTCTTGAGGAGAATATCTCTATCTTCTCTCTATATGTATTTACCTATATCTATCTATCTGTCTACTGCCTATCATCTACTTTTTTATTTTTTGAAACAAAGTCTTGCTCAGTTGCCTAGGCTGCAGTGCAGTGGTGCGATCTCGGCTCACTGCAACCCCCACCTCCGGGGTTCAAGTGATTCTCCTGCCTCAGTCTCCCAGTAGCTAGGATTACAGGTGCCTACCACCACACCTGGCTAAGTGTTTTGAATTTTTAGTGGAGATGGGGTTTCACCATGTTGACCAGGCTGGTCTCAAACCCCTGACCTCAAATGATTCTCCCGCCTCAGCCTCCGAAAGTGCTGAGATTACAGGCATGAGCCACCATGCCCAGCCTCATCTATCTGTCTAATCTATCTGTCTGTCCATTCATCCATCCATCTATCCATGTCCATATCCATATCTTACCATATTTATATCTATATCTATAGTGATTTGTGTCTGTCAATAAACAGGTAGAGACCAACTAGCTAGCCACTTAGTTAACTAACTTGTACTGCTTATAAGAATGTTCACATTCTTCAAGTGACTTCATCCTTCAAGCAATCCAAGCTGAGGTGCACTGTCCTCTCCTATTTGCAGAAGAGGAAATCAAGGCCTTAGAACTGGTGAAACTGAGATTCAAATCATGCCATACTCCTTCACTGCACCACTGTCTCGCTTGATGAGCTTTGGAAAGGGAGGTGTGGGGGTGAATTCTGAAGATGAGCTGTGCCTGCTCGTCTTCTGAGCAACTCTTCCTATAAGATGTAGGTGAGGTGAAGAGGAGACACCCACTGCCAGGCCTCTAGGTAGCAGTGGAATCCTTTGTCCATGTTCTGATTTCAGGAACTCTGAAATTCCCTCCGTGGTGATTAGTTTAAGTCTGAGAGCTATGTTCAAACACAAACATCCCTGGGAAGTCTAACCCAATAAACAAGCAGTCATGGGATTAAATGTGAATGCATTTTGGACACTTTTCCCCAAAGACATTTTGATGTGAGCTAGGATGGGTTGAACAGAAGGCTTCAGAACACAGAATAACTCAGATGCTAAAGACCAAAAAAATTTATAAATCCCAAATATATTTAATTTAGCCTTAATTAAAATTAAGTTGAGACCAGAGGCCACAGTCTTGAATAGCAAAAATCTTGAGAGGATATAAGACCTTTCAGAATGCAAAGCATTGGATTAACCATGGTTTGTGGATAAGAGAAGAGCTTAGAGGATATTTACAGACCCCTTATTATAAATTTAAGTTAAATCTCTGCTTATTCCACAACTCGTTCGCCTAAAGTAGAATTTCTGCGAAGTCTGTTTGCTAAGAAGAGCAAAGAGATTTCCCATAAAGTTACCATGTTACTTGTAAACTTGAGACTGTAAGTTTGTTATATAGAAAACTGTGCTTGTCGGCCAGGTGCGGTGGCTCCCACCTGTAATGCCAGCACTTTGGGAGGCTGAGGCAGGCAGATCAAGAGATCAGGAGATCAAGACCATCCTGGCTAATATGGTGAACCCTGTCTCTACTAAAAATACAAAATATTATAGTCACATGCCTGTAATCCCAGCTACTCAGGAGGCTGAGGCAGGAGAATCACTTGAACCCGGGATGTGGTGGTTGCAGTGAGCCAAGATCATGCCACTGCACTCCAGCCTGGGTGACAGAGCAAGACTCTGTCTCAAAAAAAAAAAAAAAAAAAAATCAACCAACCAAACAAACAAAAACAGAACCTTGCTTGTCTCTTAGGGTTTGACTTGACTCACAGACTCTCTCTCTGTGACTGTACAGATGAACTTCTCATCCACTCAACCCAACTAAAAGACTGGGCAGGTTCTCCTAGAACTAGGAGCACAGCTAAAGACATTCTATCTTGTAAACATAAATGAAATGTAAAAGAAAGTGACCTGCATAATAAAGTGACTCTGATTAAGTTTTTTGCACAGTGCAGAACTTCAGAATAAGTAAAAGAAAGCAATGATGAAAGTAAAATCATGTAATAATGAAATAGAAAACCAAGATAGAATACAAAAAAGCAACAAAGGCGTAACTTGATTCCTGGAGAAAACTAATCAAATCGACAAATCTCTGGCAGTCTTGATCAAGAAAAGAAGAGATGACATAAAGGAGAGAGGAGCAGAATTTCAAAACCCCCTTCACAAAGAGGATGGAAAGAATGTTACGAAATTAGGGCAAGAGTTAAAGAGCCCCGTCAAGAGGTTTCGTTAGCCCTGGTTGTTCCAGTTGGGTGGTGTGTTTATCTCTAAACCACTCTGTGGCTGGGAGAATGGAATATGCTGGAATGCTCTAGTCTAGATGACATGTGTTCTTCTGGGAGATGAAGGTATTCATCAAGTGAGCCACAGACTGAACGCTGAGGAGGAGTGATTCTCTCCAAAGGAAAGTCGTGCCCTGTTGTCATGAGAAGGTGCAGCTGGTGCGGGGTGACACAGATCGCACAGACGCATTACACCGGTGATGAGGAGGAGGTAACAAAGGTCACCAGAAACCAGTGCCTGGGTCCTGCGGGCCCTTGGGCTGATTTAGGAATCTGGGTAAGATATCCACAGGCAGCTCTTCAAGAACATGATGCAATCTAAGAGGCCAATCAGGGACAGATTCAGAATGAGTTCCAAGCTTGTGACACCAACTGAGTTTATGAAGAAAACAAATGGTGGGAAGCTAGAAACAGGATCTACATTTGGTCAGCAGCCAACCACACGAATAGCACACTGGGGTGATGCGGTCAAGAAAGGACTGACATACACTATGATTTAAAAACAAAAGAAAACAAAAAGAACGGCCAGATGCGACGGCTCATGCCTGTAATCCCAGCACTTTGGGAGGCTGAGGCAGGTAGATCATGAGGTCAGGAGATTGAGACCATCCTGGCCAACATGGTAAAACCT
Source organism: Saimiri boliviensis (assembly GCF_048565385.1). Lineage (NCBI taxonomy): Eukaryota > Metazoa > Chordata > Mammalia > Primates > Cebidae > Saimiri > Saimiri boliviensis. Next base: position 24,049,017 of record NC_133451.1, on the reverse strand, counting down.
GTCTCCACTAAAAATACAAAAAATTAGCCGGGAATGGTGGCACACACCTGTAATGCCAGCTACTCGGGAAGCTGGGGCAGGAGAATTGCTTGAACCCAGGAGGCAGAGGTTGTAGTTAGCTGAGATCGCACCACTGTACTCCAGCCTGGGTGACAAGAGTGAGACTCCATCTCCCAAAAAAAAAATGGACAAAATTTTTTTCTTTTCAACCCAAGGAGTCTAGTTTGTAGCCATTCAAGCCAAGTGTTCTTGATGTTTGGATGAATAATTTTGTTTTAGTTGTTACAGCAAGCATCAGAGTCAGAAGTTTTAGACATTAGTGGAGGCTTTCCAAAGCTTCTAGCTGTGGTGATAAGACCAGGTGGGGGGTGGGGATGAAGTTACATTGGAAAATGGGAGGTAGCAAAAGAGGAAGGATAAGCAGCATGATGAGGTATCTGAGGTTCTTACAGGATTCACAGTTTGATGTAGAGTTTAAAGCCTATTTGGGGTCCTAAAATCGAATTCCCAAACTGTGATATCCTTAGTCACATTCTTCTGTAAGATTTCTGTTGCTTCTTACAGATTGCACCTGAGAGATATTGTCTCTCTAATGTCTGTATTTCTGAAATGTCATTCCTTTATTCAATCAACCAATGTTACATGGAGGGCTTACCAAGAGGGAATCACGGATAGCCATATGGTCTGAAGATTTCCCATCTACCACTGCCCGTCTCCCTCTTCCCATCCTGATTGGGCTTCTAGCTACCAGCTCAACATCTGCACATGGAGGCCTCCTGGACATTTAAAACTCAACATCCCCAAAACGAATCTCTTGATACTTCTCTTCCAGCCAAATCCTCTCCTCTTCTAGGAGTTCTCGTCTTAAGAAACGGCACCTCCGTCCACCCACTGGCTCCAGCCAAAACCTGGTGTTCTTGCCGTTTCTTTCCACTTCTCTCCTAATTTCAATCAGCAGCAAGTCTTGTTGCTCCCTCTTTCAAGATACACCTTGAGTCCACGTCCACTCTTCCATGCCACTTGTCACGTCCCAGCTGCCATCATCTCTCCCCAGGACTTGTTTCCATTCTCCACTCACCAGTCAGAGGTAACTGACGTACAAAGGACAGCACGCTGCTTCTCTGAGTGACATCTTTCAATGGCTCCCTCTGGCATTTAGAACAACATGCAGGCTTTTTGTCTTGGCCTGCAAGGTCCTGCACAATTGAGCTTCTTTCTGCCTTTCCAACCTCATTTCATCTCTTCCTCCCCTCACTCTCCATGCTTTGGCCACACAGGCCTGCGTTCAGATCCTTACATGCATTCAGCATTTGCTGGTCTTGGTGAGTTCACACACTCCGTGCTTCCTGCCTGGCCGTCCCTCCCTTTTAGCCTCTGCTTACTGCCCATCGCCCTCCTGCACGTGTCTGTCTTTTCTCATCTCAAAGCACCCAGCTAAGTTCTCAGAAAGGCTCCCTTCATCTGATAGGATTTGGTTGTGTCTCCACCCAAATCTCATCTTTTGTAGCTCCCATAATTCCCACATGCTGTAGGAGGGGTCAGGTGGGAGATAATGGAATCAACAGTATGGCCATAGTGTTCTGGTTAGTGAAAAGTCTCCTAAGATCTGATGATTTTCTTAGGGGAAATCTTTTTCCCTTGGTCCTTTCGTTCTCTCTTGTCTGCCACCATGTAAGACCTGCCTTTCTCCTTCTGCCATGATTGAGGCCTCCCGAGCCATGTGGAACTGTGAGTCCATTAAACCTCTTTTTCTTTATAAATTATCCAGTCTTCAGCATGTCTTCATCAGCAGTGTGAAAACGGACTAATACCTCAATTAGCTCTCCCCTCTTCTCTTCCTTCATATGCTCTATTAATATTTGCAATTGCTACTGATTTGTGTATTATTTTAGTTTAGCTATCTACAGTGAAGGTGGGGACCATATCTGTCTTAGTTATTGTTTTATTATTGATGCCTAGCACATAGTTGGTGCTCAGTTAATTCTGACAGAATGAACTGACAAGTAGCTGAACGTGAGGGTGCATGAATGCATGAATGAATGCCGTTTTAAGCTTCCAACACATGTAATCATATAAAATAGAACAAGTTTGAGACTTTAAAGAAGGCCACTCCATCCTGCACCATTTCAACCAATGTAGGAACGTGTGTTATTCGTGTTACAAAGACATAGCTTGAGTAAGTGTACATCCAAACAAGGATTTTTACATTTTCAAAAACTCTTGCTATTTCCTGAAACAGATTGTGTCTCTCTGATTGTCTATTAAGTTTTTTTTTTAACTGCTGAGGAACTTGGAACTACACCAAAGTAATCTGCATTTCCATTTTTATATTTTAATTTATAAACTGCGCCTTATAATTTACAAGCACTCACTCACTTAGTGCCTCTAGCAGAGCCGAAACAAATACTAACTCTGCCAGCTCTGCTACTCCAGCCTGCTCTCCGCACCATTCCTATTGGGAACTTTTGAGTTTTTCGGGTTGGAGAGGGCAGGCTGGAGCTAGCCTTAGCTTGGGGAAGTTAAGATTAGTAACAATGATGATATGTCACATTTATTTGGGAAAGGGTGAAGAAGAGCTCTTTATTTGCATTTTATAGATGAAAAAAATAGAAGCTGGTGATGGGAATCACATGACCAAGAAGGTTTGCTTGTGACGGATGAACTGGGCCGACTGTCTGCATCTCTGGAATTCCTCACGCCAAGGGTCTTTCTGGAACACTAAGCCAGGCTCTCTCAACCTCAGCTCTAGCACCATTTTGGCCTGGATCGTTCTTGCTGAGTATTGCAAGATGTTTAGTAGCATCCTCAGCCTCTACACATTAGACGCCAGGGGGACCCATTCCAAATGTCTCCAGGCATGGCCAAGTGTCCCCGGAATTACCCACAACTGAGAACCACAGTACAAGACAGTGACCCTGACTTTGATTAAAATGGAGGCACAGAAGTCAGGGAAACCCATCTCCCTTCACAGGCCTCTCGCTGCACTTCCTTACAATCTAGCCACATAGAACTCTGCTCCAACACTCATGTGGTATTAAGCGCTTTATTTTCTTGATCTCATTTAACCCCCCCAAATGGTTACAACAACCTCTTGTTTACAGGTGAGGAAATCGAGGTTTAGAAAGATCACAAGTTGCACAGCAGTGAGTAGCAGGCTGGGACTACACAGTGACAAAGCAGAGAGGGGCAGGCTGGGATGCCAACCCCAACCTGTCTAGTCCTGGGGCCAGCGTTTAGCTACCCCACCCTGCCCCCTGCCGCCCTTCCCACTCTCACAGGTGAGAAATAGATTTTCTTTTTCTGGGTCAGCAGGGAGTGCTGTGTTGCAGAAGCCCTGCTCCTCTGCTCTATAGAGCAGTAGTGCCTCCCTCTTAAGGCAAACGTTTTTCAGGTGCACAGCACACACATCCATGATTGTGGGTCTGCATGTCTGTTGCCCTCCCCAGGCTGTGGTCGGTGTACTGAGCCCCTAACACTGGGCCTTGCTGAGTACAGCATTTGTCAAACACGTTTTCCATACAGCAGAGAGAGTTAGACACAGCAGACAGTTGTGGAGTCTGAGCCCCCTGGCCGTGTCCTCTGTGACCTTGGGCAAGATAAAAACTTCTCTGAGCCCAATATTTCCATCCATAAAATGGAAGGACTCATTTCTCAGGACAGATGGGAGAATTAAATGATGATAAATGCAGACTGGTTTGCCCTGATGCCAGGCAGGTGCTGGACACATGGTCCCCAGCAGGGAGTGTCTAACTCCCTACGTGAAGTTGCCTACACAAAGCCCCCTTTCATTCCTGAACCTCTTTTGGTCAGTCTGTGACCCCCATGTACCCAGTGGAGTTACTCTTTTAGGGTTGTCTGTCCAGCTAGACTGTAAGCTCCCTGAGGACAGGGGCTGTTCCTTTGTTCCCTCCCACAGCGGCCAGCCTGATCGTGTTCTCATGGATCCTGTCAATGGATCACCAACAATAATTGCTGAAGTAGCAGTAGTGTGATTCCTGCTTTTGCATTGGATACTGCCTTTTCAGGATAGGTTTTAGCATCTGCAATGCTTTTCCTCAGTTTGCAGCAGAGCAGTGGGGCTGTGACTCCCTTCTTCGAGAAGTTCAGGCTATTAGCCATTACTCTGCTTCTGCTTTGGCCATTTTCTTTGATTTCCCCAGCCGTACACTACCTGTGTTAAGATTCCAGCTCACTGCTTCAAACTTAAGGCTTTCAAGAGGGGATCAGGAGGGCCTAGTTAGCTAGCCTTCAAGGCTCGGAGCCCCATCCTACCCAGCCAGGAGCTGCTGGACCGCCGGCCAGTCAGGATGCTTTCTGGGCTTCAGCGGCCTCATCAGTAAATTAAGGATATGAATGGGACCTGCCTCAAAGGGTAAGGACATGAAGAGCACAGTGGCTAGAAGGTATCACACCCTCAGTCTCTACTAACCCTCGTTTGACTGGGGCAGTGGGGTGGCCCGTGAGCGACTGAGCGAGGGGAAACTTTCCCGGGCTTTCCAGCTCTTTAGCAAACAGCAGGCAGGGCCCAGAGCGCCGGGCGTGCAGGCTGCAGCGGCTTTGCTTCCCCACGTTCCTCCCATCGGGAAGGCTGCTGGCTTCAGTAAACCCTGGTGCTGTGGGAACGGGAGCCAGACCTCACCGCCCCACCGCAGAAGACAAGCAAAGCCACCCCCCTGACCCCGCTGCACGCACTTCAACATTAACAAAGGCTGCTCAAAAGTCTCTCCTCTTCGAAGCACCCAGGGCTGCCTGCCCCCCGGTAATCAGCCCAGTTCTCCACACCCCCCACCCCGCGACTTTATTTATTATCTGCCAGAAAGGAGATCAGTGCCCTCCCCGGGTTATACCCCTGGAGGGACTGCAGGCATCCGATCCTCCACGGCTCGCCAGGCCCCTAGGGGATCTCCGCCAGGCTCGGCCCCTCCCCCAAGGTCACCCAACTTTTCCCTCCGTCCCCGCGCCCGGGCCGGGGCGGGAGGGGGTGGCGGGACGGGGACCGGCTGGGGCGCCCTCGGGGCGGCGCTGGCCCCCTCCCCCGCGGGGCGGGCCCCACCATGCATTATTCATTGGCCAGAGCCGGGCTGCGGGCGCGAGTGCTGATGTCAGGCAGGCGCGAGTGCGGCGGGCGCAGCGGCGGCGGCCGCCCAGCAGCCCGGGCTCGGGTGGGGGGGCGCCGAGTGGGGGTGGCGGCCAGCATGCTGCTCGGCTGCGGCTCGGCCTCCCACACCCGCGGCGCCCTCGTCCTCGCCAGCAGCGGCGGCGGCGGAGCAGCGAGCGGCGCCCGCGTCTGCAGCGGCGCCGGGTCCGAGCGCGCGGCGCGGCGGCGGGAGTCGGGGCCCGGGCGGGTAGCGGGGACCCGGCATGGCGCTGCGGAGAGGCGGCGGCGGGGCGCTCGGGCTGCTGCTACTGCTGCTGGCCGCCGCGTGCCTGATCCCGCGGAGCGCGCAGGTGAGGCGGCTGGCGCGCTGCCCCGCCACTTGCAGCTGTACCAAGGAGTCCATCATCTGCGTGGGCTCTTCCTGGGTGCCCAGGATCGTGCCGGGCGACATCAGCTCCCTGTGAGTGGGACCCCTCCAGCCCCCAGCCCGCCCCGCCCCACCCCACCCTGCGCCGGCCGCCGCGAGGGAGTTGCCTCTGGCGCTGAAGCAGCGCGACCCTGACCCACTCCCCAGGGCCCTTCTTTGCGCTGGGTGGGGGACGTGGGTGGAGTGTTGACACCGGGGAGGATGGTGAGAACCTGAGCCCCACCATCTGGAAACCCAGACAGGTCCCTGGGGCAGTGTTTCTCACAATGTGGCCCGCCGGCCACCTGCATCAGACTCACCTGGGGAAGCTTGTGCCAATGCAGAATCCCGCTGCTCCGAAGCTGCCTTTGGAGCGCAGCCCTGGAGAGTGCATCTCACGTCCCCCGGCGAGTCGGGGGTGCATTAAAGTTTGAAGGGGTGTGTGTGTGTATGTGTGTTTGCGGGTTGGGGCTGTGTGATTCTGTAGGAGCAACTGAACACGACCTGATTGACTGCAAACTGGGAAGAGTGAGGCCTCACCGCCCCACGTCAGGTCTGGGGTGAACGTTCACCCGTGGCCTCCTTCTAACTTCTCCACATCACAGGTTGCACAAAGCCGAGATCAAGGCAGGCAGGCTCTGGGAGCTGAGGGGCCGCCCCACGTGGCCTGGAAGAGGGGGTCACAGAAGGCTTGGCAGAGGTTTAGGGCATGTTGGGCGCCTAGACCAGTGGCCAAGTGCTTTGAAGCCAGCCTGACTTCTTGCCCTGAGGTCAAGAGGGCTACTTGCCCCCTTTCCCCATCACACAGTTGTGTTGGCTGCGTTTTCAGCAGGAGGAACCCACATGATTTATCCACCTGCCGAGAGGGGCTTTCACCCTGCCCTCACCTGGCCACTCACGCCAAATAACCAGATCTCATAAGGGCGGTAGAAGGGGCTGTTGGGCTGGACCTTTACTGCTAGGACGTTTCCTGCTAAGACCACTCTACTGTTCCAGGCCAAGGTGCCTGGGCGCCTATTCAGCAGTGGAGGCAGGGAATCCCCGGGATGATTGAGTGCTTGCACTCAAGATATTGTCTTGTGTCCAGTGCTCCCCCACCAACCACCCAAGGCAAATTGTAGGGGCCTGAACCCAGGAGTGAGGGGGTTGCCGTTTGCACTGATAGAAAGTCAGAAGAGTTTGGCTCGCGGGAACAGAGGACCTTTTGGTTATTGCCAAGTTGGGTAACATGGAGGATTCCAGAAATTAGAGTTCCCCGTATTAAATCCTTCAGACCAGCAGCTGCTTAAATGATCTGCATGTGAACTGAAAGGAATTCTGAAATAATGTATTCAGATCCTGCTGTGGCCAGAAAGGATAGGGGCCTGGGGGCAGAAATAAAGCCAAGCAGTCTTGCCAGCTAGTTGACCATTTTATCTGGCAGATGGCACTGCCTCTTCCCACATAGGGGAGTTCAGGTGTTTGTGAGTTTTTCCCCAGGGCCTTCATGGTGCATTTAATCAGAAGTGTTCCGACTGTCTTTCAGAGATGGGCTCCAGAGAGGAATGCTTAATCCTACTCCAGGTTTCGTAGGCCAACAGTAACGCTATGTCTACACAAACAGAATCAGGGGCAGCAATGAAGCGATTACCCATTTTCAGGCTGGGGCCTCCTGTCGTTAAGGAAGTGAGGGGATTGATTGAAACCGACTGAGATAATGTCTGTGGAAGGAGCTGATGGTAAAGATTTCTGTTATTCAGACTAGTTTTCATATTGATCTGATTCATTGGGAAGTGGCTTGTCTCTTCTCCTTCCTATCCTGGGAAAGATCCTGGCCAACTGTGAGTCAGGGTTTGAAGTACAGGTGCAGGCAGAGGTTGATTGCCCACCCTGCCTGACTTCCTAATAGAAACCTATGCCTACCCTTTTACCCATCTTTTGCCCATAGGAGCCTGGTAAATGGGACGTTTTCAGAAATCAAGGACCGAATGTTTTCCCATCTGCCTTCCCTGCAGCTGCTGTGAGTATGGGGAGATCCCTCTGCACAGTGGGGGGCCCTGAGGTGCCATCCTTGAAGAGTGGTCTCTGCCTCTTTGATATGAGCCCTTCCCAAAGTACGCCAGCTCCATAAGTAGACCATGGCTGCCTCTTGGTGTTCATTTACCCTGTGGTGCCCCCAGCAAAGCACTGAGGCTCCCTGCTCAGTTTTCTTTCCTTGGAATTTGTTTTCTTCAAAGACTTTATTGTAGACCCCAGCACGTAGATCTAGTAAATGGGGAGGTGATTGCTTTGACTCATGACCTGAACATCACCTAAATGCGCTGTTTCCCCAACACCTCAGTTTAAAAGAAAACTTCATTTTAAAATCTTAATGTTACTCTGGAAATAGGAGTGTTTCTAGTTTACTGAGAACTGAAACCAGTCAGGCAGCATACTGTGAACTTACTTGCATAATTTTATCACCCTACTCCCACGATGAAGGCATGTTGATAATCCCTTTTGATAGATAAAGAAACGGAGGCTCAGGGAAGTTAAGTGACTTGCCTCAAGTCAGAGCCAGGATTCTAGCCCAGGACCAAAAGCTCTCACTCGTATCTATTCCCCATCCCAGTTCCTCTCTGTGAGCAATGCCCAAGGCACTGTGGTGATGCCCATGGCATGCCCTGTAACCCAGGCTGGGTAATGTTTACTGGTGAAAAGAAATGTCCAAAAAGCAGTTTTCAAAAGCAAATCAGTGACAGGCAAAGTATGAGTACACATCTCATTCTCTTTATCTATGTTGGTTTCTTAAATATGAGATAAGATTGAAATTAAAACAAGCAATGTGCTATAGAAAATTTTGATAAATGGGCCAGGTACAGCGGCTCATACCTCTAACCCCAGCATTTTGGGAGGCCAAGGCAGGCTGATCATGAGGTCAGAAGATTGAGACTATCCTACCCAACATGGTGAAACCCCATTTCTACTTAAAATACAAAAATTAGCTGGGCGTGGTGGCATGCGCCTGTAGTCCCAGCTACTCAGGAGGCTGAGGCAGGAGAATTGCTTGAACCTGGGAGGCAGAGGCTGCAGTGAGCCAAGATCGCGCCACTGCACTCCAGCCTGGGAGACAGAAAGAGACTCTGTCTCAAGAAAAAAAAACTTGGATAAATGGAATATAGGAGATCACTATTCATCCTAAATAAACATAGTCTTGATACTTTTGTCCTTGAAATGTTACATGCCTACTTTTAACATTATACTTAACATTTTAAAATCTGAGGTCTCTTAGGAATTGCAGTGCTATTAAAATACACTTTCCATATAATAGAGATATAATTTAGGTATTCTTTTGCCAATTGAGTTGGTGATGACTCAAATAGAAAACTGTATAGTGACAGTCTTCTGAAAGTTTCTTAAACAAACTGTTTTTTTTTGTTGTTGTTGGTTTTTTTTTTGTTGTTTTTTTTTACTATTTCTTATGGGAGTGTATAATGTAATAGAAAAGGTTTTTCTGTCTTTTGTTTTTTCTTGGTCTCAGCTGTGTGACTTTGGTCAAGTCACTTAACTTCTCTGGGCTTATATTTTCCTAAAAACAGATTTGGATGAGATCTTTTTACATCTCAAATTTTATGATTGCTTGTATACCACAGGGCATTCACTGGCCATTTAGTTGTGCTGAGTATTATAATGTTTTAAAATAACAGGTATCAGGTCATATTTACTGAAACACACAGGGAAGAAAGGAGTAGAGTTCTGGAGATGACAAGAAGATCTGGTCAAAAGAGATCCACTTGCCACTCTCTCTAAGAGCAGGCTTTGAGAGTCTGCTCAGGCTTTGAGAGTTTCTGACAACCAAATGGATTCTTCTTAGGCTAACAAGAGCTCGTGTTTACCCACAGATCAAAACGTAGCAAAAGAAATAGAAATGACCTTGCATGTGACTCAAGTTTTACATCTCTGCATTGGAATCTGTCTCTTACTTTCAGATTGCTGAATTCTAACTCATTCACGATCATCCGGGACGACGCTTTCGCTGGACTTTTTCATCTTGAGTACCTGTAAGTTTTGTGCTTTGTCTATTTGCTGAACATCTGGTATCTTGGTAGAATTTCTGGATTGGTTTCTATGCTGGAACGGCATCTCTGCAAGGGTCTAGGGGTGGAGAAAGTGGAGAACACCCCATTCTCTTTTCAGCACTGACCTTTTATAGCTGACTTGCTTACGAACATGCTGGGGCAGGAGAAGGCTGGAGACAGAGGGAGAGACGAGACCAAGGAGAGAGATTCATTCATTCTCTGCTGACATTTAATTTGTCATGTAGTAAGCACAATTGGAAATTGCATTGGATATTTTTACCTCTCATAACTAAGCATGGATTTGCTGATCAGCCAGAATTAGAGTTGCCGAGTTTTGAGGATTACTGATTTTTAATAAAGCCTCCCTATTTGGCGGGTACAACTTCATGTTGTTCATTCACTGGCCTGCATCTCTTTTGCAGTATCTCCTATGAATTGCTACCAAAGGCCTAATTTTATTTTATTGTTTCCCTTAAAAAAAAAAAAAGGTTATTTTTCCCTTTTGTGATGAGCAGGTCTTGCCCCTCGCAATGAGCTTTGCCCTTGTTCTGATTTCTGACTTTTCCTCCTTTCATGTCTTTTTTCCCCTTGAAGTTCTTTCATCCTTGTGTTTGGTAACTTTGTAATAATGTTAATCCTGCTATCAGATGGGATTTCCTCACTTAGCATTCAGAGAGATTTTTAAAGCCTCGTCTCATTTTCTTGTCTGAGTTCAACAGGTAGTATTGGAATTCTAGACACATCTCAGATATAAGAAAGGTCTCTGCTAATTTTGTGTCTTGAGGAAAGATGTCCTTGAGGAATTTTTTCTCCAGAGTATACGTAATATGTGTATTCTCATAATACTCTGATATGATGGTATACATAGTATGGAAAGTGTAGCATGACTGCAATGCCAAATCTGGCTAGGGTCTGTGAAAGCCCATACATAGCCAGTGGAGGTCATGGTTGTAAAGCTATGAGTTTTCTCTTACAGGTAGTTCATCTTATGGTCACGGTTATTGGAGAGGAAGTTAGCTCATCAGTTTATGCTGAAGTCTATTACTGAAGAGACACCTCACTTTTAAAAAACATCAGTGAGTTCTTGTTGCAGGAATCAAGGACTAATTCATTGATGATGTTGTGTTACAAAGCCTTACCCACGGAGCATGTCATCCAAGACCCTCTTACATTTGACTTCATGTGATGCTATCAACTAAAATTTAGTTCTCCCTGGGCCTAGAGAAGAGTCATAGGGAGTTCACATCCGTTCTTTCTCACAAAGACCTTAAGGCATGGCCAGTGCTATTACTGTAAGATCCCATGTGCAAGCCCCATGGAGCTTCAGTACAGAGAAAGAAGTTTCGTCCCTCCTCAACTTCATTATCCTTCCTACTTCCTCGTGGCTTAAAGAGCTTGAGCTTTTCCCTGCCTTGTCACCCATTTGTTTGGTGATTAGGTGATGTAGGGCACGATATAAACTCAAAGTTGCTGAAAACCAAGCTTGATGGAACTCTCCCTCTGCAAAAAACTTTAATAAGGAGATGGAAAACAAGGAACCCTCTCAAGGGATAGTGCTGCTAACAGATGTATGAATAACCAGACACCGTGCAATGTGGAAGTTGCTCACTGCAACTTCCATCTCCCGGGTTCAAGTGACTCTCCTGCCTCAGCCTCCAGAGTAGCTGGGCCTACAGGCGCGTGCCACCACGACTGACTAATTTTTGTATTTTAAGTAGACGTGGGGTTTCACCGTGTTGCCCAGGCTGGTCTCGAACTCCTGAGCTCAGACAATCCGCCTGCTTGGCCTCCCAAAGTGTTAGGATCACAGGTGTGAGCCACCACACCCGGCACCTCCAAGATGTTTTTACCCATGTTGCCAGCTCAGAATTTGAAGACTTTCATGCTGCTTCTGGAAGGAGTGCACACCACACACTCATGTGCATGCCTTTTTGCACACACCCTGCTACCACGTGGAATTTGGTGTAGCTGACCTAGTCTTCAGAGATAAATCCTTAATATCCAGGAATGCTTTTAGATTTTATTCTCAAAGCTTACTGATGCAGTTTTTTAAGAGATACTAAGGAGAAAAAAAATCATTCTAATTATACCACTTTTCCTCTTAGGTTCATTGAAGGAAACAAAATAGAAACCATTTCAAGAAACGCCTTTCGTGGCCTCCGTGACCTGACTCACCTGTAAGTCTTATGAAAAGTATTGTAAGTCCTTTAGTGTGTGGAGTAAGATTCATTTCCTGGGGCCTCCCTGTTTCTTGACTGTTATTTCCATATTGTAATAGTTCTTGAAGGAAACGAGTTCCTAGATTACCCAAGAAGTTTCTATGTTGTCAATCAGACACTGGCTCGTTGTGACTACTCACATACTTGTCTTTATTGTCATCTCCAGCAACCTGAATTGCAGTGGTAGACCACATGACTGTGTGTGAATTAAGGAGCAACCTGGGGTGTGAGGGGCTTGTGTCACTTGATGGAGGACATGGGAAGGCCATGATTTTTTTTTTTTTAGCCCAGGCTAAAGTGCAATGGCATGATCTCAGCTCACTGCAGCCTCCACCTCCTGGGTTCAAGAGATTTTTATGCCTCAGCCTCCCGAGTAGCCGGGATTACAGGCACCTGCTACCACGTCCGGCTAATTTTTGTATTTTTATTAGAGATGGGGGGGTCTCACTATGTTGGTCAGGCTGGTCTTGAACTCCTAATCTCAAGTGATCCGTCTGCCTCGGCCTCCCAAAGTGCTAGGATCGCAGGCATGAGCCACCACACCCGGCCAGGAAGGAAATTAATGTGGGTCTTACACCTGCTTGGCACCAGGCACAGGGCTGGGTGCTTAGTGAGCCTTCTCTTCTTTAGCTTTCATAATAATCTGTAAGTTCCCATTTTACAGATTTTGGAATCTAGACGTAAATGACTAAGTGGAATGTTGGATCAGAATTAGGACAAAGTAGAATAGAGACGTTTTCATGGCTCTTCTCATTTGAATGTAAATCACTTTTTCTTTTATGTTGGGTTAATCTGTGGTTTCAGCCAAGCTCTCTGGTTCTTTAAGAGCTTTCTGGAGATAAAACTAAACAAATCAATTTGAAATTGGCTTATCAGAATGAAGCAAGTATACACACTTAGAAAATTTATAAAATTTACAAAGCTGGAAAAAATAGTGGCTGTGTTTATGGAAATGTCAAACTACTCATTGTCTTGATAGGAGTAATTTATTAGCCAGGAACCAGGTCCCCCTTGTGTGATGGATATTCTGCGTTTGAGTAAGAGAACATGTCTCATCTCTGTAGTCGGCCTGCCTGCCATAAGGATAGTGGGGAAACTTGGAGGATTTCGATGGGAAGCGTTGGGCAGGGATGGTAGTACCTTCAGCGTGTGTAACCATGACTGGTACAGTGTGGACATAGTCGTCGAATGAGGTAACCATTCACATCGAGCCCTGATATTTGCAAAGGGGTCTGTCAATAGGCCTAGCAAGTGCTTGATTCTGGAATGCCCACAAGCAGAGACTCTGCCTGAGTTAAAGCTTATGTGGTAAGGAGGGAACAGACGTGGGAGGCCCAAACATCCGTGTCAGCATGGTTGGTACTGGAGAATGTTCGAGGTCTTCATTTCCTCCTAAAAAAGCCCTGATTGTTTTTCAGATTCAAGCTAAGTGTCAAATCCCCAGATTCCTGTAGAGGCTACAGTCGTGGGCTTGGTGTTGTGTAGGCTCGGGTTCAGATCTCAAGGCCATGATTTATTGATATTGCTTAACTTTGCTGAGACTCAATTTCCTTCTATTAAAATAGGAATAACTATACTGATTCCATGGGATTGCTGTACATAAAGGGTTAATGCTTGCTTGCAAAGCACCAAGCCCATTATTCATGGTAAACGCTCAAGGCATAGCTGGCATCATCATCATCATCATTGTCAACATCATTCCTTCCCTCCATGCATTAAGAAGTCCCCATTTCCTTCTTGGTCCATCAAGTATCTTTGGCAGTAGCAGTTTGGGTGGCCAGACAGGGTCTGCTAAGAAGACAGCTGTGGGTATCTGAAGAGGAACAGCTGTGGCCAGATGAGTCTGGTTCCCAGAAGTCAGGAATTAGGGGCTTTGTATTTGAGCAAAAGCCCTGGGCAGATTATAAACCTAAAGCAAATCCTGTGTGACCGGCTGAGTTAGCCCAGATGACAACTTTCACTTGCTCGGATGGCTGCGGTTCTTCCATCAGCAGCAGAGTGTGAGCAAGCAGGTATCACGCACGGACATTAGCATGTCTTCGTGCAGGTGTACAGTGTCCTTGGATGCATGGACTTACATACATGAGCGCACATAGCTGTGTTCATGTGTGCATGCTTATGCATTTGTTTCATGTGTTCTCACGTGTACGTGTGTGCAAGAGGCACCTCTTTTTCTGTGGTGTGCACAGAGAACACAAACACAGAGGGAGTGAGGGAGTCCTGCCCTTGGGCCCAGAGAGCACAAATGCGTTAGAGAAAAACAAGCTCAACTCGGTGAGTAGGACGACCCTGCAGTCCCCCACAAGTCAAGCCTCTTCTCAGCTCTCTAACCTCATCGCTCTGAGTGTCCTCAGAACAACAGGCTCTCGGTGCTCCCCCATGCTCACCCACCTCATCCCACTGCTTTTCCTCACATCCTCTCCCTTGCCCAGGATGCTGTTTCTCCTGCCCCTGGTCTCTTGGAATCTCTTTGCTTTCAAAGTCCAGATTGAGTTCAGTCTCCCTCGTTAAGTCATCTCCATCTTCCTCTTCACTCTTGCCATTGGCTTCATGCAGCCAGCACTTTACTCTCTGCAGTGGCCATACTGGTTGGTGCTACAGCCTGGTTGTCAGTTTTATCTCCCAGCATGTTGGACGCTCCAGGAAGGCAGGACTTCTGATCTTCCCTTAGCTCTGTTCTTCCCCCAGTGTCTAGCGCCAGGCTAAGCCAGCAGGATGTACTTTCTGATTTGCTAATTGATGGATGGCTTCTTAATGGAGTTGGATTTTCCATATATCCTCTACTTCTGGGCAAGTCAGGTGAGATTTGTTTTTTTTGAGATGGAGTCTTGCTCTGTCACCCAGGCTGGAGTGCAGTGGCGTGATCTCAGCTCACTGCAATCTCTGCCTCCTGGGTTCAAGTGATTCTCCTGCCTTAGCCTCCTGAGTAGCTGGGACTACAGGTGTGTGCCACCATGTCCGGCTAATTTTTTGTGTTTTTAGTAGAGATGGGGTTTCACTGTGTTAGCCAGGATGATCTCAATCTCCTGACCTCATGATTCACCCGTCTTGGCCTCCCAAAGTGCTGGGATTACAGGCATGAGCCACTGCGCCCAGCTGTCAGGCAACTTTTAAAGTTGACTCTTCTAGGTTGGAGATGTATTTAGTAATTCAAGCATTAAATATATTGTTTAAAAAATGAACCAATTCAGCTCACTCCTTTTTTAAAAACCTCTGAGTGAAGAGAAGATATGAAGTCTCTAACGTTCACTCCTGTGCTTATAAAAGTTCCTATGTGGAATTTGCTTGATTAAGTTAAGCAGCTGATTTTTATCTTTTATGCTTACAGACTCACGAGCCTAGGAAAAGAGACGCAGATCAGGTTTCAAAGCATTGAAGGAGCTCTGCCAATCTGTAACTAAAATCTAGAACATTTGTTTCCAGCAGTTCCGTGAAGCCCAAGGGACATGGAGCTGTTAAATAGTTTTAGAAATAAAGTTAAGAAATAAAGCGCCATGATTTGTAGGCAAAATGAAGTGGAAAGGCAGGTGTTAAGCACTTAGTGTGAGTGGGGTGAGTAACCCATCTGAATAATTCTGCTTTCTGAAATCTAAATTGAACACTTGGAACGTTGCTAAACACTCTGCTGGTTTTTTTGGCTTTGATCATTCCGTGTATACTTAGCATTTCAATACAATAACTTTCAATTAGCTGAAGTTTTTAGCTAACAATGTTAATTAGCTAAAATATTTTTGTACTTTACTTTCCAGAAAAAGTAACCATCAACCAGGAAAAAAAAAATCTAAACAAACACTCCCTTCTCTAAATTTCCAAAAGCTCTTTCAGTGTTGCTTCAATCCGATTACATATTCAGCCTATTTTCCAACACAGTTAAAAATAAACAAATACATCATTTAGAAAAGGGAGGTAAAAGAGTACACGAAATTTTATTTAAATTCGTTTGTGGTTACCTAGATAGAAAGGGGCACAATTCAGAAACTATAGGTCTTCCCATATCCAGTTGATGTCTTGAAGGAAGAGGATTTCGGATCCAAGCTTTCTACTCTGCCCGGCTAACCTGCTCTAGGCAGGAACGCCCATTTCTTTAATTCATCTTTCTGGGATGGGTCGTTAGGATGATACAAAAGATGCATTTCAGATATATCTTAAATAGATTGGTGCTGAATTGTGTACATGTTTATCATTTATATATTTTGCTGCTGGCATTCACATGTGTAAAAGAAAACAAAAGTACGTATCGGCTTCTTGGCTGACTCACATTAGAGTGCAGCGCCTGGGGAAATCACAGACTCCATGTACATCATTTCAACACTCAGCGTCTTTCTACATCAACAGCCCTGCACCATGGACATTCATCTTCACAGGACGATGACAGGGCACTGCAAAATCCTGAATCATCGGAGAAAGAGTTGATACTGTGCATTCTAGTCTATTTCCCGGAGGTGGGAAAATGGACTAGGACATCTCAGAATGATTTTCAACACTAAGAACAAAAATGCAAAATGGTTTCGGGTCAACCTTCATTAATGTGAAAATGAAATTAATCATAGTCAATCATCCCCTAAACATTCTGATTCATTGAGGTTTTATTACGTTATTCGTAAAGGTTGAGCTGAGTGTCTTTATGTAAAGGGGTGTTTACTGAGTCCTTTCTTGGACTCACAAGTAATAGTATTCACTTAGATGAACCATTAGGAAACGTCTTGGGACAAGACTGTAAATCTTCTTCCATCACGCTCACTTTGGTGCTTAATACATTAGCCATATACCGAGTGCCTGCTGTGTGCCAGGCACTGTTCTAGGAACTGGAGATACAGCAGTGGACAGACAGACAGTAACCTCTGTCCTCATGTGGCTTATGTAGAGGGAGGATATGCAGCCAGTAAACAAATAGATAATTAAAATATGTAGTGTGCCAACTGATGGCGGTGCAGCGAAGGGAGATGTGCAGAGGCCTGAGAAGGTGATGATACTTGAGGACAGACCCAAAGGAGGCAATGGAATGCTAAATGGATATCTGGGGGAAGAGCATTCCAGGTGGGTGACCAAGTTCAGAGGTCTGGAGGTAGGAGCATGCCTCACCTGTTGGAGGAATAGCAAGGAGGCCAGTGCGGCTGGATCAGAGATCCGCTGAGGAGTTGGAGACCGATGAGATGTGGTCTCCTAGGTGAGCAAGAGTGCAGGTAATCAGGCAATAAAGGTCTTTTACCACCGAAGGAACTTTTTTGGCTTTGATTCCAAGAAACATGGGAAGCCATCTGAGGTTGAGCAAATATACATAAAGAGCTTAAAAAGTGCTTTTTGTATTAAAAAAAAAAAAGTAGAATCCAGCATCTCTGATGTTGTCTTTGCATAACTAAGCTCATTTCTCTATCTCAGTATTGATGAGCAAAGTTGCACTCAATAGCTTTCCTGGAAGGGAATTGAGAGCGACAGGGTGTGAGGCAGTAACCACATTGCAATGTGACTTTCTTGTTCTAGCTCTTTGGCCAATAACCACATAAAAGCACTACCAAGGGATGTCTTCAGTGATTTAGACTCTCTGATTGAACTGTAAGTAATGGAATTAAGTTTATGTGTGCCTGTCATTGCGCCTCATTTAATCATGTCTTTAATCCCCTCTCGCCTTTCCTTTATGTGTTTATTTTATGCTGTGGCTAAAAATCTATAATAAAGTAGTGCATCCTGGGAAACAGCATACAGTTTGAGTTGTGTTGGATTTTGCCATTTTATGCTTAACGCTCATGAGGCCAGTGGTAAATCGCACTTCCTGGGTGGGAGGTCCCCTCCCTGAGATAGTGTATTCACCTGCTTTATCTTCTAGCTTTTGTTGCTTCTCACTGGACGTAGTGTTTTTTGTTTGTTTGTTTGTTTTTTCAGACCGAGTCTCGCTGTGTAGCCCAGGTGGAGCGCAGTGGCCTGATCTTGGCTAACTGCAACCTCTGCCTCCCGGGTTCAAGCGCTTCTCCTGCCTCATCCTCCTGGGTAGCTAGGATTACAAGTGCCTGCCATTATGGCCAGCTGATTTTGTATTTTTAGTAGAGACGGGGTTTCGCCATGTTTGCCAGCCTGGTCTTGAATGCTTAACCTCAGGTGATTTGCCTGTCTTGGCCTCCCAAAGTGCTGGGGTTACAGGTTGAGCCGCCATGCCTGGCCTACAGGACATAGTTTTAACAAGAGCTTGAAGTTTAGATTGTGTTTGTGAAACCGTCTTTTTACAACATCTTCTTTATGTTTATGAGAACTTCTGTTGGAGGATGTTTTTCTATCATCTGTCTCCCATTTCCAGCATGGTGTGGAGACAGCCTTAAGAACGTTTGGAGAGATGATGATATGTCCTCACTGAGAGCTCTCTGGACATTATACAGTTAAATCCCCAGTGCTAAGGAGCATTCAATAAAGTCAATGATAGATATGAGAAACAGGAGGAATTCAACCCAAAATTTTTTAAACTCCATTTTTAGGGGGTTTTAAATATATCAAAATGTTAATAATTCTGGAGTTAGGTGTTACACGTCAGACACGTCTACTTCTCTGTGTATGTGTTTGTGTTTTGTTTTGATTTTTAGAGATTTAAGGGGTAATAAATTTGAATGTGACTGCAAAGCCAAGTGGCTGTACCTGTGGTTGAAGATGACAAATTCCACCGTTTCGGACGTGCTGTGTATCGGTCCACCAGAATATCAGGAAAAGAAGCTCAATGATGTGACCAGCTTTGACTATGAATGCACAACCACAGGTATTCAGAACCTCATCAGACATGGATATTTCAAATAATCGCTTTGTCTTTCTTTTAGGCTGTCAACAGAGAGTGGGGAAAAGTGAATATAGAATTGTTTACCAAAACTATTTTAGAGAAACTTCAAGCATTCTAAAGAAATGAATCGATGCGGTAAGGAAAATGTCTCAAAAGTTAGGAAGAATTTGTTAACTGCCCTGGCTTCAATTTTGCTTCTTTACAAAATTCAAATTTCTCTAAGGGTTTCATTTTCTTTTCTTTCTTTCTTTTTTTTTTTTTTTGAGATGGAGTTTTGCTCTTGTTACCCAGGCTGGAGTGCAATGGCGTGATCTCGGCTCATTGCAAGCTCCACCTCCTGGATTCAGGCAATTCTTCTGCCTCAGCCTCCTGAGTAGCTGGGATTACAGGCACGTGCCACCATGCCCAGCTAATTTTTTGTATTTTTTTAGTAGAGACGGGTTTCACCATGTTGACCAGGATGGTCTTGATCTCTCGACCTCGTGCTCCACCCGCCTTGGCCTCCCAAAGTGCTGGGATTACAGGCTTGAGCCACCGCGCCCGGCGGGTTTCATTTTCTTAAGACAAAATATGAACTTGTGGGTTTGGCATGAGAACGTTGTCAAATCAATCTAGGTTTCATAGAAGGCCAGCCAGCACAGGGAGGCCTAAGTTACTTGTTTGAGACTGTTCTCTTGCTTTAGTAAGTTCACTGGACATTTAACTAACAAACACCAGCCTTTTACACTCTTTTTTTTTGAGATGGAGTTTCACTCTTGTTGCCCAGGCTAGAGTGCAATGGCATGATCTCGGCTCACTGCAGCCTCTGCCTCTTGAGTTCAAGCAATTCTCTTGCCTCAGCCTCCCAAGTAGCTGGGGTTACAGGCACCTGCCACTATGCCCAGAAAATTTTTGTATTTTTAGTAGAGATGGAGTTTCACCACGTTGGCCAGGCTGGTCTCAAACTCCTGACCTCCGGTGATCCGCCCGCCTCGGCCTCCCAAAGTGCTGGAATTACAGGCGTGAGCCACCGTGCCCAGCAAACACCAGACTTTTAAACCTGTGAATGACTTTCAGAGTCCCATGTAAGAAGAGGTAACTAGGTAAATTATAATCAATTGCAAAATAGAAAGTAAAAGTTAACAACTGGTTATCAAAAGAAAACAATTCACGTTGATGGAAAAACGTAAAGAAAGTTTTATTTTGTTTTCCAGGGCCTGACACGAGCTTTCAGTTTATACATTTTTCAGGTTATAAGATAAAATTAAAACACTAACTTCCTCCACTGTTACAACGTGAGGCCCATGGTATTGGTGAGTCTCTCCGCTGGAAAGGTTTAGGTAGGGTTTCTACGGCTTCTAAAGCCAGAGAAAGGATCAGGCCACCGTATGAAACCTGCTTACCCGATTTATAAAAATACACATTCAGGCTGAGAGCTGATATCTACAAAGCCTCAAGTCATATCAGGAGAAGCAGCAGGAATGAGAAACAAAATAGTTACAGAAACTCAAAAGACACCAAAACTCCAAGAACAAAACATCCCATTTAGGCCAGTCCCGCTACCACCTTCCAACAAATAAGCAAAAACCCACAAAGTAAAAATCATATCTAGATGTCTTTGTTTGTAAATAAGGGACCCTACAAGTTCTGTTCTTTTCTGATGAACAACCTGAAATCTCACGGAAATGGCTTTTTCTTTCATCATCGAATAGCGGATTATTCAGCTGTGTGATTGGCAGGTGCCCCGTAGTCAGCTGAGGCCGCTAGGAGGTTAATTTATTGTATTTTTGAGCCAGGGCAATACCTCAGATGTCGTAGTCAATAACATTTGCACCAAAAGGTGGCATTCAAGACTCTGGTATTAAATGCTAAATTGAATTAAATTTAATTAAACCACAGCTAAACCACAGCTCACTGAGACTTCTTTCTACCTTTTCTCTATTGTTTTTTCTGGAGAGTTCTAGAAATGCCAAGGTGAAATTTGCAGATTTTCCATTGTTCTCTTCACACCTGGCCATAGTGTGTGGAAACTTTGCCAATCTCTGATAGAAGTAATGAGCTAGAGGGCCATGGGGATAGAATATAATTTCTACAAGAAAATATATTTTCTGAATTTAGGGCCCTGGGGATGGTTATAAAAATGATCTAGGCTCTGAGAGTTGTTATTGGAATGGAAGTAGCTTGGAACTAAGGAAACCTGTCCTCATCCCGGAATCCACGGAGCAGCAAGAGAGGCCTTAACACGTTTGAGGGCCTTCTCTGTCTTATGCAGTATTTGTCTTCACAAACAAGCTTTCTACTAAACTTTACGAAGTCAGCACAAGGCTTTCTGGTGAGAGGGACACGATAATTCTGTCTTTGCCATAGTTTTATCCCTTTAAGACTCATGAACAGATGAGACTCTTGCTGACAGTTTCTTCCATCGGGAAGAAAATGGTACAACAAAGTTGTGACCCACCCCTAAATATAGGCCCTGCCGTGTAAGAACTAGGTCAACAACTTGTGTGTTCGGGGTTCATATCTTCTGTTCAGATCAAACCCCAGCCTCTGTTCAGATCAAACCCCAGCTTCATTAAAAGCTAAATGGGGAGTAGGGGCTTGTGGGGGCGGAGGGAAATGAATGATGATGGATGGAAAACGGAAGGTCAAATTCGAGAGTTTATAGTACAGTTACCGTATTCTTTCTAAAGGTTTGGAAAGAAGCACATTTTCTGAGTGTTGTTTTCCTTTCAACTCAGATTTTCAGAAAAGGGGTAAGTTTTCTTGTGTCTCACTCTGTTTTTTTCCCAGAGAGAGGAAGGCCCTGTTACCATTCTGTTCCTTGGCCAAGGGGTTTAATTTGTACCACAGAGCCACCACTGGGCTGTTTCAGGTCTTTAGATTAATAGTCTCTTTTGTAACCCTTCCCTTCAAGTCTATTTTTAACCACCTCAGAAGTCCCTGTTACCTACCGATGATTTCCTGTGTTAGGTGAGTAATTCACTAAATTCCTTAGAGGAAGTGAATTTTGCATCCTAATTGTCCTGTTAGCTTCCCCTTTTCAGGGCTGATGAAAATGCAAAGAGAAATAATGCATTAATGTGCAGTTTCTCTCCCAGTAGGATCGGCATCATGTATAATTTATTTTCTGCAAGTGCTATAAATAGCTATGTAAAAATCTGTTGATTCCACTGGGAGAAAGGCCTAAATTGTGAAAGTCCCACTGACATCATGAACTTAATCCAGTGTGAATGGAAGTGGCAGTTCTTTTTGCAGAGTGCCATTAATATTTTAACACTAGTAAATTGATGTCATATCAATATGTGTATTTCTGAGATCTTTCCACAAGAATGTGCTTTTGCTGTTTGTGAGAAGTAAATTTAGGTGGGGGTGGGAGAAGATATTTAAATTCCTCTGATCCTCGTCTCTGATACCCGCAAACATATATGCATCAATCATTTTCTTTTCATTCTCTCTCTCTCTCCTTTTTTTTTTTTTTTTTGTTTTGTTTTGAGACAAGGTCTTCCTCTGTTATTCAGGCAAGAGTGCAGTGGCACAATCATAGCTCACTGCAACCTCAGCCTCTTGGGCTCAATCGATCCTTCCACCTCAGCCTCCAGAGTGGCTAGGACTATAGGCATGCACCACCGTGACCCATTAATTTTTTAAATTTTTAGTAAAGAGAAGGTCTTGGTATGTTAGCTAGGCTGGTCTCAAACTCCTGGCCTCAAGCAGTCCTCCTACCTCAGCCTCCCACGCTGCCAGGACTACAGGTGCAAGCTGTCTTGGCTATCTCACCTGGCCCCATTCTTCTTTTTTCCTTCTCTTCCTCTTCTTCTTCCTCCTCCTTTTTTGGGGGGGCGTAGGGGGTGGGTTCTTCTATTAAGCGTTAGATTTGTAATTCAAATGATTTAACAATCTGTAATATGCAAGATAGTCAGTATATAGAAAATATAAAACCGCTATATGGGAAAAATAGATGAAAATAGGGCCACGAAAGGCTAGACTTGTAAAATGCTCTCTACTGTGACAGCTCTTTTTCATCCTGGGATTCTTCAATAAAAACAGAAACTTTCTAGTTGATGCTTTAAACAGCCTGCCTTTTGAAGCGAATGCTCTTGTTTCTGAGAATGCAGAGGGCAGTAGGGAGGCGAACAGGAAGGAGGAGGTGAGTGAGTTATGGGCGTCGAGGGAGTGCTTAGAACCTTTGGCAGACTCAGATTAGTCGAATGCAACTGGAGATGCAGGAGAGGAGTTTATAGCCGTCTTGGTTGTAATTAAAAGAACGCAGTTGTGCTCTCCAAGTCCTTTATATCCCCAGAAAAGGGAGCACATGATGACTACTGCCACCTCCCCTTCCTCTGGCCACACGGGAACACAGAAACCAGCAGAGCCTTGTGCAGTGAACACGCGCTTTCTGGCTTCTACGCTGGTTCTGCCAGCGCCAACAGGAGTGAACACAGGGTCACTGTTTTCTGTTTATTTATCTTTGACCAAGCGACTGTTATTTTGGTGGTGGGGGCTCGGGGGGATTTGTGACTCGTTGCTAAGTCTTCAAGCAGGCAACTGAATATTCTCATTGTTGCATACAGGAACGATGGAGTGATCACCCTAGCACTGCAGTATGTACTTACACGTACTCTTGCATTTAGTCCTTAATGGCAAGCTTAGGAAATAGACATCACCCTCATTTTACAGATGAAGGAAGAACCTGAGGCTCAGTTTTCTTGCCAAAGGTCACATAGCTGAAAGTGGCAGGGCAAGAATTGGAAGCCCAGTGTGTCTTATCTCCCAGCCCCAGCCCTTCCCCAGGCTGTTCTGCTCTTGACTTGGGGATGAGATGTTTCCCCGTCCACGAGAGTCACTTGTCCACACTGTCCTCTGTCACCTCCTGCCTGTTGGGCGGCAGAGGCAGCCTCTTCCTTTCTCCTCCTTTTTCCACATGTGTGTGCACCACCCAGCCTCCGTTCCCTCCCCTGTCTTTAGAGTGGGCTGAGAAGCAAGGCCAGGCCACTCACACTGGTTTAGCCAAACTACTCCGCCTCCAGGGTGACGGGAGGGGCACCTCTAAAAGGTAACATGTGTTGAGCACTCACTTTGTGCTAAGCTAAGTGAGTAGGAACCTTAATAAACAATGCAGAAACTAAGGCAGAGAGAGGTTAAGTCATTTGCCCAGGAAGGTCGTGGCTCAGCTCCTGCATCTTATCTTAGATGCCATTAAAATAGTCACTTCCTGAAAGACAGGCCCAGTGGTAGCTAGGACAGAGGGGGTGAACTGTCCTTTCTCGGACCTCAGTTGCATCTTTTTTTTTTTTTTTTTTTTTTTTTTTTAAAGACAGAGTCTTACTCTGTCACCCAGGCTGTAATGCAGTGGCGTGACTTCAGCTGACTGCAACCTCCATCTTCTGGGTTCAAGTGAGTCTTCTGCCTCAGCCTCCTGAGTAGCTGGGATTACAGGTGCCTGCCACCACACTTGGCTAATTTTTGTATTTTTAGTAGAGATGGGGTTTCACCATGTTGCCCAGGCTGGTCTTGAACTCCTGATCTCAAGTGATCCACCCACCTCAACCTCCGAAAGTGCTGGGATTACAGGCATGAGCCACCGCACTCAGCCTCAGTGCCTTCTTTATAATGTGCTGAGCCCTGAGGTGGGCATTTGGTATTTCCACCATTATCTGATCTGTCCTTGCCATCAAGCTTGGGAAGTAAGTGTCACTGCCTTCATAGAGTGAATACATAAACTGAGCCCTTGAGAAGAGAGGTGACCATCCCGGGGTCTCAAGTGTGGGGAAGTAACCTCAGCTGTCGGCCTCCAGGCACAGGGCTCACTCCTGGGCCCCCTGCTGCCCTCCTGCCCTCGACCCCACCCTGTTGTCCTGCCCCCTGGCTGTCACCTGCTCTTCCCATTTCTCTTCCACACTTCCCCTTTTGACACGTGCTCAGCCCCTCTTACTCCTCTCCTGCCTCTACTCCTCTTGCACTATCCCCTGTACTCACTACTGAGGGGCCCTTCGTTGACATTCTCATTTGACTCAGTTGACATTCTCATTCTCAATGACATTCTCATTCGGAAGCATCTTTGATGAGGCTTCCAAATCAGTGGTTGCCTCCTGAGAGGCTGCCATGAGCTTGAGCTGTGGGAGGCTTGGAGAGCGTGGGATCCAGGCCCTGCCTCAGGGAGCCCTTGGTCTGGGAGACGCATCATGCTGGCTGCCTGGCCATGGCCAGACGCTCACCCTCTCTGGGTTCTGGAAAATGGCTCGAGGATCTCAGATCCCTCTAGTATCTTCCGATCGGACTCTGATGTTATTATCTGGCGTCATCATGAGTAATAAGATTTAAGCAATAGTGCCTACTTAGGAGTCCAGAGAGTTAGGAAAGCGTCCCGTGGATTGGACTTGTCAGGGAAGGCTTTTCAGAGACTTGAGTGGAATGGGATAAGGACTAGGTGGAGTAGAGATGGGCAGAGCCAGGATTTCCTCATTAACGTGACTTTCCTTAGCCAGGTGTCTACCATGACGCCATGTTTTATCATGGGTGTGTTTAGCCTACCAAGAAGCAGTGCACATTGAAGCACCTCTGGCCAAAGAAATAACTTAAACCAGGTCTCGGCGCAGTGACTCATGCTTGTAATCCCAGCACTTTGAGAGACTGAGGCGGGTGGATCACCAAGGTCGGGAGTTCGAGACCAGCCTGACCAACAAGAAGAAACCCCCATCTCTACTAAAAGTACAAAATTAGCCAGTATGGTGGTGCGTGCCTGTGATTCCAGCTACTCCAGAGGCTGAGGCAGGAGAATCACTTGAACCCAGGACACGGAGGTTGCAGTGAGCCGAGATTGCGCCATTGCACTCCAGCCTGGGAGACAGAGGGAGACTCTGTCTCAAAAAAAAAATTTTAACTTTATTTCTTAAACTTTATTTACGTGTGTGTGCACTTTTTGGAGAGGCTCTTTGGTCGCTGGATTTCTCTAGTTACCCCACATGCTTCCAGAGGCCATGCTCACTCTGTTTTCTTGGAAATTCTTCATTCCCTGACTGCCTACAGTGAGTCAGTTGTAGCTAAGAGAGCAACGCAGATGAAGAGCTCTGACTTATCACTAAATGCAAACGTGGCATGCCTGCTAAAATAGGAGGGGCTTGGTATTGCTTCAGACGCACTAGGTCTGTCGTAATCACTTGCGGAGCTGCAGAGTGCTGCACAGCTGTTACCACTGCATTTACTGGCAACTTTCCAGTAACCAGTAACCAGTAAGCAGACCTAGGTTAACTACCCTCCACAGTGGACTTTATAAACCCCTGAGACCGGAGCAGAGGGTCTTCTAGTTCGGTTTCCAATGTTCAGTGTGCCATTTGGGGAGTGTACCATTTATTCTGAATGTGCAGTGGCATTTTCTCGCGATGGGTAATCTCAAGCTAGGGGTTGTAAGAACTGGAGATAAAGGGTCAGGTAAGTTTGAGAAGCACCACATCAAACAAAACAAAACAGACATCTTCCCTACAGGGCTGTTCTAAAAGGGCTGGAAGTACAGCATTTTCTAAACTCACTGGACCGAGGCACCCCTTTGTCACAGAGCGATTTGAAGGTGGTTTTGAGCACGTTGCTGTGTGGCGTCCCGTCCGTCTTCTCACTTTGGATGCCAGGCCTCACCAAATATGTTTACAACTTTGAGATCCTTTAGCCAAACTTGGGGAAGCCATTTCTCCCCAGGAAGCTGTACTGGAAGCTGTGCATTCCATCAGATAATGCTGTGCAAGCCAGAACTTTTTCTGGAATGTCCCAGAGTCAAATACGCTGTGACGTTTGTGTGGCTTCCCTCCGGCCTCCTCCTTCTCCCCCGTCCTTTTCAGAACTAGTGTGATGACGGAAAGGTGCTGGTGCTTGGTCATTCCTGCAAGAGATTTTATGAACCCTTTTCTTTTTAAATGCCTGTTCCCAGATTTTGTCGTTCATCAGACTTTGCCCTACCAGTCGGTTTCAGTGGATACATTCAACTCCAAAAACGACGTGTACGTGGCCATCGCGCAGCCCAGCATGGAGAACTGCATGGTGCTGGAGTGGGACCACATCGAAATGAATTTCCGGAGCTACGACAACATTACAGGTGTGTGGTGGCTTTGATGGGACGTGTTGACCTGATTTCAGCATTGCCGCAAGCCGCTGAGAGAAGGAATACCCTGTGTATCGAGGGCAAGCTCGGCTCTGCAGCTTGGTTGAGCTGGGGAGCACGTCGCAGCCTATCCGCTTGGTCTCTCCGGTTTTTGTCTTGGTGTGGTCAGTTACTGGGAGAGTGGAAACCCCAGGTCAGTGATGCTGCTTATTACTGACGATCATTTTGGAAAGGGAGAGGGTGACGGGTTGCCTGTGGTGGGAGGCGTTTCCTAGTAGTGGTGAGAAGTCACACTGAGAATCCCTTGTCTGAGCTGTACGGCAGACCAAGACCGCGCCAGCTTTGTAGCAGGTAAATGTTGCTTTGACTTCCATTAAGCTGATTGTTAACTAATATGCTAACACACACACACACACACACACACACACACACCCTGTAGCTTGTTCCTAGTGCCCTTTGCTAAGTCCTGGTGATCACTGCTTTCTTTTAGTAAGTACATACAAGGCCGGGTGCAGTGGCTCACATCTGTAATCCCAGCACTTTGAAAGGCCAAGGAGGGCAGATCACGAGATCAAGAGATCGAGACCATCCTGGCCGACATATAGTGAAAACCCATCTCTTCTAAAAATACGAACATTAGCTGGGTGTGATGGTGTGTGCTTGTAGTCACAGCTACTCAGGAGGCTGAGGCAGGAGAATCACTTGAACCCGGGAGGTGGAAGTTGTAGTGAGCTGAGATCGCGCCACTGCACTCCAGCCTGGTGACACAGCAAGACTCCGTCTCAAAAAAAAAAAAAAAAAAAAAAAGTAAGAATAAATGGATCCCTAAATGAGGCATGTGGGATATGAATTGGTTAATGCTTCTTTCAGTGCCATCATGGAATCCCAGTGCCTTAGCCCTACTAAATACGGACTGTCTACTTGCTTTTGAAATAATCTTTGAAAGACTTCTCATTTATCAAAGTGCAATCTGACAATAATTATCACCCAGGAGAGGGTTTCCTTTCGAGGTTCCTGATGCGGCCTTAGAACAGTTGCAGCGAGAAGCATATTCAAGTAGAATTTCTGGGCTGGGAGGCTCCTAAGAGTCTCTCAGGCACCAAGTGGCTTCACGGCAGGTACAGGGATGTGGGGAGGCAGGAAGCGCTGCTAATGAGCCTTATCTCACCGTGTATCTCAGTGTGGGATGTACATCGGATGCTCCGAAGATGCCGTTTCAGATGAGCTGGCCACCGTCGGGCCATCTGGCCTCCCAGTGCTGAGCTCACCTTCCGGAGAGTAGCCCTCTTGGAAGTGCAGACTCAGCACAGAGCGGCACAGGCGAACCTGCCATGGAAGCCAAGAATGAGGGAGATGGGGCAGTGAGTCCATGCCCACGTGGTTTTGTGCCTTCCTCTTTGTCCTGACATGGAAGGTAGGGGAGGGAAGGATGGCCGGCCTCTCTGCCTTTTCTCCCCCTCTCCAGGGCCAGAGATGGGAGCAGAGTGAAGGTTTGTGGTTTTTTTGTTTTGTTTTGTTTTTGAGATAGCCTCTTACTCTGTCACCCAGGCCAGAATGCAGTGATGCAATCTCGGCCCATCGCATCCTGGAACTCCTGGGCTCAAGGGATCCTCCTGCCCCAGCCTCTCAAGTAGCTAGGACTACAGGCACACACCACTGCACTCAGCTAATTTTTTATTTTTTGTAGAGATGAGATCTCACTATGATGCCCAGGCTGGCCTCAAACTCTTGAGCTCAAGGGATCCTCTTGCCTCAGCCTCCCAAAGTGCTGGGATTACAGGCATGAGCCACTGTGCCTGGCTGGGCTTTGCTCTTGGACAAGGGGTTCCAATGCTGATGTTGCCTGTGAGCCTGTGAGGTGCCAGGCCCTAGTTTATCCCATTGGAAGCTCACAACAGCCCTTGAAGTTATACCTGCCCCTGTGTTAGAGGACAAAAGTTCTCTTCTCCAGAGAGAGGAGGCGTACAGACCGGAAAGAGCTCAGGTTTTGAAAACTGACGAACACAGATTGTACTCCCAACTCTGCCGCGGACTAGCAAGTATCTGCGCCTTGGAGGCTGGCTTTTCTCATCTGGGAAATGGGGAGTAGATGAGCCTCATATGGGTGTTGTAAGGATTTGCTGAGTGCCCAGAGCAGGCGCTTCTCAAAGCCGCCATCATTTCCACAACCTTACAAGTGATGAGGTCAAGAATCAGGTGTGTCCAGTCACCCACTGTTTATTCAGGGCAGAGCACGGGGTTTCTCACAGTTGTATCCCACTGGTTTTCTCTCCCAGGTTGACCTTGGTTGGACAGCCCTGTCTTTCACCTTCCCTTCTGATATACTGAAGCTGGTGACATTCGTAAATTCTTTCATTCATTCACAAAGATTTCTTGAACACTTACTCTGAGCCAGGCATATTCCTGGTGCTGGGGACACAGCAGTGATAAACCAGATAAAACTCTGCCCTCAGGAGTTTCCATTCTAATGGGAGAAAGAGACAATAAGAAAGGATATTGGTATTGTGATCATTATCGCAAAAATAATTGTAGTATTTAAAAAGCACATCAGACAGAAATGTGGGAAGGAGGGGAAATGAAGTGAAGAAGGAAGATGTGGAGTACTGTGTGTGGGAGGATTTGAAGGCTTGGGCAGAGTGTCCCGGAGAGGCCTCATCAGGAAGGTGCTGCTGGAGTAAGACCTGTGGGATCGGAGGGATTGGTCCCCACCATGGAGAGCTGAGGGAAGAGCATTCCAGGCAGAGGGAAAAGCGGGTGCACAGGTCGAGAGGCAGGAGAGCGTCTTTCCTGTTTGAAGAACATCAGGAGGATGGTTTAGCAGGAGCTAAATGAGCCAGGGGGGAGTTACAGTTGATGAGTCGGAAGTCAGGAGGGTGGAACACGGAGTCTCACAGGTACTAGGAAGGACTTGGCTTTTCCTCTGAGTGTTTTCGTGCAGAGGCAGAAAGATGCAGCTACCTGGCGCAGAGGCTGGATTGTGTCCAGCTACCCGGTCAAACGTAGCCTTTTGGAGTGAGGGCACAAAGGTGGAAACACAGTGACTGGCTAAGAGGCTATAGCAAGAATCTGGAACCCAGGCAAGAGAGCATGGCCCGACCCAACGGAGACCACAGAGCTGGTGGGGAGGAAGTCAGTGGGGTCTGAGTGGGTGTGGTTGGAGCCAGAGTCCTGCTGGACCTGGTTAGTTTCCAAGGATTCCTCAGCCTCTCAGTCTCCAGGTCTGAGTCATCCCGCAGCTCGGTGGCCATGACATGAAGCCCACCCGGCTCCTGTTTTCACCATCAAGCCCAAGAAATGAGTTCCAACATCAGACTGGCTTTTGATCCTCCGGCTCCAGCTCTTACTAGCTGGTGGCAGTGGCCAAGTGATTTAATGGGCATGAGCTCCTTTCGTCTGTAAAGTGAGGATTTGGGGAATTTCCGTTTCATCTGTAAAATGGAATCAGCATAGTATTGGATTTGGGGAAATACTATAAGGAATTTTTTTTTTTTTTTTTTTTTTTTTTTTTTGAGGCAGAGTCTCACTCTTGTTGCCCAGGTTGAAGCGCAGTGTTGCCATCTCAGCTCACTGCAACCTCCACCTCCCAGATGCAAGTGATTTTCCTGCCTCAGCCTCCCGAATAGTTGGTGTTACAGGCATGCACCGCCACGCCTGGATAATTTTTGTATTTTTAGTAGAGGTGGGGTTTCACCATGTTGGCCAGACTGGTCTCGAACTCCTGACCTCAGGTGATCCACCCTCCTTGGCCTCCCACAGTGTTGGGATTACAGGTGCTAGCCAACTTGTCAGGCCAATGCTATAATGATCTATTCGGGGTAAAATAGGAGCAACCCTCTTTTCCACCGCCACAGATTCTACCCTTTTTGATCTCCATTAAAACTGTTCCACAACTTGCATGATCGGGGAAATGCAGAGACCGGCAGACTGCCCCGAGGGAGGTAGAAGGCTATGCTACAGAAGGAAGGGGGATTGCTCCGTGGAGGAAGGAGAGGAGCTGTCTCTCGGTAGCTGGCATTGAACCTGGCATGAGGGAAAGCCCTATGGCACACATAGGTAGGCCAGGACACTGCCCTGGGCGCCACTGGCCTTGAAGAAGAACGAAGTAAATGTGGACCATTCTCCTTCCCTGGGCCATGGATACCTCATTTGACATCTTGTTTGGCCATGGGTGGCCCTAGAGTTGGCAAGGGTGGGGCAGGATTTTCTCAATCCATGTACTTCCTCCTTTGCAGCCCTGGTGACAATGTTGCAAAAGGGATGGCCGCAGCTGTCCATGTGTCTCCAAGGGAGAGAGAGAAACCCGTGGTCACTTTCACCCTGAGGCTACTTCCCCTTGTTCTCTCTACACCTCATCTCAGCTTTCTCAAGTTTGGTTTATTTGTTCACCTTTTGATTTCTGCAGGCTAAGTATGTTGCAACCTGTAATCCCTCTTCACACACAGACACACACACACACACACGCGCGCACACACACACACACACACACAATGCTCTGTCTGCTACTGACAACTCCATAGTCTAAAAGTGTCTACCTGGACAGAGTGCGTCACGGAGCACCTCCAGGAAAGGTATTCCTTCTGTTTCACTTGGTCCTTTGGCTGTGACAGGCAGACCTCTAGGATGCCTCTGGAGAGCGGTGGCCTCCATAGCCAGGTGCTCAGGAAGGGGACGAGGAGCCTGCACTCTCAATTAGTGTTGGTAGGATGGAAATCAATGCCACTTTGAAGAGCAGTTTGGCAATTAAAACCCAAAAGCTTAAAAATGTGCACAACATTTGCCTCAGCAATTCTTACACTGGAGAACACTGCCAGATGGTATCAAAACATGTCATTTAACAATATTTTAAAGGAAATGTTATTTTACAATAAGGAAAAGCTAGAAATAACTGCAATGTCCAACAATAGGGCAATAATTAAACAAAATATGGTGCATCCATGCAACGGAATACTATGTAGTGCCAAACATACCAATTTGTTGAAGAATCATCAGCATGAGGCAATGTTCACAACATGGGTGTCAAGTGAAAAAGATAGATTATAAAATATCTATGAGCCGGGCGCGGTGGCTCATGCCTGTAATCCCAGCTCTTTGGGAGGCTGAGGCAGGTGGATCACAAGGTCAAGAGATTGAGACCATCCTGGCCAACATGGTGAAACCCCATCTCTACTAAAAATACAAAAATTAGCTGGGTGTAGTGGCGCATGCTTTTAGTCCCAGGTACTCAGGAGGCTGAGGCAAGAGAATCGTTTGAACCTGGGAGGTGGAGGTTGTAGTGAGCTGAGATCTCGTCATTGTACTCCACCCTGGAAACAGAGTGAAATTCTCAAAAAATAAAATAATAAATAAATAAATAAATAAAATATATATGGATAGCATAAGTCCCAATTTTTTAAAAAAGAATATTTGGCTATGTGCACAGATTAAAAATTAAACAGCATATCAAGCTGTTAAGTGTGATTTCACATTTGTAGTACAACCGGTTAGTATGTTCTTCTCTGTGCTTTTGGTTCCTGGGTGGTAGAGTATAGACTGAGGCCAAACTACCTGGATTGAAATCTCAGGCTCTACCATGTACTAACTGTGTGACTTTTCATAAATTACTTAACTCCTCTGTGCCTCGGTTTTACCCTTTGTAAAATGGGGATGCTGATGATGATAGGAATAGTACATGCCTCATATAGTTGTTATAAGGATTAACTACATAAATGCATGTAAAGTGCTTAGAGCCGTGCCTGGTCATACCTACGCACTTTTTAAGTTTTACCTCTTGTTATTTTCAGTATTTGCTTTGGTCAACATTTAACACACATACCCTCAGGGAAAAAACAGTGCAATCGTTT
Source organism: Saimiri boliviensis (assembly GCF_048565385.1). Classification (NCBI taxonomy): domain Eukaryota; kingdom Metazoa; phylum Chordata; class Mammalia; order Primates; family Cebidae; genus Saimiri; species Saimiri boliviensis. The sequence goes on along the minus strand of NC_133451.1, from coordinate 24,016,592 downwards.
TAAACAAGGAAAAGGGATTAAGTCCTTGTAGGAAGGCCAGAATGGTGAAAGAGGATCTGAAAACCACCCAGTGTCTGCCCTTAAAGCCAGTCCTTAGGGTAGAAATGGAATAAAATTATCTGTAGAATTTAGGATTCTGGCCAAATTCACTTTGGTCCAAATTACCCAGAAAATTAAAGGAAAGAAATAACCTTTAATGGAATGATCTAGATGGAGGATCAGTGGTCTTGTAGGTGGTCCCTTGCTTAGTGGTTGGTCTTCCGGAATGGGGAGGTCTGGGGGGCATCTGGGCACAGGGTGAGAAAAGATGGTGGGAGGTGAGCCAGAGAGGAGAGTCACCACGGAAAATGGTCCCGTCTCTGCAAAGTCTTAGTTTTATGACACCTGAGCTAGGTCATTCAGACTATTGCTCCTTCTCTAGATATTTACGCAGTGCCCACTATGGGCAAGCACTAAGGGGCAAGGCCTTGTGATTATCATGACATTTGCATCAGTTGTTCAATAATGATAGCCACTAATGACCCACCACCTCCTGTGTGCCGGTGTTCCATGCTAAATACACTTGCTATGAATGGCCTCATGTCATTATTACAGTCACGTGTAAGATCTGAGCTGGTAGCATCTGTGATCTCATTTTATGAATGAGGAACTGGAGTACAGAGTGTTGGGTTAACCGGCACAGGGTCAGAAAGCTTACAAGGTGCAGGGCTGGGTTTTGAACCCTAGGCCACCTGACCTGAATCATCAGGTTTAACCCCACTCTTTCTGCCTTCACTTGGCTTCCTTTAGCTCTGGAAATCAAAGGAGTCCAAATATCTTCATGAACACTCAGAAATCTTTTTTTCTCCTGCCTCTGAGACCTCGCTCCTACCTTTTTACCATCCCTTACCCCTCAACCCCCAGGAGAAGAAGCATGTTTAACTGCCTCCTGCCATATGGAGTCAGGAAATACATTTTTTACTTTTCAAGGATACACATTTTTTTAACTGACAAATAAAAATTGTGTATATTTGTTTGTGTATAACATGTTGCTTTGAAATATGTTTACATCGTGGAATGCCTAATCAAGCTAATTAATGTAGCTTTATTCAAAAGTATGACGATAATTCCTTTGGTGCATTAGTGAGTTTCCTGAATTGTATGTCTGCCTTTAAAGACTCCAGAGGCCCTGACGACCTTACTTAGCCATTTTTATGAAAGCACATTTTTGAACAATGTGCTTTCATATTGTTCAAACAAAATATTTCATATTGTTCAACAACTAAAATATTTCATATTTCATATTGTTTAACACAAAAATATTTTACCACAAGTTTTTTAATTGTGGCACAATACACATAGCAAAAAAGGCTGATTATCTTAGCCATTTTAAAATATACTATTCAGTGTGTTAGGTACATTCACATTGTTGTACAACCAACCTCCAGATGCTTTTCACCTTGAAAAACTGAAACTCTGTGCCATTAAATGACAACTCCTCATCTCCGCCATCCCACAGCCCCTGAAATCCACCCGTTTACTTTCTGCCTCTATGCATCTGACTGCTCTAGGTACCTCCTATAAGTGGAATCATATAGGATTTGTCCTTTTGTGACTGGCCATTTTATTCAGCCTAATGCCCTCAAAGTCCATCCGTGTTGTAGCTATATGTCAGAATATTCTTCCTTTTTAGGGCTGAATAATATTCCGTTTTATGTATATGCCACATTTTGTCTATCCATTCATCCACTGAAGCAACCTGGGTTGCTTCCGCCTTTTGGCTATATTGTGAAGGATGACTTTATGGGTATCTTAGTCTGTTTGGGCTGCTGCAACAGAATACCGTAGACTGAGGGCTTACAAGCCACAGAAATTTATTTCTCATAGTTCTGGAGCTGAGAAGCACGAGATCAAGACGCTGGCAGATTTGGTGTGTGGGAAGAACCCACTGTATAGCTGGCCATCTTTTTGCTGTGTCTTTATGTGGTGGAAGGGCAGAGGGAGTTGGAAGGGCACTAATCCCTTTCCTGAGGATTCTGCTCCCATGACCTAATCACCTCCCAAAGGCCCCACCTCCAAATACCGTCACATTGGAAATGAGGTTTCCTCATATGTTTTTGGAGAGAGCACAGACATTTGGTCTATAGCGTTAGGTGTACAGATAATCTCTTGGAGTCACTGCTGTCAATTACTTTGGGTATATACCAAGAAGTGGAATTGCTGGCTCATAGGGTAATCCCATGTTTAATTTTTCAAGGAAGCACCGCACTGTTTTCCATAGTGGCTGTGCCATTTCACACTCCCAGCAGCAGTGTACAGCAGTACCAGCGGGGGTGCCTTTTTAGCTGGTGTTGCACTAATCTCATGTCCTTTATTTTGGAGCACAGGTCAGTCCATCGTGGGCTGCAAGGCCATTCTCATCGATGATCAGGTCTTTGTGGTGGTAGCCCAGCTCTTCGGCGGCTCTCACATTTACAAATACGACGAGAGCTGGACCAAATTTGTCAAATTCCAAGACATCGAGGTCTCTCGCATCTCCAAGCCCAACGACATCGAACTGTTTCAGATTGACGATGAGACGTTCTTTGTCATCGCAGACAGCTCGAAGGCTGGTCTGTCCACAGTTTATAAATGGAACAGCAAAGGATTCTACTCTTACCAGTCTCTGCATGAGTGGTTCAGGGACACAGATGCGGAGTTTGTTGACATCGATGGAAAATCTCATCTCATCCTGTCCAGCCGGTCCCAGGTCCCCATCATCCTCCAGTGGAATAAAAGCTCTAAGAAGTTTGTCCCCCATGGTGACATCCCCAACATGGAGGACGTACTGGCTGTGAAGAGCTTCCGCATGCACAATACCCTCTACCTTTCCCTCACTCGCTTCATCGGGGACTCCCGGGTCATGAGGTGGAACAGTAAGCAGTTTGTGGAGATCCAAGCTCTTCCATCACGGGGAGCCATGACCCTGCAGCCCTTTTCTTTTAAAGATAATCATTACCTGGCCCTGGGGAGTGACTATACATTCTCTCAGATATACCAGTGGGATAAAGAGAAGCAGTTGTTCAAAAAGTTTAAGGAGATTTATGTGCAGGCGCCTCGATCTTTCACAGCCGTCTCCACCGACAGGAGAGATTTCTTTTTTGCGTCCAGTTTCAAAGGGAAAACAAAGATTTTTGAACATATCATTGTTGACTTAAGTTTGTGAAGGTGTGGTGGGGGAAATTAAAAGACATGTAGCATTAGCTCTCGCAAGAGAGGACCAAGAGAAATCAACAAACCAGTCAAAGTCAGGCTCGGAGCTCTGAAATTAAAAAGCACTGAAATAGAAGTTTTCAAACTTTTAGAACTCACATTTTAATCAGGGATTGCATTTATTGGCTAACTGCATGACATGCCCATTCTACCATTTAAACAAAACATCTTAAAGCCTGTAATTTCTGAGAAAAGAGTACAGCATTTACTCTTACTATCTAGAAATGTAATATGCTTTTCTTTCCCTTTTGAATGAGGAAGGAGAAAATCGATAAGATGGGACAGCTCTTATAATGAAATAAAAAAAACAAACTTTGAGCCCCTCTCATTCCACTTTAGTAATATTTTTGGTAAGAACTCTTAAAGCCAAAAGTCAGCTGGAAAGATTTGCTGATTATTAGTTTAAAAATCTTCTAACACTCAGCAGTGCTATTTTGAGTCATTGCTGTTTCTTGAGAGTAATGCCCGGTCTTCCTGAGTCCTTAATAGCAGAACGTTGGTGATTTTGTTGGCTCATATGAATGCTTGTCATGGGTATGTTAACAATTTAATGTTTGCCATTGTTTCCTCTGCCACAGAGAAAATATTCTGGTGACACATGTCTAGACCCAGCACAGGCTGTAGGCCCAGGAGCTAGACAAAGGAGTTTTTCCCTCTTTCCTACCGTTCAAAGCTGACCCTAGTGGTGGCCGGAGCAGTAAAGCCTGTGTGATGCTCTTCATGGCTCATCTGCTTCTCTGAACCCGCCCTTTGAGTCTGTGTGTAACCAGCAGACAGGCCAAGGACTGAATGGTGCTTTTCATTTTGTCCTTTACAGGGATGAAACAGTTATTGCCATCTGATGAGCATTTGGTAGCATTTTTGAAGTGAGATTTTATGAAGTCAAAGGGGACTTTACACAGATCTCGATGTGCTTTGAAACCTAGAGGTGGCCCTTTGATTTGTGCGTGTCCTTGCCCCCTGGACGACTTAATATTTCAAGTCATCGAATACCAACTTCCCTGCCAGCCCACCTGCTTTCCTCCCCACTTGTGTAACAGTCTCGTTTTGTTGAGTTGCTGCTATTGCTGCTGCTAGAGGAGCCCACACCAAACCACAACCCAAGACACTCAGATAGGAACGCTCCTCTCTCCCAGTACTCCACCAAAGGAAACGCTCCAGGACCCACGTGCTCACAGGGGGCCATGTGTTGGCTGTGGAATCAGGCTGTGCAGGCTGGGGGGGCTCAGGCTAATCAGTAGGGACCAGCTTTGGAGCCAGCCAAGCTGAATCCCACACTCTGAGTCTGTGCTTGAGAAACCAGATGGTATATTTCCAAATGGGTCTCTTTGATACAGGCAATAGGGAAGCTCGTGGGGAACAGTTGTGTGGAAGGTTCTTAGTGGATGTTCTGCCTGGTTAGCTGGTTCTCTTCTGAGAATCTAAAGTGAATGCCTTTGGGGTAGCTCTGGAAGAGAAACGCAACAACTTCACTCCTAGCCATGAAAGTAGCGCGATCATATGATCGTGTACTGTATTGTTATTTTAAAATGATTATTTGCCATGTCATGAGTAGGTAGATGTTTTGCCACAAATATGAATGTGTTTGTTGTTTCCTGACTTTAAGCAATGCAGACGGAGGCAATAAATAGCACTCAGAGAATGAGGCATTGATGTTACTTCAGCACTCTTGGGTATGTTCTGGGACTACTGTAGGCTGAGGCTTTCAGCCTCAGAAACCGCGGATTTGAATGAACGAACTCACCCACACACAGTAGTGTTGTTACTTGAAACGTCTGCAAAATACCAAGCAAACAGGAGAAAAGTGGTTTGTTTTCATATTTAAGTGCAAATTACTTTCTTCTGCTTTTTTTTTTCCCTGCCTTCTTGGTTTATTTGAACAGGCTACAAATGCCCAGGTCTCCACCTTGGAGGCTGAAAGGGGAAGTCCTGCCATTCCTCCAGCCCCAACGATGGCAAGCTCTTCTTTCTGTTGCATGGAACCCCTCAGACAAACCTGGGTGGAAAAATGGGTACTTGGCAAACTGTAGGAGATATTTAGACAGTCGTAGCAACTGTGTCAGATCAGAGTGATGTTCCCAATTCCAGCCACCTGCAGGGATGGTAGGGTGGCATCTTTTCAGTGTTGCCACTGCGGAGAGGTATCACACTCCCAGCTGTGCCTCTGAGGGGAAATTGGCCACTGACCCCCTGCACTCACTATTCTGATCACGCCACCAGATTCTGGGAAACCAGGAAACACAGGGCACCGGGCTTGGGATGGGGAGAGTTGTTGAGTCCAGATGGGGAATGAGGGAGTGAAAGAATGATCTAAAGAGGTGATGGGTGAAGGCTGAGAAGTGGGTGACCCACTCAACTGCAGTCAGCTTTTCCTTTTTTATAATCTTATTTTATGCAAGACTAAAGCCTCCAATCTACAGAGCGCCTGTTTCTGTGGGAGGAGATATTTGTTCTGGCCAACTTACTAAAGGAGCATAGATGCTCTTGGCACAGGGTGGTAAAACCTTTGCTTCGTTAATCTTACTGCTCCGTCCCAAGAATCTCTGAAGTTTTAAACAATTTCTGCAAGAAGCATTCTTCCAGTAATAATGTAAAACAAAAAAACCAACCAAGCAGCAGCAAAAGCGCAAAGCAGAGAAACATGTGGACCGTCCCCAGCGGAGATCAGCTTGAAGGAGGGGGCAGATCTTTCTTCTGCCTTCCTTCCCATCACCCATTGGGTGGTCGTCTGCTCAGCTTGTTTCTTCACGAGCTCTGTGGCTAGGCTCCTGGACTGATCCCTCTGTGCAGCTATGTGGCTTTAAGGCCTTTCCTTAAAGGGGAGACTTGTCCCCACACTCCATAGAGTCAGGAATGAGTCTGTTACCAAGACTAAGAATAAACCTTAGACGTGAAGAGCACTGTGTTCTTGGACAGTGGATAATGAGGCCACCTTACATTTTAGCAAAACTTTATATTTTTCCAATGCACATTGATATTTACCTCATTTGTTCATAAATAGTTCTGTCGTTTATTGCAGGGCAGGTATTATTCTAATTTCGGAGAGAAGGGAATTGACATGAAAACTATATAAATTGCCTGCCCACGGTTATCCAATAGGGACTGGCAAAGCTAGAACTTTTCCTCTGATCAGCAGATGTTGAATTTTCTTTCTAAGACACCCTGCTATACTCTCCCAAAGAAAGACCTTCATTTCTATCATGATTTTGAATTTGGCAGCACCTTGAGATAAAGTAAGATGTGCAGTAAAAAATGCATAGCCAGAAGAAAAATCATGCTGAATAGACACCGTTCAATCAACTGATCCATTTAACAATGAACAAACATGCTATTACATGCAAGGCCCCACTCTTGAAAGTCTTCCAGAAATTTTGGATAGTTTTTCTGTTGTTCTAAGGAGGATTTCTAGCTGGTCTGGTTGTTCCTCGCCCTGCATAGCCATGGGAGGGATGTTGAGGTTGAAGCACATCTGCTTCTTGTCACAATGTCCACCAGATAAACAAGAAGAGATCTGTGTAGGAAAAATTCAAACCCTGAACGCACGAGCAGTGATGGATTGCCCTCAGCCATCATCACCCTTCGGGGAGCACACTGAAAATGGCAGAGTTGCATTTTTCTTCCCCATGGAGTGAGAGGCTGTGTATTTTTAGGAAAGAAATCAGCGTGGGATGCTGGAGGTTTGGCGGCCAGGAGCGCTCATGATGGAAATTTCTCCAGCCTGGGGTATAATGAAGGGAAGATGACGTTCTGCAGGAGGGGATATTTGCATGCCACCTAAAGAAAATCTCTTAAGCTGGCTTCCCGATTCTTCCGCAGAGGTATCAGCCTCTCCTTCACAGCTACGGAAGGAAGTTCTTTAATTAGGCAGTGGCCAAAGATTCTGTTCAACAGCTTCCTGGGGTGGAATGCAATAATCTAGTTGTATGCAATGACGCAATAAGAAAGTGGTCCAGATTTGGGTGGCAATGGAAAGGGAATTGCAAATTGGGGCAGATGGCTCTGGAGGAAACTTGAGAAAGTGAAAACAAACTAGAAGAAAGGGGAATAAGGATAATGATTTCCTTTGCCTCAGTCAGGCAAGCAGAGGGTAGAATGACCAGGAAAATTAACAGCATCTCAGTTATTAATGAGGAGAAGAACTGTAATGCTCATTCAAATAAGAAGTATATTGTAAAGCTACTGAGATCTAAAGCAAGTCATTATTATCCTTACTGTATTCCATTGCCTGTAGCAAAACCTATTATTTTCTAGTAGGAAACATTTCCTATCCCTTTGACTATCAGGAAGGTATAAGAATTGTGATAAAATAGGCCAATATGCTATTTGGTACCATTTTTATGTATTTTAAATGCATAACCTAGATAAAATAAGAATAGTTTCTACGTGTAAAGAAGCAAGTTTTACAGTATGCAGACTACGATGGATGTATTTTAGGCTGTATATATATTTAGCTCTTTTTGGTAAATAGAGTGTGCAAACAATATGCCTCTTAATGCAATATATACGGTAAGCCTATGAATAAAAAGTGGTTCATGCCTAATATGGTTTTCATCTCTGGTCTGCTTAATATGAATATGTCCACTCGAGTCACAGATTTGCAGGGACACCCATGGGCCACGGGGGGACAGCAGTATCTCTGCAGCTCACGCTCTGTTTAGATGGGAGGTGACCGCTACAAGGATCTTTTGCTTCTTCTACTTGGAAAGTTAAAAACCACTCAAAAATCACTACAGAGTTACTGAAGAGCTTCAGGTTACACTCTGTCTGATCTGTGGAATTATAATCCTGATAGGTTGACAAAGAATTCTAGGAATCTTTGGATATCTTCCAATTCTGCCAGGTAAGGAGGAAGTGAGATTGTAAGATATCATTGGTTGGGTCGAACTGTCGTGAACGCCTGAGGATAGAGCTTTCTTCTTGTCCTCTGCATGTGTGAGGTCTACCCTGGCACACAGTAGGCATGCAGTGTTTGCCACATAGATCTCATCTAAGACCCATCTGGTTTAGTTGGACAAATGAAGCCTCAGAAACCCAAATCACATATGACTGTGTACTCACTGTGTGTCAAGTACTTCCATATGCCATGGAGCTTTTGAAAATCTTCAAGAACAAAGTTCTTGCCATCAAGCGACTTAAAATCTAGTTAAGAGGGAAAATAATAAATGCATGATGCTATAGACAACAATACAAGGTTTAGGTAAAATTCTGTATCACAGTCCAGGCACAGTGGCTCACACCTGTAATCTCAGCAATTTAGAGGCCAAGGTGGGAGGATCACTTGAGCTCAGCAGTTGGAGACCAGCTTGGGCCACAAAGAGACTCCATCACTACAAAAAATAAAAAATGGCTGGATGTGGTGGCATGCATCTCTCATCCCAGCTACTCAGGAGGCTAAGGCAGGAGGATCCCTTGAGCTCAGGAGTTTGAAGCTGCAGTGAGCTCTGATCATGTCACTGCATTCCAACCTGGATGACAGAACAAGACCCTCATCTCTAAAAAAGTAAAATCTGCATCACAAAAATCACAAAACAGTGTGTGACTAATTATGCAGTGAATGAAACAGTTAGATGTAATAACCAAAGAGCTCATCACCTTTTCTCTATTCTACTGGTTCGAAACAGGTCAAAGTTTGTGTCCTCAAAGAGAGGAGATTATACAAGAATGTGATTCAGGGGTGCAAGAAGTCACCTGAAGGTGTGTCCACCACAGGCACAACCAAACAGTGTGAATGCCTACCTGCTCAGAATAGACACCAACCGTAAGCCATCCACCTGGACCCAAGGCATTCCAGTGGAATCTGAGTGCGAATATAGACAATAAATTCATGTGAGGAAAGGTTACGTTAGGTCAGGAGAAGTACCCTTCTAACCATTTTGAAGAGAACGGCCAGGCTTCTTTCCATTGTTGTTTTACCATTGAATCATTGTTTTGTGTTTGTGGAGAAGTACAGAAAAGAACTAAAGTTTTTCAGACCTGCAAGTCAGAAACTCATCAAAGCAGAGATTAATCCTAATATCTCAGTGCATTTCATCTTGGAACTAAAGTGCTCTATATAAATTGCCCAGAGCTGACCATGTACCCATTAGTGAGGCAAGTACACTTATTTTCTCCGTGTCTTGGAGAGTAAATTGAGGGCTGAGAAGAATTGGAGGCCTAAGTAATGTGTCACTTTCATTGATCTCCTGCCCTTGCCATTGGCTTTTGTACCTGCCTCCCAGACAGGACAACACTTTCCTAACCAGGGTCTAATTGGCACAAATGATTTTTTTCCGACAAATTGGTAGCAAAGCTGAGACGGAAGGCCTGGGACAAGCCTTAACGCTCTTGGCCTCTGCTCCAGGCAGCCTCTTGCAGAACGTGAGTTTCTCCCACTCCTGCCATTAACCAGACAGCAAACCAAAGCAATACAGGGGAAAAGAGGCCAGTAGTCATGGAAAGGCTACCCCAGAATCTCCGGCACCTGCTGGAATCTGTATGTGGGCCCCAAAGAGCTTGTTTCTACACACATCTCCAGGTTTCTACCCCAGAAATCCACACAAACAAAGAGAGAAAATCCAGCTAAGTTATCTTCCTCTTCCAAGAAACAATTGTTAGGGAAAGAGAAACAAGTCTAGATCTCTGTGCCTTACCTCACACCATTCATCACCCACAGAAATGATGCAGGGCTCTGATGAGCACCTCCCGTTTTGGAGCTAAGAGATTCGAGGTGGTGCTGCCAGCCCATTCGTTCTGCCATCTCCCTGTTTTCTTTCAGAGGTGGTGTAGGCTGCAGAGCCTATGGAAGTAGGGATGGGACCTCAGAGGAAGTGACACTCTTTTTTTTTTCGGTGATGGAGTTTCGCTCTTGTTACCCAGGCTGGAGTGCAATGGCGCATCTCGGCTCACTGCAACCTCCGCCTCCTGGGTTCAAGCAATTCTCCTGCCTCAGACTCTCGAGCTGGGATTACAGGCAGGCACCACCACGCCCAGCTAATTTTTGTATTTTTAGTAGAGACGGGGTTTCACCATGTTGACCAGGATGGTCTCAATCTCTCGGCCTCGTGATCCGCCTGCCTCAGCCTCCCAAAGTGCTGGGATTCCAGGCGTGAGCCACTGCGCCCGGCGGAAGTGACACTCTTGCTATTTGTCCTGGGCATGGGCTCAACTCTGCTCACCCCGGTGTGATTCTCTTCTTGTCTCCTGTTTTTGTTTCTCTTAAACTGTCAGAGTTCTGGACACATTGTAGCTTAAAAATAGTTTTATTTCTAGTTTACATCATTTTCCTGCCTTTTTGGATTATAGCATCTTAGCTTATAAATCACAAGAAAATCCAAATAAACTTTTTGCTTGGGTCTTTCCCACTAATTTTGACTACCTACTATGTGAACAGTGCTGTACTAATACTGAGAATACAAAGGTCTTAAGATACAAAAGTGTTCAAGAATCTTTTAACATAGTGCTTTCTTGCCAGTTTGCATAAGATGGAAATTCACAAGGAGTGTGAAGGTAACCTGAATAAGTAGTATGACCCATGTGATCCAGTCTCTCCACAGTATAACACTTAACGAAACAGACTCCAAACCAAATCGTCATACAATTAATGCTGATTTTTACTATGCCCTTGAAAGAAGAGAAAAGCCTGTTCACAACCATGCGAACGCTGCCTCTGAAATCCAGTCCCCACCAAGCGTCTTGCTCTCCCACTGCCCACTTCAGTGCCAATCCTCCACTATTCCACAAAGCTTACCTTTACATCACCCTCCCATCCACTGGCTGGCTGTCTTCCACATTTCTTCACATCAGTTTTCCTGGGCAGATCATAGAGAGAAAGGAGCTCCAAGTGTTCTAACATTCACATATTTCATTCTTGCTGTTAAAAATTCAATAGGTTTTCATATTCTTCGGCTCTGCTTCTCTCTTTCTGCACCATGTGACATGCAGTAGTTTTGAAATATACTTGCAAATTATTTGGTGCCCCTCCCTTCAAGAGGTGGAGCCCGGTTTCCCTCCCCTGGAGTATGAGCTTTGCTTAGTGACTTGCTTCTAAGGAGTAGAATGTGGCAAAAGTGTTGGCGTATGACGTCCCAGAATAGGTCTCGGACTGCTCACTTGGAGGGAGGCCAGTCACCATGCTGTGAACATACTCAAGCAGCCTGTTGAGAGGCCCACGTGGGAGGCACTGAGTTCTTCTGCCAACAGTCTGCACCACGGGATTGAACCAGCTTGGAGGTGGATCCGTCAGCCCTGGTCAAGCCGTCGGATGATGGCAGATCTGGTCAGTGTCTTGAGTACAACTTCCTGAGAAACTTACGCCACTCCTGGATTCTTGATCCATGGAAACTATGTGAGACAATAAGCGTTTATTGTTTGAGGCTGCTGAGTTACGGAGTAATTTGTTTTGTAATAATGAGTAACACGCCACCACTTTTACTGGCTTATAGGAATGAGGTTGCTGCCAAATGGGTCTATTAATCTGAGGAAGAACTAACACATCCACATACCACACTATGACATGGCACCACACACACGCACACACACACACACACACACACACACATACACACACAATGTTTAAGGGAGAGAAGTCATTTCCACAAATAATTTATGCACTCAGGTGAGTAAACAGTTGTATTGAAATTAAAAAGAAGGAAAAATCAATTTAGCTGAAAAATCAAGGGAGATTTCTTGAAGGGATTTCAGCAGAGTCTTGACTGGGGATTGAATGTTGAAGAGAAATGTTGTCACCTTAACTTCCTTAATTACAGCCAAAAAGACTTATTAGTGATGACAAAGTCTCCTAGGCAGTGTTTGGTGGGTTATGGCTGACCAGGAGGAAGATGATAATGCTCTGAAGACTATCCATGATACCCCAGAGACATCTTTGTCACCTGCTGGAGTTTGGGATAGCCCTGTCACAAGCCCCGATTCTCTGCCTGAATACCGCAGCCCTTGAGAAGTAGGAAACATACCAGAATAGCATCCTTTATGATGGATAAGGTTACGCTGGAAACTGCAACTTGTTATCTGCGTGCAGATGGGTTTCCTAACACTGATCCCTGAAACACACGTTTTAACATACCTGGTCACATATTTGCAGTGTAGAGAAACAGATGAACATTTGTGCTTGGCAGGCAACCGGAGGGAGAGGGTGAGATCAGTTTTAGTGTGTCCAGTTTCTGGTCCTAATTCACCAATCTTCTTAGGATAGTGCATCTTACTAAGGCTGGAGAGTGAGGCCTACAGACTAGTGCCAGTACTGTGCTCCTGGGTTCCCTCTACGGGGAAGGAGACATCAGGAGTAGGAATCAAGCCTTTTCTCTAACGTCAGCTACTCAGGACAAGGCAATGCTTCTTATCCTTGAGTGGATCTGGGGAGCTCAGGCTCCTTGTTCCCTAACTCTGTTTGTAAGTTATGCACAGAGACCAAGAGAATATATTTTTAACCACTTGGAAAAGATCTTTCTGGTATGAAACAGACCAGAAAAAGGAAATTTGGCAGCACCGAGAGAGGATCTTTCTTCAGTGCAGGTGATGAGAAAGGACTTGGTGTCGTTCAGCGAAGCTCTGTTCTCCACACACTCCCTTTTAAGTTTTTTATTTGGTATTTTATCAGCTTTTCACATTGAACAGCACTGACTATAGTGAAATACAATGTCATTCTGGGGTCCTGGAAAAAGAAGCAGGTCAACTTCACATTTCTTTCATTAACATAGAAAGTCAGGAGAATTTTCTGGTGTTTCATATTTTCAGCAAAGTGGAGTATCTGCTCTACTTACTAAAAATGACACTCCACCTCCCATTTCCATCTGCATTTACGTTTTGCACATACTGCTGAAGTAGCTTTTTCCTCCTTATGTTTACTGCCAATGCATTTGCATTTTCTGTCGCAATAAATAACCCAGTAAAACCCTCCAATGGTAGGTTCTAGCCTGGCTCTTTCTAAGCATGGAATCATAGACAACGATTTATAGTCATGCTGGCCCAGAGGAAAGAAAAAAAATGGACATTTGTAAAGGAAAAGTAAGTGAGTTCAAACAATTGCTCTCTGAGCTCTTAGAAAATTAAAGATGTGAAATTAACATGAAATTTTCTATGATCCTTGAAGTCATGGGTTGGGGTGGGAGGCAAGGCAGAGGAAGCTCTCATTTCAGAGGCTCTATTTGTGGGAGTCACCACTCTCCCCAGAATGTCTAGCCCCAAACTGTACCTCAATTAATATTTGCTAAAAGGATGCCGATTGAATGATTGGCTGGCATTTGCGGAGTGCCTGGCACCAGGAAAGTGTTACACACCATAACTCATTTATTCTCAGGACTCTTCACAAAGCAGCACTTTCATATCCCCATTTGACAGAGGTGGTAATGGAGGCACAAAGAAGTTGAGAGCTTCCCCGGGTCACAAAGCTAAAGAGTGGTGAAACCAGGAAAACAGGGCCCAGAGTGGTTAGGCAACTCCCTCAAGTTTGCACAGCCAATAAGACAGAACCAGAGAAAACAATAATCACAGCTAACCCTTCTGCAGCCCTAGCCCAGAGCCAGGTGCTATTCTAAAGGCTTTATAGCTATTATCTTAGTTGCTCCTCACAGATTCTGTGAGACAGATCCGATCATTATACCCATTTTATAAATGAATCCACAGAGGCACAGAGAAGTTAAGGAACTTGCCTGGAGTCACATAGCCAGCAGGAAGAGAAGCTTGGGTTTAAATCCAGGAAAATCTGCCACCAGAGGGTGTACCCTTATCCACCGGGCTCCCCTCCCTTTTTAATCCATAAATATGCAAAAACCTTCAGCGTTGTAAGTGCCAAGTGCTGATCCAGATGTGTTTGACTCCAGAGTCCATGTTTTGTTATGTAATCCCATTCCAAGGAGAGCATGAGCATGTGGCAGTGGGGTGAGGGGTAAGGGACCACAAGAAGGGGGAGGGGGTCTGTTTTCCTGCATGGGTCAGTCAGATGAGAAGCTGGATAGGCCATTCTTCATGCAGGGCTCCCTAAGCCCAGCCTTTTCTGCTGACACCCACTTACCCATGAGCAGCCAGTAGTCACTGATGTGGAGCCCTCTCGTGTGCCACCAGCCAGCTGCTCTATCTGGAGCTTAAGACATGGGTGGGGGGGGGGGATCAGGTCTGAGTCTGGGAATAGTTCAGGGGCCTGAAATCCTTTGGAGCCTCTCACTCCAACCCCCTCGTGTTCCAGGTAGGAGGCGGAGGCCCAAAGATGACGTGTCTTGCCTAAGGGAGGCAGAGCTAGCACCTTCCTGCTTGGGCTTTGTCTTCACAGTGGAAGATGATGGACAGGGTACCACCTTGGAACCTGCAGCTTGAACCATCTGAGTCTCAAGTAATCAAAATTGTAAAAGCCCATGACCTTGTGATTTACAGAAGCACAACTAGGAGAACTGTGAGGCTGTGGCTTCTTGAATGGGGATGGGCCAGCCTGTTTCAACACCTCCAGCTTCCCTTGGGGCTCTTGTTCTCTACACAGTAGCAACGCTAACGTGAGAGCTGTGCACCTTAGGAAGGTGACGCGAAGGTGGAGTTTACGGCAGACTCTGTGTGAATTGCTCTACATGCGCTTTCCTGCATTTTTGTATCTTGTTGGAGAAATCTCTTCCTCCCCTCCCTTCCTGCCTTCCACAAATATTTGTTAATATCTGGCTATATGTTACACACTGTGCCAAGCAGTGGATAGTCAGTGTTTTAAAAAAAGACACAGTTCCTGCTCATGTGAAGCTATCTACCGTGATACTCAGACCTTAAGTGGTTCCTTAAAGCCTTTGGTCATATCTAAATGTGACTGGCCTACACAGTGATTTGTAAGTTTTTGGAGGATCAACTTTTGATAAGCCAAATAAAGTCATGAATTGTATCAGCAGAAAAATTTAGAAGTGTATTTGCATTTATAAATATGTCTAGATTCTGACCACGCCCACTCTGGCCCATGTCACCATGGTTTCCCACCTTGATTACTGTCAAGGCTGCCACACCGGGCCCCCTGCTGCCTCCCTGACTCCTCTTTGTCTGTTTTCTACTTAGTGGTTGGAGGGATCCTTTTAAAGTGTCAGGCAGATCAGGTGGCTCAGGAAAAGACAGGGCTTTCCATCACAGAGCCAGAGCCAAATTTCTGCAATAGTGTACAGAAACCTAAACAACTCTTTCTGTCTTTGTTTCTCTGACACACACACACACACACACACACACACACACACACACACATCCTCTCTGACCTCATCTCCTAAATTATTTCCTTTGCTTGCTTGGCTGTAGCCACGCAAGCCTTGTCCTTGCTATTCCTTGAATCTTCCTTAGGCATAGAAGAGCAAAAGATGAAAGAGGAAAAGAATCTGGATCCTGAATGACCACATGGGGCAGAGCTGCCCCGCCAGCCTGGATGGTCACCTCTAGACTGTTCACAGGAGAGAGAAATATACTTCTGTCTTATTTAAGGCAATATATTTTGGGTCTCTTTGTTATTATGTAGTCTATATTCAACCCAAAGGATGGCACATAAAGGCCAAATCTGTTTTTCTGTATGCCTTTATAAATAAAGTTTTATTGGAATTCAGCCTCACACATCCACTTATGTATTGTCTGTGGCCACTTTTGTGCTTCAGTGGCAGAGTTGAGCAGGAGCAATAGAGACTCTATGACTCCAAGGCCTAAAATTTTTATTCTCTAGCTTTTCACAGAAAATATTTGCTGGCCTCTCTTCTAAACAATATAAATCTGTTATTTTTACTTTTCATGTGAAAAGAATGAAGCCCTCAAAGGTTAGGGAAGTAAGAGTCAAACAGCGAGTAGCTCAGCTGGCTTCAAACCCAGAACTGTTGGACTTTCCTATTCAGAGCAAATAGTGTCTTAAATACACCAGGCTAAGAAATGAAGTCAAGCCATACATTTAGTCACACTCCACTCAAACATGCAAAAAATTAAGCTGCTGTATTTTTTTTTTTTTTTGTCTAATTGACCTAATTTTTTACTGGACCCCCTAGCACTGGATAGTAAGTAAACCATGCATAGACCAACCCACTAATGTTAATCTAATCTAACAATTTCAGTAGTCCTGTTAGACCATTCAGACTGTTATGACTTAAACACTCAGTTTTTCAGATTTCCACCCTCTTCAGCTTCTCGTGCAAGATAACATTTAGGGTTCTGGTGGAAGTGGGGATGGGGTGGAGTGGGGAAGGGTCTTCACGTGCATATAGAATCTTCTGGACACGCTCTGTCTTATGTCTTATTCTGATTTGGTCTCTGAGCTCAGGACCACTGAGGTCTTGTTGATCCTATCTAATCTTGCTGAGTAACTTTGGGCAGTAACTTCTTATCTGAAAAAATAGGCATCATAACAGTGCCTATCTCCCAAGGCTAACTCCAGGCTTAAATATGAGATAATAAATGGAAAACACTAAGACGAGCCTCACATTTAATAAGCGTTCAATACAGGTCAGTGTCATTGTTTTTGGCCAGGACCCATCACTGGATCTTGGCCATTTGCTCCCGTCTTAGGAAATGACCAGCGATGGACTCTGTTCCCCGCAGGACCCCCTGCCAGCCCTCTCAGCCCCTCCAGGTCTCCTCAGCAGGGCATGAAAATGAGATTCCATGGTGGCCACAAGTACTGTGTCTACCACAGCTGCCCCTACATTGTGTCATGTTGGAAGAGGCCACTTGGCGGGCTTCTCCCGGACATCCTACACGTCCCTTTGGAACTCACAGGGAAGCATGCCTCCGGCTCTACAGAGTTTCTGGCCCTCCCCTTCCCTCTGGAGCACACTCCCCGCATCCAGAGCCTTGGCCATTCTTCCTCTGCTTCCTCTGCCTGGCTCCTCTTCCTCTCACAAACTCCTGGACTGGAAGGAATAGACTTCTCATTTCCTTGTCATATCATGGCTTCTTCCTGTTCTGTCTTGTGGTAGAACTCTATGATCTAGGCAGCTAAGCTTTAACGTAGTAATGAGAAGGGAGTTTAGAAAGTCCTCTGTTGACAGCGCCCAGCTATCAAGACCATTGTCTTGTTAAAGAGGTCAAGGAAGGCAGCCTGGTGACTTCAGCTGATTAATGACCTCTTTCTTCTGGATAGAACCTGCCCTTTCCTTCCCTGGGGCAACTGGGAATGATCGTCCCCACTGGAGAAGCACTCTGGCAGATCCACTAGGTGGGGATGTTGTAGAAGGGAACTGAGTAGCAGATGTCTGTCTGGCCTGAATGTCCTCCAAGGTCCTTCCTAGCTGAGGGCACATGAGCTAGTGTCATGGCTTACGGAGAACCAAGGGTGCTTCTGGCTTTCCAGCCTGGGACAGGACTCTGAACTCTGGTTTTTCTATCACCCACAGGAATAGTGCAGATCCAGTCTAGGGGCTTCTAAGGGCAGGTACAGCCTTGAGAAGTGGCTGAATGCCCCGTCTCAGGGGCCACATTACAAGGTGCTGAGATACACACTTCCAGTTGGCTAGTCATGCTTATGCTTTCCCAGGTTGGAACCTGGAACCAGCCAGCAGGTGCAAAGGTGTGGTGAAGAAAAACCTATACGTACAAATAAACAAATGTTTCTATCTATGAAAGCATCATGTAAAAATGCCTGAATGAAGTCACCAAACACAGAGGGAATGTTAGAAAAAGCCTGTTTTATACTCTGTGCTGGTATTGTATACTTTTGAGGCTCCTCAAAGGGACATGCAGAGGCAGACATCCTTCAGAGAGGTTCTGAAGCCCACGTGAAGACCGGTTGGAGGAAACATGCCAAGTTGATTAAGCTGATGTAGATGCAGAAAGCCAGCTGCAGTTTCAAATGTGAGCTACAAATTAAAATTCAATTACGCAGGTGTCACAGGCTATATTTTCCAAATTTGGCCCCAGCAACACCTCCCATTTCAGTGCTTAAATCTGGGTGGGCTTGTGGCTCATTTGTAACCAATAAGATGCAGCAGAAGTGATGCTGTGACTTCCTAAGCAGGGTTATTACAGATGAATTAGGTCTTTTTGTGGTGTGACAAATGACCACAAACTTAGTGGCTCACCACAACATTTAGTATATCACATTCTCTGTGGGTCAGAAGTCTGAGTATAGCTTAGCTGCATTCTCTTCTCAGGATCTCCCAAGGATAGAATCCAGGTGTGGTCTGGGCTGTGTTCTTATCTGAAGGCTCAACTAGGGAAGAATCTATTTTCAAGTTCCCTCAGGTTTGGTGAAAGAATTTATTTCCTTATGACTGTAGAATTGGTGGCTGCTGATTTCTTTAAGACAAGTGTATTATTTTTCTAGGGCTGCCATAACAAGATACCACAATCAAGTTGGCTTAAACAACAGACATTTATTTTCTCACAGCTCTGGAGGCTAGAAATCTGAGACCAAGGTGTTGGCAGATTTGGCTCCTTTGGAGACCTGTCTCCTTGCCTTATAGATGGGTGTCTTCTCGCTGCGACCTCAAGTGGTCTTTCCTCTGTGTGCACACATCTCTGGTGTCTCTCCCTCCTCTTTGTTATAAAAGGCACCAGTCAGATTGGATTAGGGTCCACTCTGACAATCTTCTTTTAACATAATCACCACTTTAAAAGTCCTGTCTCCAAATACAGTCGTATTCTGAGGACCTGGAGGTTAGGGCTTCAACATATGAATTTGGTAGTGGTGTTGGTGGGAGCAATCCAGCCCATAATAGCAAGCAATGGAGACAGAGAGAGAGAGAGAGAGAGAGAGAGAGAGAGAGAGACTCTCTGCTGCTTGGATTCTTTCACTACAGGGAAGATCTAGATCTTCTAGGTCTTCTTCTTCTTTTTTTTTTTTTTTTTTTTTGAGATGGAGTTTCACTCTGTCACTGGGCTAAAGCGCAATGGCACATTCTTGGCTCACTGCAACCTCTGCCTCCCAGGTTCAAGTGATTCTCCTGCCTCAGCTTCCCAAGTAACTGGGATTACAGGCACCTGCCACCACACCCAGCTAATTTCTGTAATTTTAGTAGAGACAGGGTTTCACCATGTTGGCCAGGATGGTCTCAATCTCTTGACCTTGTGATCTACCCACCTTGGCCTCCCAAAGTGCTGGGATTACAGGTGTGAGCCAATGTGCCTGGCCCATCTAGGTCTTCTTTTTGAGGGTCATATGATTAGCTCAGGCCCATTCAGGGTCATCTGCCTCTTGATTAACTCAAAGTCAACTGATTAGGGACCTTAATTACACCTGAGATGCCCTTACACCACTGCCATATCACATAACATAATTACAAGCATGACATCCCATTCCCTTGCCATATTTACTGGTTAGAATCAAGTCACAGTTTCTGGCAACCTCAAGGTGAGGCAGTTATATAGAGTGCAGACACTAAGAGGTAGAAATCATGGGGGCCTCCATGGGGAGTGTCCACCATGAAAGATATTGCAACCTCAGTTTGGTTTCCTGGGCCACTAACCTGGAGCTCTCTGTCATCCATGTAAGTGGTCTTACTGTCCAGAGGCCTCCATGTTGAGAGGAAGCCCAAGCTAGCCCATATAGAGACCTCAAGGAGAAGCCTTGAGACTAAATGAAGAGAGAGGAAGATCCCTGTGCAGCCTCTACTGCTCCAGCCACTATCTGACCATGGTACATGAGAAACTTGAAGCCAAGACCACCTGGCCAAGCTCTTCCTGAATTCCTGGCTAATAGAAACAATGAGAACTAATGAAATCACTCTATATGTGGTTTTAAGCCACTATATTTGGGGACCATTCATTATGCAGCAATAGTTACCAGAATAGCAGGCATTCCAAATGGGACATCACTCCTTGTATTGGTAACTCTATGGAATAAGCATCACAGGGATTTTATTTAGCAGCCTCTTCTGCCTCCGACCACCCCTATTCTCTGACCCCTTATTTGTTTCTTCTTCTCCATTGCGCTAACCGCTCTCTGGTATACGATACGTTTAGTTGCTTGTTTGCTTGCTGTTTGTTCCCCACCACCACCACCTTCCAAAACGTAAAGTCAACAATGGAGAATTTTGTCGCTTTTTTCATCACCTGGCAGGTATGGATCCTCATCAACAACTTTAGTATTTTAGCTGTTTATGGCTGGCCTAACAGCTGGAAAGAGGCCAGCACAAGATAACAAGTGTCCTGAAAAGGCAGAAGATCAGAAAGCCATAGAGAAATCAATCTGGAAGTGTCCGTAGAGACCATGCAGCTCAATGCCACACCATCCTTGAGGAAACTGATACCTAGAAAACAAGGACTCGAATGATACAGGAGGTAATGGCAGAGCTGGTCACTCCAACCACGCCCTCTGCTCCTTCTTCTTGGGTTCCTGCCACGAAGTCACTTTCATGGGGATTCCATGCAAGGTGGTCAGTGTCCTGACTGCTCCCCAGGTTTTCTGGTGGAGTTCTGCTGGGACATGTACACATCAAAAGACATTTTAATTATTCTTAAGATTTTTTCCTATTTCTCTATCAAAATTCAGTTACGGCATTATATTGATTTTTTTCAATGTGTGGAGGCAGGCTATGTTATACTGTGAATGTGTTTCATTTCAGAAGATTAGGGGATCATCTTAGACTGGGATCCCTGGAAAGCAGGGCCTCGTGCGAAGTCTTTGTTACATGGATTGACTATTGGAGAGCAGGATCTGGGTGAGCTGGAGTGAGGAACAGAGGGAGGTACGAGTTGGCCCACGCTGCAGGGGCTGCTGCCTGAGCACCCTACTGGGACCTTCTAAGTAGCTGTGGTCAATGAATTTTGGAGCTGCATACCACGGGGATGAAAAGGGAAGCATTTATCTATCAGCTTTGTTCATCCCCCACTAGCCAGGGGCGGCCTCACAGGCATTTACTCTCCCCATTTCTGAGTCAGGTAGGCTGTGGGGGTGCCCCATATGAAGGCATCAGGATGTACGTTCACCCAAGACAGGAGGACAGAGGTGCGTGGTGAATCCCAGTACATATGTCCAGTTGTACCTGCATAAAGCTGATCAGAGTCAGCGTGGAACTGGTCCTGCAGCAGTGGCTGGGATAAGAGGTGGGGCCCAGAAGATTTTAAGGAATACTCAGGAAAGATCTGTCTGATCCCCTAAACTTCACAATGCAGACAAGTGTCAGCGCTTTAGAAGGAAGCGTCTGGGAGCTTCTGCGATGCACCTGTGGCATTTCTGGCTAATCACATGACCTGGATTTCTCATCTTAGAGTCCTCTAGGAAATTCCATCTGCAGCATCAAAGTCATATGGGAAGTTCAAGCGCCTTTATATTTGGAAAGAACTGAAACAAAATCTCACTTCTGGGAATTCTCGGCTCCTTAAGGTCTCCTACTTCCTTGATGCTGCAGTGGGTGTCCAGTTTGTCCTTACATGGGCTCTGAATACATGGAGGTTAGTAACGGGGGTGCAGGGAGCTTAGCTTGCCAGGGAGGATGCTGTGAGGAAATTAGCTGCGCTGACGTAGAGCAGCCATCAGTCACTGAGAACCCACCAGTTCCAGGCACTTGGCGAAGCACATAAAAGACATTTTCTCATTCACTTCTCTGGGAAATAGTATTCTCATTTGTTAGAGAAGAAAGACTGGCTACATAACTTACGTGTCCCGGGACACAGTGAAAACGCAGGGCCCCTTGTTAAAAATTATTACAAATTTCAAGATAGCAACAGCAAAGCATGAAACTAAGTAGGGAACCTTTCCAAGTGGAAGAGAGCCTGAGTGTCTGCACATTTCACAGACTCTTGAAACTGATCCTGTAGAGGAGGAAACCAAAGCTCAGAGTTGTTAAGTGACCTTCCTACGATCACACACAGTGGTAAGTGTTGGTGCTGCGATTTGAATCCAGGTAGTCTCACTTTTTCATGAACGTTCTTGGGCTGAAGCAGAGGGGTGTGCTGGGAAGTACACTCCATCCGGAGGCAGACGACTGGTGTCCCAGCAACTCCTCACTTGCTTGGTTTCCTGACCCAGGTTTCTTCTACCCAGCTTCCTCGCTAGCAACTTGAATTCAAATAGTGATTGTCAATTCACTCTGTAAGCCCAGCACTGCAGCGGCCTCCAGAGATGGAGGCGAGTGGGGATAATGAGAGTTGTCTTGCATTTTGCCGGTGGCACAGATGACGGTGCACTTGTAATGTACGGAACTACTTGATCTCAGAGCAGTGTTTCCTGCTGAGAAGTTAAGGATTCCTGTGTTTTTCCTTGGGAATAGGATTTCAGTAAGAGACTACTGAGGAACAAGACCTTAACTAAATCCCAGCTGCAGCCGTCAGTGCTCTAGGCTGCAGGCGACTGAAGCTGGCTTGGGCTGGCTAAGCAGAAAAGGAGTTTATGAAAAGGGTGCCAGGGCTAAACGCTAAATCCTCTCCTCCTGTTTCTATGAATCAAAGCTTCCCTCAAAACACTGACTGGCAGAGCCTCATGCCAGGAGAGACTTGGCCATTGGGGGTTTCTGAGTTCTGCCATGTGGCGGCCCAACTCTTAATGTCAGAATTTCCCCAAACTTAGCAAAGATGCTCAAATGCTTGAGACAGACTGAAATGCAAAAACATCAGTGCATTGACTTCAAAATGACACCGTAATGATCAGTGATGCTCATGTTTAACTCATGTCACAGAAATCCAGCTACTGTGGCCAAACCAAAAGAGGGTGTATTCTGCTCACGTGATGAAGAGTCCTGGGTGGGCAGTGCTGGGCCTGTGAAGCTGCTTAAGAAACTAGTCTCCTTCCTCCTTTCACCATTCCTATATTGTGACTGTCAACCTCATGGTTCCAAAGAGGCTGCTGTACCTTCAGGCGTTGTGTCTGCATTCCAGGCAGCAAAAGTAGGGAAGGGCAAAGGGCAAAAGGCAGATGTCAGTCAAGTCTTCTTTTTCTCATGCTAACAACAGCTTCCCCACCCATTTGACTTCCATTTATGCTTTTTGACAAAAACTAAGTTACATGGACTCTAAGAACAAGACTATTTGAACACAAGACCATCACACATACAATCAGGATTTTGCTAGTATAGAAGAAACAGAAGTGAGTATTGGCTGGGCTGGCCAAGTGGTGTCACCCAGAGCCACTATGATACCATTTTGGCTTAAAAAGCCTCACTAGCATCCCACTGCCCATTCCAGCACTGTCTAATAAAAATAGAACACAAACCACAAATGCCAGCTCCAGCTGTCCTTTCACATTGTCTAGTAGCCACATCAGAAAAGCAGCAAGAGGCCGGCTGCAGTGGCTCACACTTGTAATCTCAGCACTTTGGGAAGCCAAGGCAGGCAGATCACCTGAGGTCAGGAGTTCAAGACCAGCTTGGCCAACATGGTGAAACTCATTTCTACAAAAATACAAAATTCAGCCAGGCATGATGATGGGTGCCTGTAATCCCAGTTACTCAAGAGACTGAGGCAGAAGAATCGCTTTGACACAGGAGGCGGAGGTTGAAGTGAGCTAAGATTGTGCTATTGCACTCCAGTCTGGGTGACAGAGTGAGACTCCATCTCAAAAAAAAAAAAAAAAAGTAACAAGAAGCAGGCGAAATGAATTTAAATATATCATTTACCATGATCTATCCAAAGTATTATCATTTCATCATGCAATCAATTTTTTTAAACTATTAATATGATTTTTTTATACCAAATCTTCAAAACCCAGTGTTTGCTCTTTTCCACTTGCAGCACACAGACTAAGTTCATCTCAAGCCCTTCGTAGTCACCGGTAGCCAGCAGCTTCCATACTGGAGAGCACACGTCTATACTTAGACAACTGGCTCTCAGCTGGGTGTTTTTAAAAGTGCAGGGGAGTTGGGCTGTCTTTCATCAGCAGAGATGATGAGGGTCCTGAGAAACCTTTGGTAATCACACAGGCTTAGGACAGTCCCATGATGATGAAGAATTCTCCCGGCCAAATGCTGATAATGCTTTTATTGAAAACCACTCTTTCATACATGCAAAGAGCCTAGAACAGTGCCTGGCTCACAATAAGCACTGAATGCCAGTTTATTATTATCATTACTGTGCAGTCAAGTCCAGACTTCATCTTCTAGCATATAAACCCTCCATAATCTCACCCCAACACTTTTACCAAGAAACTACACACACACACACACACACACACACACACACACACACACTCCATAATAATACATATGGGTAGTTTCTATATCTTCTATGCATATTATATTTGTGCATGTCTGTATGCATAGTCCCGGGTGTGTGTATGTAAATATATATATATTTTTTTCTGTAGGAGGTAGGACTTCACATATCTCACTTCATTGCTCTGCAAATCTACCTTGAGAATAGGAGAGTGTATTAGTCCATTCTTACTCTGCTGATGAAGACATACCTGAGACTGGGCAATTACAAAAAAAAGAGGTCGAATGGACTCCCAGTTCCATGTGGCTGGGGAGGCCTTACAATCATGGTGGGAGGTGAAAGGCACATCTCATATGGTGGCAGACAAGAGAACTTATGCAGGGAAATTCCCCTTTATAAAACCATCAGATCTGGCGAGACCTCTTTGCTATCCTGAGAACAGCACAGAAAAGACCTACCCCCATGATTCAATTACCCCCCACCAGGCCTCTCCCACAACAGGTGGGAGTCACAGGAGCTACAATTCAAGATGAGATTTGGGTGGGGACAAAGCCAAATCATATCAGAGAGTAGCTATAATTAGTTTTGTTGTACAGATAAGAAAACTAAGGCCAGAGAAGTTAAGCTGCTTGCTTAAGTTCACACAGCAACTGAGGAAGAGCCACAATTTCAACCTTTGCTAGAGATTAGAGGTTACTATCCATAAATCTGGGACCGCTGGCAATGCCAAGGCTATAGGTATCATGACTGAAACCAGCCCATCTTCCACTGGACTTGCCAAAGACCTGCCAAGACCTTCCTTGGGTGACATGCCAGAACAATTCTGCCCATGCTTGGGCCCGAGGCTCATGATACGATTTCACTCCTGTCCTAGAAACGAGCCTGGAGCCGGCGACAAAGAGAAACATCCCAGTGCAATTTCAGTCTCAACAATGACAACTGATGATGCACAATAGCAGGATCTGGCCTGTAATCAGTTTCAAGCTATACTTAGCCATTTAGGCGTCCATTCTGCTCACTCCAGAGAGTGTGGGGGAGAGTCACACACCCATCAGCTTCAGCTTCTGGCTCATCACCGAGGAGCACCATGTGGAAAAAGGACCCTTTTGTGACAGCACCGTAAATTACAGCCCAGGCAATCTGGAGTCTCAGTTAGAGTGGATTTTTCTGTCTCCTAAAAGAAGAATCTGTTTTAGGCTTAATTACAGTCTGTCATTACCCGCAATCTTATAATGATCCAAAGTCCCTGGAAAATGATAATAATAATTTAAAAAAAGAGAGAAAATTGATTCAAATATGAATGGAAAAAGGCAGACAAATGGAAAAAGGCAGGGAGGTGCTGGTAGCGTTCTTCAGAAACGATTGTACCATGACGATCAGGGCTTTACAATGGTAAATACTTATTCTGGTTCAGTTGTCAATTTACCAGGCCCAAGGGCTCGGTGTTAACTTTACCCACTTTCTGAATCTTTAACCTCATTGCTTCAGAATTCACCTTATAAAATCCAGGAGCAGTTCCCACGATAAATTGATGCTGAAAATTAGACAAATGAGATATAATAGGACAATGCTTCTCAGATCCCGTGAGGATGCCTTGAACAGACAAAAAGTGTTCAGTGATTGCTCTTAGTATGTTAGCAAGGAGATGCTGAGGTTTATCAGAATCAAGTTGTGTCAGTTTTCATGGATAGGACTTTCAGGTAGAGCCGACCATTGGGAGCTCCCTCTGGTGGCCATATCAGGAATGAAAATGTAGCTCTTCCACCACCTCACTCACCTCCAAAAGCAAAACTGAGACCAACTGACCCAAGCTGGTGAATCCGCGATTGCGTACTAAAGTGGGAGGCTTTATGGAAGTCTCAAATGTTAAGCTTAAGTTTTCCTGGAGTCCAGATGTCCTTCGGAATCCACAAAACCTTGTGAAGCGATGTGAACGTCAGGAAAAAATCCTTTTTTTCTTCCTGTTTAACTTTCTCAAATTATTTATGGACGCAATTACTTTATGTTATATACAGATTATATGAAATAACTCCTTGATTATTTTTAATTCATTGCTTGTGAGAATTCCTGGTGCATCAAAGCAGCCTTTTAACACCATTTGGTTCCACAAGAAGATTCTCGGATGAATTCCGTTTACTGGAATTAACATCAATGCACTGACATGACAGTCAGTTTGCAACATGGAGTGGACTGTGTTTAGAGAGGGTTGAACAAGTTCCCGGGGCAGGTTCCTTTTACTGTGATGGTCCCTGGGTCACAGCGAAAACTTGGCCACCATCCCAGGCAACTCCTCCTTTTCTTTCCCTTGCACTCTGGTTTCAGGAAGGAAATGATAACATGACTTACCCATCAGCCTTGTTTCCTGATTTTGAAACCACATTGAATCTATTCAACTGTAGGAACCAGGTTAGGAAAAAAATGAGTTAGGAATCATTACATTGTCAGTAACAGAAAACCCAAACGAGTTTAAACAGCATATGGAATTTATAGGTGCAGATAAATGACAAATCTAGCTGTAGGTTTCAGGTAAGGCTTGATCCAGTACATCAGGACTATCACCAAGGACCCCACTTCTCTCCATATCTTCTCTCTTTCTTCTAAGGCACTGTCTGTGCTCTGACAGTTCCCCACAGCCTCTCCTGAAGATCACTTGCAGACATTTCCTGTGTACTTAAAAGAGTGCCTTCATCTTTCTGCCTGAGGGCATTCTCTTTTCCTGGTGCTGTACACCCAAGCCGGAAATGCCAGAAGGTTAACACCCCAAGACTGACCCTCAATCCTAACAAATAAAAGTTAATTAATAGCCCCAGGTTCCTTATCCAGGGACAATTGGGAGATACACTCCACAGTATTTCTCAAGGTATTTCCCAAGACACTGAGTCCCTGTCCCCCATGGTGGCCTTATTAATTCACCCTTTACTGGCTTCCATTTGTTCCCGTCTCACTTCCCTTCTCTCTCAAAGTGCTCACTGTGATTCCTCTCCCCAAAAACCATTTGCACGCAGTCCTTCTCAGGGTCTCCTTGACGGCGAAACTCAGGCTAAGAACAAATTGCACAACCTCTTCCAGAAGGGAGCCATGAGTGTTGGACAACCAGCCACAGACATCGTCCTACTGAGAAATCCTAAAGACACGCCCAAGTCAGAGAAACCAGGAGACTTCCCTTCTGGATATGGGGCATTTTACCAAAGGAAACCAGTGAGTCCAAGTAGAGCTGACTATGTGGCAAAACTGCCAGCATTTCAACCGTGAACGGCATACAGCATGCTAAAACCACTTCATTCTCTGGTGGGCGGTGGGCGGTGGGAGGAATAACCGGGAAAGGGAAGACAGTTCGTTTTATTCACAGGGAAAATTAGAGCCAACGAGCATGGGAGAATGGGCTCCAAATGCCGCCCTCCCTCATCCTTGCCACTTCATCTGAGGTTTTTCTGATTTTCCTGACTACTCCAGAATTCACTGACCTCCCACGCCAACAATGAACCATCCCGCACGATTTAGACTAGTGGTGCCCAACAGAAATAGAACGTGAGCCACAAATGCAAGCTGCCACAGGCAACTTACAATTTCTTAGTGTCTACGTTAAACAAGGGGAAAGAAACAGGTGAAATTAATTTTAATAATGTACTTTAACTCAGTAGATTACAAATATCTTTTAACATGTAATTAATATAAAATTATTAATGTAATATTTATATTATTAAAAGTATGAAGTCTGTGAAAGCTGATGTGTGTTTTACACCACCCCACATTTCAGCTCAGACTAGCCACATTTTACACGCTCAGCAGAAGCAGGTAGCTCACTGTGTTGGACTACTGTGTTGGATAGCACAGTTTATTTATTCATTTATTCTTTTTTTTTTTTTTTTTTTTTTTTTTGAGACAAGGTCTTGCCATGTCAGTGAGGCTGGAGTCAGTGCAGCCCCAACGTCCTGGGCTGAAGCGATCCTCCTGCCTCGGCTTCCTGAGTAGCTGGGACTACAGGTGTGCACCATCAAGCCCAGTTAATTTTTAATTTTTTGTAGAGATGGGATTGTGGTTATGTCGCCCTGGCTGGACTGAACTCCTGACCTCAAGCAATCCTCCTACCTCGGCCTGATAAACTGCCAGGATTACAGGAATGAGCCATTGTGCCCAGCCAGATAGCACAGATTTACAACATACCTTGTTGCTATGTTTGCATTGAGCTTTTGATTTTCAAATTGCTTTCACATATGTTCATATGATCATCTGGTCAATATTCCTAAGAGGCAGACCTATGTGGTATTCATCCCCGTATGGGTAATGCCTTAGGGAGGTTCAGCTATTTTATCCTCCTTAGGGGTAGCAGGGCTGGGAATAGTCAAAGTGCTGGGCGCCTTTGACCTTGTCTTAGGTATTTCATCTTTGTTATCTTCTTTGACATCTGGTATTAGCTAGACAGGCTTGTTGATTCACAGGTAACATTAGTCAGATTTTGTTTGGCCACAAATGACAGAGACTTGATTCAAACTGGCTTAAGCCTAAATAATGAAGTTGTGACGGGGGGTGAAATGTTGGTTTGTAAAATGAATGCATGTGGTTTCAGGAATGGCTGGATCAAGGGAGAAATGGATGTTTCCTGAATCATGGCTCTGCTTTTGTCCATGCTTAGTAGATCTCAGGCAGGGTCTCCACACAAGATGGCTAAGAGGATCTCCAGCCCGCCAGCTTGGCGTCCTCAATGGAAAAAGGATACGTCTTTGCTAAAGCTCCAGCAAATGCGCTGGGGAAGGAGCTCGTTGGTCAGACTTGGGTCCATGCCCATCCCTGAACCAGCCACTGAGCACCGCCACTGAGTCCCGTGTCCACTCCTGCAACCAGAAAGCAACACAATGCCAAGGGTGGCTCCCAAAGAAAGGGGAAATAATGGGTCCCGGGTAGGCAGAAACCACAGATGTCTTCCCTGCCAATCCTGCATGTCTGTCTTTGAATTTTGTAATTAGAAATGAGCCTTGTTTGTTTGTTTTTCCTGATCAGGTCCATCCTTTAATCAAGCCTGAACAGGCGTCCTGGGAAGTGCAGGGCCTGTGTTATGATGTGACCCATGCACACTCCTCTAGCGACCAGATGTTCTCCACAATCACGTGTAGCTTCCAAATCCCCGCTCGGCTCCAGAGCAGGTGTCCATCGCACACACCTGACAACACTTCTGGGAACATCCTTCGCAGAGGACACCGTATCAGCACAGGCCAGATGATGGCACACTTTTTCTTTTCTTTTCTTTTCTTTTTTTTTTTTTTTTTTTTGAGGGGGAGTCAATCTCTCACTGTCACCCAGGCTGCTGGAATGCAGTGGCGCGATCTTGGCTCACTGCAACCTCTGCCTCCCGAGTTCAACCGATTCTCCTGCCTCAGCCTCCTGAGTAGCTGGGACTACTATAGGCGTGTGCCACCATGCCTGGCTAATTTTTGTATGTTTGGCAGAGACGGGGTTTCACCATATTGGCCAGGCTGGTCTTGAACTCCTGACCTCAGGTGATCCACCTGCCTCAGCCTCCCAAAGTGCTGGGATTACAGGCACGAGCCACCACACCTGGCCTGATGGTACACTCTGGATAAATGTCCTGGTGGTACCTCTGCACCCATTTCCATCTTCTCCAGCCCCTCACCCGACAGATGCCCGGTTCCAGGGCCACACAGTGCCCAAGGAGGATGCCTGCAGACGACCTCGAGGGGGCTCTGCCTGTGTCCTATGTTGTTTTCCTTGATCAATGGGACCCGGAATTACTCTAAGGGGCCCAGATAGGTTAGTAAGGATCCTTTTGAACACCAGGTACCTTAAAAATAATTAAATTGATTTAAGGAAAAAGGTAATTATTGGCTCAAATAACTGAAAAATCTAAAGTAGGCCCAGCTAAATATGGGGCTCGGATGATTGCCAGATCTTTCCTCTCCCCTCCACTTCCCCCCTTCCCCTCTTCTCCCCTCCCTTCTCCTTTTTCCTGTCCCCTCTCCTCCCCTTTTCTTCCCCTCCCCTCCCCTCCCCTTCCTCCTCCCCTCCCATTTCATATTCTCTCCCCTCCCCTCATGTTCCTTTCCTTTTCTCTGCCCTCTCCTCCCCTTCCTCCTCCTCCCCTCCCCTCCCTCTCCTGTCCCCTCCCCTCCCCCCTCCTGTGCCCTCTCCTCCCCTTCCTCCTCCTCCCCTCCCCTCCCTCTCCTGTGCCCTCCTCTCCCCTCCCCTCCCTCTCCTGTGCCCTCCTCTCCCCTCCCCTCCCTCTCCTGTGCCCTCCCCTCCCCTCCCCTCCCTCTCCTGTCCCCTCCCCTCCCCCCTCCTGTGCCCTCTCCTCCCCTTCCTCCTCCTCCCCTCCCCTCCCTCTCCTGTCCCTTCCCCCCCCTCCCCTCCCTCTCCTGTGCCCTCCCCTCCCCTCCCCCCTCCTGTGCCCTCCCCTCCCTCTCCTGTCCCCTCCCCTCCCCCCCTCCTGTGCCCTCTCCTCCCCTTCCTCCTCCTCCCCTCCCCTCCCTCTCCTGTGCCCTCCCCTCCCCTCCCCCCTCCTGTGCCCTCTCCTCCCCTTCCTCCTCCTCCCCTCCCCTCCCTCTCCTGTCCCTTCCCCCCCTCCCCTCCCTCTCCTGTGCCCTCCCCTCCCCTCCCCCCCTCCTGTGCCCTCCCCTCCCTCTCCTGTCCCCTCCCCTCCCCCCCTCCTGTGCCCTCTCCTCCCCTTCCTCCTCCTCCCCTCCCCTCCCTCTCCTGTGCCCTCCCCTCCCCTCCTCCCCTCCTGTGCCCTCCCCTCCCCTCCCCTCCCTCTCCTGTCCCCTCCCCTCCCCCCCTCCTGTGCCCTCTCCTCCCCTTCCTCCTCCTCCCCTCCCCTCCCTCTCCTGTCCCTTCCCCCCCCTCCCCTCCCTCTCCTGTGCCCTCCCCTCCCCTCCCCCCTCCTGTGCCCTCCCCTCCCTCTCCTGTCCCCTCCCCTCCCCCCCTCCTGTGCCCTCTCCTCCCCTTCCTCCTCCTCCCCTCCCCTCCCTCTCCTGTGCCCTCCCCTCCCCTCCCCCCTCCTGTGCCCTCTCCTCCCCTTCCTCCTCCTCCCCTCCCCTCCCTCTCCTGTCCCTTCCCCCCCTCCCCTCCCTCTCCTGTGCCCTCCCCTCCCCTCCCCCCCTCCTGTGCCCTCCCCTCCCTCTCCTGTCCCCTCCCCTCCCCCCCTCCTGTGCCCTCTCCTCCCCTTCCTCCTCCTCCCCTCCCCTCCCTCTCCTGTGCCCTCCCCTCCCCTCCTCCCCTCCTGTGCCCTCCCCTCCCCTCCCCTCCCTCTCCTGTCCCCTCCCCTCCCCCCCTCCTGTGCCCTCTCCTCCCCTTCCTCCTCCTCCCCTCCCCTCCCTCTCCTGTGCCCTCCCCTCCCCTCCCCTCCCTCTCCTGTGCCCTCCCCTCCCCTCCCCTCCCTCTCCTGTGCCCTCCCCTCCCCTCCCCTCCCTCTCCTGTGCCCTCCCCTCCCCTTCCCTCCCTCTCCTGTGCCCTCCCCTCCCCTCCCCTCCCTCTCCTTCCTCCTTCTCCTTTTGTCTGCCCTCCCTTCTTTCCCCTTTTTCTCCTGTCTTCTGTCTTTTCCTCCTGCCTTCCCTTCCTGTTTTAGAATACCTGAGACTGGGTAATAAATAAAGAGCA
Organism: Saimiri boliviensis; assembly: GCF_048565385.1. Classification (NCBI taxonomy): domain Eukaryota; kingdom Metazoa; phylum Chordata; class Mammalia; order Primates; family Cebidae; genus Saimiri; species Saimiri boliviensis. Next base: position 23,984,750 of record NC_133451.1, on the reverse strand, counting down.
GAAATTTATTTCTCATGGTTATGGAGGCTGGAAAGTCCAAGATCAAGGTGCTGGTATCTCATGAGGGCCTTCTTGCTGCAAACTCACCTGGCTAAGAGCAGGAGAGCAAGCCAGTGGAGTGCTGCACAAAGCCTGTTTTATAAGAGCCTTGATCCCACCAACAAGGAAGGACCGCTTATGGCCTCATCACCTCTTACAGGCCCCACCTCTTAATGGAATCACATTGGCAACATCTGCATTTTGGAGGGGACCCATTCAAACTACAGCATTTCCCTTCCCTCCCCTTCCTTCCCCCAACCCCTCTTTCCACCCGTGTTTCCCTCTAGCTCCTGGTTCTATTCTCTTCACTCACCTCTTTCCCAGTCTCTCCAGCAAAGACGGGGTGGCCGAAATGGAGATTTTCAGAATCAGGGAGACCCTGAGCCCCACAGCACTGGATCATCTGAGGTCATGCAGTTGAATGGGAGGATGTGGTTCAGCAGACATTTATTGAGCACTTACTGAATGCAGACTGGTGTAGGGAATGTGGATGGGTAGGACATGGCTTCCCTTTAAGAAGCTCAAAGTCTAGTGAGAAGAAAAAAAGAAAGTCACATTGGTTGAGACATCCTTATGTGCTAGGGCATTACATTATGAAATCCTCATGACAGAGTCACCCAGAAAAATGCAGAAAGGTCTGATGGTTTCTGGGTGCTGCAGCAGAGCTGGGAGTTGACATCAGGGCTGCTTGGCTCCGAGGGGGTCCTCTGTCCTCCAAAGCCACACGTTTGCTACTTGAAAAACTACATCTCCTGGAATTGCCGAAAAAGCAAAGAAGTGAGGGTTTCCTCTGCAGAATGCGGGGATTTTCACCTCTCTAGGGTTCTGGCTGGGGGCGGGGCATGGGGCGGGATGCGGAGCCGATGCCTCCCGAGTCTCTCCTAGGCCTGTGAGTCTCAAACCCCAGATGGCTGATTGGTGGGAAAAGCAGCCGGCACCTGCGGGTCACCTTCCACCCTGGGGAGCAAACTGTCAAAACGAGTTGTGCCCGAGGCTGACCTAGTTAGACAGCGGGCCGCACACAGGCGTCTCCTTTGCGGGATTTGTTCCAGCCGTTTGTTTATTTGCACACCACTTTATTTGCCACTAAAAATACTTCTCCGAAGCAGAGGCGCAACTGACCGTGACTCGCGCGGAAATAGCCGGGTGCACAAGCACTGAAGGGTTCTCTCTCGGGTTTCCAGGGCTCGGGGACGGCAAGGGGGTCAGAGCCAGGCCTTCTTGCCTTAAGGTGGGCAGCTCTACTCACTTCCACAACCCCAAACCCAGTCCCTCCCTGAGGTACTTGCTGATGAGGAAGCACCTCTCAGCCTGCCTGGGGGACTGTGGGGGTGATGTTGCACAGAACGCGTCAGTTCCAACAAAGAAAACTCAGTGCGGGCTGGGTTAATCAGACACACACACACACACACACACACACACACACACACACACATTGTCTCAATGAGCAGAAGTTCCCGTGAGAGTTGCAGGCACAGGCACAGCTGGACCCAGGCAATGGCTGGCCGGAATGTGGTCCTACTCTGGTCTTTCCAGTTCTTTTTTTCCTCTTGCTTGGCCTCACTCTCAAGCGGGTTTTCTCCTCACAATGTCAGGATAGCTGCCAGTAGCCTCGGACGTGCCCACTCACAGCTCCGAGTGTAACCAAAAGAGGGCTTCTTTTCATCGAGCCTTTTTTTAAAATTTATTTTGTTCTTGTGACCCAGGCTGGAGCGCAATGGCACGATCTCGGCTCACGGCAGCCTCCACCTCCTAGGCTCAAGCAATTCTGCCTCAGCTCCCGAGTAGCTGGGATTACAGGCGTCTGCCACCACACCCGGCTAATTTTTTGTATTTTTAGTAGAGATGGTGTTTTACCATGTTGGACAGGCTGATCTTGAACTCCTGACCTCAGGTGATCCACCCACCTCAACTTCCCAAAATGCTGGGATTACAGGCGTGAGCCATCGCGTCCAGCCTTTGAGACTTTTTTTTCCAAGAGTTTTATTGAGGTACAATTGATATACAGTAAACAGCATATACTTAAAGTGTACAATTTGATAAGTTTTGTCATATATGTACACCCATGGGACCAGCACCATGTCGACAAAAAGAGTCAGACTCCATAAAATGTTTTAAAAGGTTTATTCTGAAGCAAATAAAAGTCCCAAGACACAGTCCCAAGAGGTGCTGAGAACATGTGCCCAAGATGGTTGGGTTACAGCTTGGTTTTTATACGTGTTAGGGAGACAGAATACATCAGTCAATACTCGTGAGGTGTATATTGGTTTGGTCTGGAAAGGTGACAACCTGAAGGGGAGGGTGGGTTACAGCTCACATGTGGATTCCAAGATTTTCTGATTGTCAATTGATTAAAAGAGTTAAGTTGTTATCTAAAGACCTGGAATCAATAGAAAAGCATGTCTAGGTCGAGATAATGGGCTGTAGAAACCAAGGTTCTTGATACACAGATGAAGCTTCATGGGTGCCCACCCTGAGAGGCAATAGATGGCAAATGTTGCCTATTCAAACCCTTAACAAGTGCTAGACCCACAGTTAATCTCGTCAGGATTTGGAGGGCCTGGAAGGGGAGAGATCTAGTTAAGAGATTCCTTACAGATGCAATTCCACCACGAAAACAACTTTGCAGGCTATTTCAAAATATTGCAAATAAACATGCTTTGGGGTGAAATATTTTGATTTCCTTCTTTATCTGTAATGTGATGTTATGCCAGGGTCAGGCTGGAAAGTCAGTCAGTCAGTCAGTCAGAGAGGACTAAATACAACCTCTCTCAGGAGATTTTACAGTGTGAGTCCCCAGGCCTCTTAGGAATTTGGGCAAGAGAGGAAGAAAGGCTGGGCGCAGTGGCTCACGTCTGTAATCTTAGCACTTTGGAAGGCGGAGGCGAGTGGCTTGCTTCAAGCTCAGGAGTTTGAGAGCAGCCTGGGCAACATGGAGAAATCTCATCTCTACAAAAAATGCAAAAATTATCTGGGTGTGGTGGTGCATGCCTGTAGTCCCAGCTACTTGGGAGGCTGAGGCTGCAGTGAGCCAAAATGGCACCACTGCACTCTAGCCTGGGTGACAGAGAGACCTTGTCTCCAAAAGGTCAAGAAAAGAAAAAAAGAAAAGAAAAAGGTCAGAATTCAGTCCTCAATCACAATCAACACGGCAAACAGGTTCATGACAGCCAGGGTTTTCTTGTGTCCCTTTGCCATCCTTCCCTCTGTCTGTGAAAAGAGACAAACTCTGAAATGTTTGAAGAGATTTATTCTGAGTGAAAGATTAGTGACCAGTCCTCCACAGATTCTGAGAACATGTCCAAGGTGGTTGGGCCACAGCATGGTTTTATGCGTTTTAGAGAGATATAAGGGACCAATTGATACATGTAAGATGTACATTAGTTTGTTCTGGAAAGGTGGGACAACTGGAAGTGAGCTCATAAGCAGATTTAAATAGTTTTTGATCAGCAACTGGTAGACTTATTTTCAATAGAGAGAAATGTCTGGATTATGACAAGGGGTTGTGGAGACCACGGTTTTATTATGCAGATGAAGCCTCTAGGTAGTAGGTTTCAAAGAGAATAGATTATAAATGTTTCTTATCAGACTTAAAGACTGTAAATCTGTTCTATCCATAATTCTAAAAGGGAGGAGGACATAATGAGGCATGTTTGGCTCCCCCTTCGCATCATGGGCTAAACTAGTTTGTTTTTCAGGTTATCTTTAGAATGTCCTTGCCAAGAGGAAGGGAGTTAGTGGGCGAGTGGTGGATAGCTGGGAAAACACTCGGGGAATTGCAGGCAGTTTTGACATGGCTGTACTCTTTCTCTGGGCATGAGCAAACCGTATGTACAGTGTTGGCAGGGTAATTCTACCTTTTACAGACAATAGTGGCTTTAAACCAAGCATGAGCTCACATGAGTGATCCCCTAATGTGCCTCATGGGGTGTAGTTATACAATCTATGTAGTTGTGCACCTGCACTCCAAACCTGCTGAATCATGCTGCGCTGGAAGGCCACCTTGGCATACTCCTGATGAAAGTGCAGCCATCTCCACCTTCCAGGCTGAGGGCATCTCCCGGGCAGGGACACATGCCTGTAGGGCAGAGCCCGGAATTCATAACCCACAACAAAAATACAGAGAGCAACAGCTCACTACTAGGATCCCAGCTATGCTACTTAGGACCATTAGGGCCCAGTGTAGGCCAGAGCCTAGGGATGCACACCATCTCTGCAGGGGGTTGTAAGGCTCTCAACCACCTTAATCTCCCACGAGATCCTTTGCAGAGCTGCTGTTATATTCTTCTGATTGTCAGGGATAACGGTACAACATTGTGTTCCTAAAAGGGCACAGGTGCCTCCTTGGGCAGCAGTTATGATGTCTAAGGTCATTTGGTTTTGCAGTATGACCTTTCCCATCTGAGCAACCTCAGCTGTAAATGGAGAGGGCCATTTGGGTGTAATTCAGTGCCCTGGCAGTGTTCTCTACAAGAGCAGTAACTTGTGCTTCTATAGTTATGACACCCGCTCCAGGGATAGTCATTGCCAAGGGGTGGAACCGCCAGGGGGCTTATCACACTCACAAAAACCGAGAGCATAGTGCCTCCCAGTTATGTAGGAGTCTGGGCAACATGGGGAGAACACTGCCAGGCACATAAGGCCACCCCCAGGTACAATGTCCAGTTCAGTCCACTGGTAGGTAAGGCCACCCTGTGTCCCCACGGACCCATAAACTCCCAGGGGACACAAAATCCATCAGGGCCTGATGTTGGTGGGGCTGCTTGTTCCACCATGCCTTTGGTGTGGTGGCATGTGTTGTGTTTACTCAGGCCATGAGGGGTAGCCACCACACAGTGGTGTTACCCTAGTGTTGCTCTGTGTACCACAGCATTTAGGCTTGGGGTACTACATGTGCCCCCACTAGCCAGCCCCACCTATCATAAATGCTACAGGCCAGCCAGGGGGTGGGTGTGCCGTGGGTCTTTCAGCATCAGCCATGGGACTCTAAGTCTCCAGCCATGCGCAGTTCTCTGTAGCCACTGAATGTATGTGCCAAGGCAAGCCATCTGCAGCTGTTGCTGGAAGGGCAGTACAGGTCCAACAGTTGGAAACACTGGTCACCTCAGCATAGGTGTGGGCCCCATCCACAATGCAGTTGAAGCATGTTAACCTACAGTCAAAATGACAGAGAAGGCACAGGTACTAATGGAGGTAAAGCATGTCTGTCAGGCAAAATACGAGCTAATCTTTCATTTCTGAATGATAATGCAGCCACCAAGGGCTTCTGCCCTGGGCAATGGTCATAATGTCTCAGCTCCCCATAGTTCCTTTGAGTCCTGAATCTCTGCCAAAAAGTCATGGGGGAACTCGTAATAGGCCACACAGACAATACATATGTCCACCAAAGGACAGTTTCTTTCCTGGCCATTCCACTATGAATGGCCAACCACGGATGCCATGTATTGAACTTCCAAGGAGTGGATACCAGTCATACTTTAGGCCCTCCCCCCCAGGAAGCTACAATGGCCAACCACCAGCAGTGAGGGCTTGGAGGGTCCATGGCCACAGATAAGTGGCCATTCTGTTCCCCTGCCTTCAGGGAAGCTGGGGTAGGCAACAACAGGTTACCATTCCGTTTCCATACCTGATTGAAGGAGGTCATCCTTGGTATGTATCGGCAACTGACTGGGGATGGTGACCTGGTGTAACAAAGCCTCCACTGGGCTGGGCTGCCTTTCTGTGGCCATTCGTTTAAGGTCAGGAGGTCCAGCCTGGAACTCCAGCCCTGCAAAGACGGGGCTGTGACATGCAAACATAATCCATTATTCAAGAGTCTGTTATATTGCTCAATCATACCTGTGGCTTGTAGGTTGTATGGCACATGGAATCCTCACTTTATGTCCATTTGTTGTACCCATTGTTGTGCCTGTTGCATTGTTGTACCTGTTGTCCATTGTTGTGCCTGTAGTCCATTGTTGTACCTGTTGTCCATTGTTGTGCCTGTTGTCCACTGTTGTGCCTGTAGTCCATTGTTGTACCTGTAGTCCATTGTCGTGCCTGTAGTCCATTGTTGTACCTGTAGTCCATTGTTGTGCCTGTAGTCCATTGTTGTACCTGTTGTCCATTGTTGTGCCTGTTGTCCATTGCTGTGCCTGTTGTCCATTGTTGTACCTGTTGACCACTGTTGTACCTGTAGTCCACTGTTGTACCTGTAGTCCACTGTTGTGCCTGTTGTCCATTGTTGTGCCTGTTGTCCATTGCTGTGCCTGTTGTCCATTGTTGTACCTGTTGACCACTGTTGTACCTGTAGTCCACTGTTGTACCTGTTGTCCACTGTTGTGCCTGTAGTCCATTGTTGTGCCTGTAGTCCATTGTTGTGCCTGTTGTCCATTGTTGTGCCTGTAGTCCATTGTTGTGCCTGCTGTCCATTGTTGTGCCTGCTGTCCATTGTTGTGCCTGTAGTCCATTGTTGTACCTGTAGTCCACTGTTGTGCCTGTTGTGCCTGTAGTCCATTGTTGTGCCTGTAGTCCACTGTTGTACCTGTTGTCCACTGTTGTACCTGTTGTCCATTGTTGTGCCTGTTGTCCATTGTTGTACCTGTTGTCCACTGTTGTACCTGTAGTCCATTGTTGTGCCTGTTGTCCATTGTTGTGCCTGTTGTCCACTGTTGTACCTGTTGTCCATTGTTGTGCCTGTAGTCCATTGTTGTACCTGTTGTCCACTGTTGTACCTGTAGTCCATTGTTGTACCTGTTGTCCATTGTTGTGCCTGTAGTCCATTGTTGTACCTGTTGTCCACTGTTGTACCTGTAGTCCATTGTTGTACCTGTTGTCCATTGTTGTGCCTGTTGTCCATTGTTGTGCCTATAGTCCATTGTTGTGCCTGTAGTCCATTGTTGTATCTGTTGTCCATTGTTGTGCCTGTTGTCCACTGTTGTGCCTGTAGTCCATTGTGCCTGTTGTCCATTGTTGTACCTGTTGTCCATTGTTGTGCCTGTTGTCCATTGTTGTACCTGTTGTCTAGTGAAAAGTGTTCACCTATCACTCTCAAAGGCCAGACACAACCATACGGGTGGATAAGTGTTGCAAGGCACAGATGGTGTTCTGCTGGTCAGCTACCCTACAAGGGTGTGTGAACAACAGGCCTGTGTCCACAGCTGTTAGCGCATGCATATACCCTCCTGACTTCAGCAGTGGCCTGATATAGTCTACTTACCACCTGGTCAAGGGTACTGGCCCTATTGTTACTTGTTGTGTGACACTGGGCAGCTGCCTCTGTTTACGTAAGCCTGAGCACATGCCAGGGATTTCTAACAAGACTCCCAAATGTCTTGCATGGGCAGGAACAGACTCCAATGCTTATTGACCTGTTCATCAGTTCACCCCTCGCATGTCCCAGTTGCCAGTGTAGCCACCTCTCATGTAGGTGCTGACTCTATCGGACTTTGACCAAGGCATCTGCCTCATCATTGCTGGGGGTGGTCAAAGGCATATGGCCTGACACATGATACATAGTTATCACATTCTGACCCATTTTGCAGAGGTGTTGCCACATGACTTGGCCCCAACTGTGTCAGTGGCCAACTAACCACTTCTGTATTTTCCAGGTAGTTAACCACAGGTTAAGCCTCAATAGACCACCCAGCTATTGAAACGGATTACCATAGGTGTCATCTCCTTGGTGATCACCATCCATACTGTCCAGTGGGTTACTCTGTCCACACCCATACTGTCCAATGGGGCTATTTTGTACTTTGTCAAACTATATGGTGTCAGTACTAGGCTGGACTGCAACAGCAGTTCAGGCAGCAGTCGTACCTTAGCTAGACCCATCTTTGTACCATGCCCCATTGGGAATGAGAGGATGCTCTTCCTTGAATGGTGGAGGCTCACGATCTAGGGGTGCCTCAGGTCCCATGACCTTATGTTGCGTTAGGGCTATAGGTCCCAAGACCTCTTACCACTGTATTGCTAAGGGACTTGTATTCAGTGTATTCTGCTGCTTCAAGTAGGCACCCCACTTTGCCAAAGTGGTTGTCTATACTGTCCCAGTCCAGGGGGTCATTACCCATAAATGCACCCATCCTGCTATCAGGTAAGTCATCCCTACGATGACTGCGGCCCATCCTGTCACACTCTCACAGCCTGAAGGGTAGTATATACAGCTTCTAGCTGTTTCTCTATCGAGAAATACCAGAGCTCAGCTCCCTTCTTTAGTTGGGACCAAAAGCCTCCTGGCATTCTCAAGCACTCTGTGTGCTGCCACAGGCCCCAACTGAAACCATCTGGGGTTCATGCACACCCAGCTCAAATGAGCACCCCTCATCCACTACCTATAGGGCTTTTGCCTGCTGAATAACCTGCTTTGGCTGCCAGGAAGGCAGTCTCAGCTGCATCATCCCAATCCCAGGTAACTCCCTTGTTAACCAATGGAATGGTTTTATCATCTGGGCTATATGGGGAACCAATTCCCACCAATATCCCAGGAGGCCCACAAAAGTTTGCAGCTCTTCATGGTGGTGGACCAGGGATATGCCTGAATCTTATCAATGAGAGCCTCTTGGATGGCCTTTGTCTTACTCAACCTGATTACTTCCAAGAATTTGGCAGATAATCCAGGCCCTTGGACCTTGGAATCACTGACAGCCCAACTGCATGCTGCCAAATGTTGCTGCAAGAGGGGTGCTGCCACAACATTTGGCAAGGTTAATCAGAGGTTAATGTAATATCATCAATATAATAGAATAGGTAGACCTCTTCTGGACATTGCCAGGTGGCTAAATCCGTAGCAACTAGACCATGACATATGGTGGAGCTATGTACACAGCCCTGCAGCAACACTGTAAAAGTCCATCGTCATCCGTCCCATGTGAAGGTGAACTGTTCCTGGCTTTCTGGAGTGATGTCTATGGAGAAAATGCATTGGCCAAGTCTGCTACATAGTGGTACTGTCCCAGTTCTGTCATCAAATGGCCCATCAAATCCATGATTGACAGTACAGCTGCATGCAAAGGGGGTGTTACTTTTTTCAGTTCCCGATAGTCCACCATCATCTGCCAAGTTTATCAGGCTTTCTAACTGTCCACACTGGAGAATTGTAGGGGCTGTAGGTGCCACACATTATCTACGTCTCCTCCAGCTTTTTAATTGTCTTAGTTATCTTTGTATACTCAACCAGTAAATGATATTGATGGATGGAAATAACCCATTGGTGTTGTGGCAGGATCTGAGGCTGGTGATGCATATGTCCATCACATGCACTCAGAGTCTGAATTCCCTGGCCATGTCTTGTAATGCCAGACCATGTAAAATGTCCGCCCCCAGAACGTAATTCAGTATGGGAGAGACATACACAGTCTATAAATGAGAAGCAAATGGCTGATGCCAAGGTGCAGAGATACAGGTTTCACTTTCACTGATCGGCCTCCATAACTGTCAATGTAAGCAGGTTTGCTCTGAAACTTATCTGATTTCTCATAAACAAGGCTGCAGTCTGAGTTATGGGCAAGTGGCAGCATCCACCAATACCAGTACCTGCCATACATTGGTGGAGGAACAGTGAATTACTAATTCCATATGTGGCTTCCAGTCATCCAGTGTCCCACCCAAGCTAGCTACTTCGGCTAGTTTTCTAATCAAGAAGGAAAAGCTCTACATTTCCACCTGGCTGCAGCAAGAAATCTTTGAGCTGAAGTGCCTGGGCAGGACCAGGTTGTACAGCAATGTCCTTCTCCCCCTTGAACATTTTCTGGAATTGCTGCTCCTGAGACAACTGTCTCCACAAAGTTAAGAGTACTTCCTTGGGCTGCTTATTGATTTTCTCTTGGTCAACCCCTGCCAAAATCAAATCTATCCACATCTGTGAGTGTGACACTCATTGACGCCCCCTCTTCTCCTATCAGGGAGGCCCCTGTGGATGGAGCATCTGCCCCTTCTTTATGGCATGGACCCCTTAGTCCCACTAATGGCCTTATGCTTCCCCAAGAGCCACCATAGCAGTGTCACTTCATTTATACAGTGCCCTGTGTATGGGGTAAGGACAACAGCTAGGGAGCCAAAGGCAGTTGGTGGGCACAGAACCCCACACAAGATCCCTCATGTGGGAGGTGAAGCATTCATCATCTAACCTCCGGGTATTCAGGTCAAACATAGCCTGCTGCATACCCATTTCCCAGATGACTTTCACCAAATCAGCACATGATTGCCATTTACTCACAGTTTTGGGTATTTCACTGGTATCATTTTGCACAGTCTGTGTGAGCTGCCCAAAACTACTCAATCAGGGTGTGGTCATGTCACCTTTGTGCCAACCACTTGCCCACCTGCAACTGCTCAGGGTCGTATTTGTGATGCTAATTGTCAGGTTCTAACTGAGGTCTGAGGGGAGTTATGGGCAAGTGGCAGGCTGGAAAAACACGTGAGGAATCATAGACAGTTTTAACGTGGCTTTACTCTCTCTCTCTGGGGGCAATTGAGCAGTATGTACAGCATTAGAATGGTATTTATACGTTTACAGACAATAGTGGCCCCAACCCATGCACGAGCTCACACGGGTGATCAACTAATGTGCCTCACACGGCACGGTTAAATAACGTGCGGGCTTGTGCTCCTGCACTCCAAACCTGCTGAGTCATGCTGTGCTGAAAGGCCACCTCAGCCTACTCCTGACTAAAGCGAAGCCTTTTCCCTTACAGGAAGGTAGTCTTGGATTACTGTTAGTTAATTGGCCCTTGTTTTTCTAGTTTCTCAATGTGGAAGCTGAGGTCTTCTTTCTTCCTGTCTAATGCAAAATTTTCCCTAAGTATTGCTTTAGGGACATCTCAAATTCTGATATGTTGTGTTTTCAGTTATATTCAGTTCAAAATACTTTCTAATTTAATTGTTAATTTTAATCCATGTTATTTACAAGTGTGTTATTTAGTTTCAAACACTGGGGAATTTTCCAGAGATTTTTCTGTCATTGGTTTCAAATTTAACTACATTGTGGTCAGAGAATACACTTGGTATGACTTGAATCTTTTTATAGTTTTTTAGTAGTTGTTCTAGGTATTACAATATACATGTAACTCATCACAGTCTGCTGATATAGGTGTTTTCCCATTTTGAGAGTAGAAAATTTACTTGCATTTAGGTCCCTTTATCCTCTCCACTTAAAAAAATATACAATTGTGCATGTATTTCTCTACATATACTGATTAACACATAAAATGTTATAATTTTTGCTTCAACCATCAAATGTAATTTAAGAAATTCATAAGAAGTAATCTGTTGTTTCTAATATAGTAGCATGTTTTATTTACCCCCAATTTTACCCATTCCAATATTCTTTCCTTTCTGAAGTTCCAAACCTTCTGCTGTCATTTTCTTTCTGCTTAGAGAACCTCCTTTTACAATTTTTTAAGGATAGTCAGGAACAAATTCTTTTATCAAAAATGTTTTAATTTTCCTTTATTCCTGAAGGATTTTTTCATCAGATAAAATTTGCAGTCTTGTTTTCAGTACTGGAAGAAAGTACAGTTCTTTCTGACTTGCATGATTTCAGATGAGAAACCTGCTATTATTTGAAATGGTGTTTAATTAGTATTGTGTCATTTATCTCTAGCTATCTTCAAGATTTTTAGGCTGGGCGTGGTGGCTTATGCCTCTAATCCAAGCACTTTGGAGGCCAAGGCAGGCGGATCACCTGAGGTCGGGAGTTCAAGCCTGACCAACATGGTGAAACCCCGTCTATTAAAAAAAAAAAAAAAAAAAAAAAAAATTAAATTGTCTTTAGTTCTTAGAAGAAAAAATTCTGATGTGTCTTGCCATGAATTTCTTTGAGTTTATTGTATTTGAGATTCCCTCAGCTTCATGAATCGTAAGTTTGTGTCTTTTGCCAAGTTTTCAGCCATGACTATTTCAAACACTTTTTCAATTTCATTTTCACTATTCACTCCTTCTGGGTCTCTTGGTGATAGAAATAACAGTTATTTTGTTGTTGTCCCACATGTCAATATTGCTTTAGGGGTATCTCAAATTTTGATAAGTTGTGTTTTCAGTTTCTTTTTTTCTTTTCTTTTCTTTTTTCTTTTTTTTTTTTTTTTTTGAGACGGAGTCTTGCTCTGTCACCAGGCTGGAGTGCAGTGGCACAATTCTGACTCAGTGCAACCTCTGCCTCCTGGGTTCACGCAATTCTTTCAGTTTCATTCAGTTCAAAATATTTTCTAACTTAATTAACCCATGTTATTTAGAAGTTTGTTGTTTGGTTTCAAATACTGGGGAATTTTCTACAGATTTTTCTGTCATTGGTTTCAAATTTAATTCTACTGCAACCAGAGAACATAGTTGGATCTGTTCACTTTTGTCAGTTTATTTTTTTGTCTGTTTTTGGACTGGGCAAATTCTGTTTTGGGTTTGCTGATTTTATCCTCTGTCATCCCCATTCTACTACTGAGGTCACACAGTGCGCTTTTTATTTTATTTTATTTTATTTTATTTATTGTATTTTTCAATTCTATCATTTCCATTTGGCTTTTTTTGTTTGTTTTTTGAGACAGGGTCTCACTCTGTCACCCAGGCTAGAGTACTGTAGTGTAATCACTTCTTACACCAGGCTCGACCTCCTGGGCTCAAGTGATCCTCCCATCTCATTTGTTAGTAACTGGAACTGCAGACATACCACCACAACTAGCTGATTTAAAAATTTTTTCATAGAGATGGAGTCTTGTTATATTTCCCAGGCTGGCCTTTAACTCTTAGGCTTAACTCTTAGGCTCATCCTCCTGCCTTGTCCTCCCAAAGAGCTGGGGGTCCTCCTTCCTTGGCCTGCCAAAGTGCTAGCATTATAGGCATGAGCCACTGTGCCTGGCCTGGCTCTAGTTTATAACTCATTTTTTTACTGAAATGTCCTATTCTTCACTAGTTTCAAGATAAATTGTAATTGCTTGTTAACGCATTTTCATGATGAATGCCTTAAAATTTTTGCCAGGTAACTCTAGCATCTCATTCATTTTAGTGTTGGTATCTGTTGATATCTTTTTCTCATTCATGTCATGATTGTCTTGGTTCTTGGTATAAGATTGTCTCTTGGACATTTTGGACGTTATGAGACTCACCATTCTATTTGATTTTTTTTTTTTTTTAAGCAGCCATTCCTCTTGTTGAGCTATAAGTTGATAACTAGGTAGGTATGCATTCAACTCCCTGCTGGGCTCCACTAACACCTTCCCAGAAAAACTGAGACATTGACTTGTACCACCTTGTTGCCATTGAGTGAGTGGGAACACAAACTCAGTTTCCCATTGGGCCCGCTGACTCCAGGGGAGAGAGGAAGTAGAGAACCAAGTACCTTGCTTTGCACCACTTCGTTTACGTTGAGTGAGGGTGAAGGCTCACCTCCCCTTGGGGTTCCGCTGACACTGAGAGTGTGTGTGAATCCCAGTGGTGACTACCCAAACTGCTTTGTTAAGTTTCATTGCTGCTGGATGTGAGTGGAGGTTCAGTTCACCTATAAATGCCAGTGCCACTACCTTGACTTTGGAGATGAAAACTACCTACTTTGGCTAGGTGGGGAATGGAAGATCAACTCCCTGTTCAGTCCTGCTGACCCTGCCTTGGTAGGGAAATCGCTGATCCTACTCCCACCAGGCAGAAGATGGTAAATTAGATCCACACTTGGCTTCGCTAACACCACACAGTAGAAAGAAGAATTAAAATGTACTTCCTGCTTTTCTTGGGTGGAATATCAACTTCCCGCTTGATTGTGGATGTTTTTATATTGACGTTTGGCTGGAGTAATGAAAGTGTTGCCACAAGATTTTCAGCTGTTAGTCCACCTTTCTCAATCCTTTGGGTAAAGAGAGCATGCTTTCCTTAAAGGTTCTTTTTGTTGTGGTTGCTCTTGTCATTGTTGCTGTTGTCACTATCTGTTTGTGGTTCTGGTTGGAGGCATCTGGAGCACCCTTTTTGGAATATATGAAAGAAACTCACCACCACCATGTCATTCCTCAAGTCCTGAGACCCTAGGCTACCCACCTGCTTCTTTCTGTCCTTCAGCATCTTCCAGTGAACTGGAATCCTTTTACATTTATTGAAACTTGTTTTCAAGGCCCAAAATATGGTCTATTTTGGTTCGTGTTCTGTGTGCAGTTGAGAAGAATGTATATTTTGTTGCTGTTCAGATATATGTAGGGTGACCAACTATTCTGCTTTGCCTAGGATTCTTCTGGTTTTAGCACTGAAAAGTCCACCTTCTGGGAAATCTCTTTTCTCATGCAGACTTGGATAATTGGCAATTCTAGTCTAAAAATATCAATTTGGTCAAAGAATGAAGTATGCTGCTTCCAGAACCCAAAGATTCCCCCATGTTTCTGCTTCCTTCTTAATGTAGGCGATTCAAAATACAATATATTTATTTGTTTATTTATTTACTTTGGATGAAATATCATGGCCTGCCTCAGGCCACTGAACACCTATAAATTTAATCAGTGCAGCAGACCCCTGATCCTTTGTAGGGTTTATTTCTCATCTCCTAGAGTGTCCTGCTGTGGCATCCACAGTACTTTTCACTCACTTAGCTCAATTACTATAGGCATGGAGTGTCCCAGGTAAGGTATGCATGTGGGTGCATGCTAGGGAGAACTGAGGTACTGGATCACTCACTAAAATAATTTATATTAATAGCCCAAAGTTACCTAAGCCTGGTTTAGCTCTCACAGGAATGGCAATATAGTAATTCAGAAGTTCAGGCGGGAGAACAGAATCAGAACGTTGTCAGCAGCCTTTAAATGAACAAGCCAGTCATTTTGAAAGTCTTTAGAAGTCACTTTGAAAGTCTTTACATATGTTAATAGAGGGTCACCAAGAGGGTGAGTTGGGACTATCAGGCCTGGGGCAGGTTCAGAGAAATCTTTGTTATGGGGTTGGGTGTGTTAACTAGGTTTGCTGTCATCTCACAAGAACTTTGTCTTTCAAGGCAGCAAAAGGAGAAATGACTCAGCATACAACCAGTTTATTTGGGAGATGATACATGAAAACCTTGAGGCCTGTATTTTTGCCTCTCAATAGTCTAACAGTTGTGCATCAGTTGTTTCAGAACCATGGCTGGAGTCTAATGTATGCATTAAGCTTTCTGCCATCTTCTTGGATTAAGATTCAAGCAAAGATTGTGTTCCTCTGGTTGGGGTGGTAGGAGGGGTGTGAAGAAAGTGCTATTCAACTAAAGTCTCTATAAGAATTTTTTTTTTTCAAACTTTTCATTGTGGTAAAACACACAACCAAAAATTTATCGTGTAATTTTTTTTTAAGAGTACAGTTCAGTGGCATTAAATACATTCATAATGTTGTATAATACCATTTCCACCACTCATCTCTGCTACTCTTTTCATCTTGAAAAAACTGAAACTATATACATTGAACAGCAGCTTTCCCTTTCTCCCTTCTCTGGATTCTGGCAACCACCCTTCTACTTTCTGTCTTTATAATTTTGACTACTCTAAGTATCATATAAGTAGAATCGTACAATATTTGTTTTTTATGATAGACTTATTTTACTTAACGTAATATCCTCAAGGTTCATTCATGTTGTAGTATGTGTCAGTATTTCTTTATTAAGGCTGAATAATATTTCATTGTATGTACATATTACGTTTTTCTTATGCATTTATTGATGGATACCTGGGTTATTTCCAGATTGCTATGGTTTGAATGTGTCCTCCAAAATTCACGTGTTGTCAATGTGATAGTATTAAGAGTTGGGGTCTAAAAGAAGTGACTAGGCCTTGAGAGTTCCTACATCATTAACGAGACTAAGGCTGTGTGAAAGAGGCTACTCAAATGCAGCATGTGAGTAGTTTGCCCTTTTTACCCTTCTGCCTTTGCCATGTGAGGACAGAAGGTTCCTCACCTCTGAAAGGATGCAGCAAGAAGGTCTTCATCAGATACCAAATACCAGTACCTTGATCCTGGACTTCCCAGCCTCCAGAACCAAGAGAAAGACAAACTTTTCTTCTCTATAAATTACCAAGTCTTGTATATTCTGTTATCGCAACACAAATGGAGTAAGACAAAAGTTTGTACCAGGAGTAGGGTATTGCTGTAACAAATAACAGGAGCAAAACATTTGGGATACTGTTAATTATTTACAATAACATACAGGTAGAGACATTATTTAATTTATAATAAAAGGGAAGCAGAATGTAGAAAATTTAAAAATTCTCAGCTTACCATGTAAAGAATTAAAAAGCATGTTTAGGGAAGAAAACCAAGAGTGAGACCCCATTTGATAAGATCAGTATGAATAGAAAGCATCCAGGTATTACTCACCAAAACAATGGGAGAATGACTCTGAAGGTGTTTTGGAGCTCTTCAGGGCTGCCATGCTTATCACAGGCCCAGAGTGCAATGACCTTGGGGCCAGAACTGTTTCTAGGAAGGGGGCCTCAGGACTCACTACTCAGGGCCATCTTGAATCTCTGCTCCCTGTGTTCCAAGACAGTGTCCTTGGATTGGAAGAAATCCAGCTTTGGCTCAAGTGGGCCTAGGTGTAGCTCAAGGAACCACTCAGAAAAGCACAGTGGTGAACTTTGGTGGCATCCTCATTGTGCTAATTCTGCAAGCATGCAGAGTGTGTAAGCTGTAGAGTTATGGCTACCTCCACATGGATTTAAAAAATATCTTGGATAGCCTTGGAGCCCAGGTAGAGACCTACCATAGAGGCAGAGCTGACAGAGAGCCCTCACTTGCACAAAGCATAGTGGAGCCTTCTGGGTAGGGCCATCCATGAGACCTTGGAACTGTAGAGCCACTAGCATGTAGCACCAGCCTGGAAAATCTGCAAGCATGTGACTTCAATGCATGAAGCCTGGGCTGTACCCAGCAAAGCCATGAAGGCAGAGCTGTCTCGAGGCTGTCTATAGGTTTTTTTGAGTTTATCCTACTTTGAGCTTGTTGAGCTTCTTGGATGTTTATATTAATGTCTTTCATAAAATTTGGGAAGTTTTCAGCCATTATTTCTTCAACTATTCTCTTGGTCCCTTTCTCTCTCTCTTCTTCATTGTGACCTCCACAATATGTCCCATATGTTCTTTAGGCTTTGTTCACTTTTTTTTCCATCTTTTTTTCTTTTTGTTAATCAGACTAATAATTTTCATTATCCTATATTCAAGTTCACTGATTCTTTCTTCAGCTTTCTCAAATCCATCTTTGAATCTTTCTAGTGAGCTTTTCATTTCAGTTATTGTACTTTTCAGCACCAGAATTTCTTTTTGGTTTCTTTTTAGCTTTTCTCTCTTTTTGCTATGTCTATTTTGTTCAGACATCATTTTCTTGACTTTCTCCACATCTTTCATTAGTTCTCTGAGAATCTTTAACACAGTTGTTTCAAAGTCTTTGGCAAGTAGAGCTACCATCAGTTATTTTTCAGGTACGGTTTCTACTGATTATTATTTTTTTCTTTGAATGGGCCATACTTTTCTATGCTTTGAAGTATTTTTGTTGAAAACTCGACAGTTGTATATAATAATCTGGTAATACTAGAAATCAGATGATCTTGCTTCCCTAAAGTTTGCTGTTTGCAAGGATCAGGCTGAGGTGTAAACTTGAGGTCTTTTAGGGTCATTTCTGAGTATGTGCCTTTTCCTGGGTTTGTGCAGTCACTTTCTAATTTTTCTAGTATAGGCAGTTGTTTTTGAATGCCTTAATCTTTAATATCTTGGTCTCAAAAGGCAGAAAAGAAAAAAATGAGGTGGGGAGGAACCCTTTTAATCTTCTGGAAGTCATTTCAGCTGGAGAAGGAGGGACTTGTAATGATGCGCATGTTCCTGGAGGAAGCTGCACAAGGGTAGGCAAAAAGGGCCTCATCCTCCAAAATGAGGCATCTGTGCTCTGATCACTGATTGCTACTCCAGTAGTAGTTTCAGTTTTGAAAGATAAAAAGAGTTCTGGTGACAGATGATGGTGATGACTGCACATTAATGTGAATGTACTTAATACCACTGAACTGTACAGTTAAAAATGGTTAAGATGAAACATTTTATGTTATGTGTCTTTTACCACAAATATAAATATATATATATATTTGAGATAGAGTCTTGCTGTTTTGCTCAGGCTGGAGTGCAGTGGCATGATCTCGACTCACTGCAACCTCTACCCTGTCCCCCGGTTCAAGTAATTCTCCTGCTTCAGCCTCCTGAATCGCTGGGGTGACAGGCACCTGCAACTGTGCCTGGCTAATTTTTGTATTTTTAGTAGAGCTGAGGTTTCACCATGTTGGCCAGACTTGTCTTGAATTCCTGACTTCAAGTGATCCCTCTTCCTTGGCCTCCTGAGGTGCTGGGATTACAGACAGGGGCCACCTTGCCCAGTCCAAAAAAAAAAATGTTTTAAAAAGCAATTTAAACTTCACCTACTTCAGAACTGATGTGGCTCCAAACCATTATTAATAGAATGCACATATGTATAAACAAAGCCAAAGGTTTGAGGCGTGAACATTAGCACGTGCTGCCCACAGATATGTATACATATGCTCCACCAGGCTTCCAGGGGAGTGGGGTTGTGAGTTTCCTAAAGCCTAACTGAGGGAACTTCTTGGGGACTTTATGTGAAATAATGAGAAAAAGGATGATCTGAGAGGAGAACGGTTTAATTTAACTGAAGCAAAGGCAATAAGCACCCAATGAAAAGAGGACTCCCCTTTCAAAATTGAGAAAGGAAAAATCCTCGTCCTTCACAGAAACTCCTTTTCTTCTAAGACTGAAGGTACCACATTAATATACAGCACTTACCCTCTGCAGAGTTTCAGAGGGTGCCTCTGCAGTGTGGGCCTTACTGAAGACTTGGATTATTAACATGCAGATTAATAATCATAATTCCTGCCCCTCAAATTGCACTTACTTCTGAAAGGCCTCAAAGAGCTTTACTGTTTACCATTCCACACAAAATGCTGCTTTCTCTAATAATACTGTGAGGTATAAATGGCCACAAAACGGACATAAAAAGAAAACAATTTAAATACAGTCACTATCACAGGTGCATTTGGGATGGGAAATGTATTTGGTCGGATAAATTGTTATCAGCCAGCCTTTCTCTTCTTTTTTTTTTTTTTTTTTCTTTTTCTTTAAAGCCATCAGAAAAACCCAGAGTAAGTTACCATGAAAAGCTATAATAATGCTAATTTTGTTCCCATTTCCTGGCTTTTTCCACTAGACTTGAGGCTTTTTAATATGACTTTAAAATTATTTTTCCCATTAATCTAGCCTTTCTTTCGGGCTCTGCTCTTTTGAAGTTGTACTATTATTTACCTCTGTGAGTGACTCTGGCATATTTGCTGTTTAAAATCAACTCCTAATGCATGAAAGCACATTCCCAAGGGCCACGCTGTCCCCCTGAAGTTTAAAAGCTTCCAATAAATGAGTGGGGATGCATCATTCTGAATAGAAACATTTGGGGCAGCTTGCCCTGAAACCTACCTGGTTGCAGGCTTATCTGCTGGGATGAATTTAAATGAGGATGCTTGCATGTCATCTGTCACTTGCCACCTGCAGTCCTGGTGACAGCCTGGGCACCCACAGAACCCACACATGTGGTCATTACCCACTGCAGGTAGCGATTTCCAGTGTATCCCTGCCCGTGGCCCCCTTCCCCGCTCCCCCAGCTTGACAACACCTGCTTTGTAACCCAAAGAAGTCCCCAAGGATACACAGATGCTGAGCTGTGATGTTGAGGGATTCTGAGTCCCAAATGCTAGATTTGAGGAACACAGGGAGCAGCCAGCCAAGAAGTGAGAATTAAGTCAACTCCCTGTGGCAACTTTGGCCTGGTCCTGTTTATTAGAGGCTCTGAATGGTAGCTACACATGCCCCAGACCCCTAAATTGGGAAAGAAGTTTGTTTCCTTAGTAAACACAGCTTGCATAGTGGGAAAAAACTCTGTTTATTGAATACGTGAATGAATAAGTGAAAAATGAAGGAACTTGTCATTAAGCCCTGCTACTACCCTAAGGGGTAAGTACCATAATAATCCCCATTTTATAGATGAGAACACTGAGGATTGGAGAAGTTCTAAGTGCTTGCCAAAATGATGGAGCTGGCTCATGGCAGAGCGTACTTTCAAATCTTTGTCTTACTTCAAAGGTTGGGATTCTCCACTACCCTTCCAATGTTGTGTTCATAACCATTAGCCAAATTCTCACCTCCGAGTCCACTTGAGTTGGGGACCATATTGAAATGAAAATAGTAAAGCGATGTTGAGTAATAATAACTCACATTTGCATTGCACCTACCCTGTGTCAGGTACTGTGCTAAGTGCTTTGCAGATACTAATTAAATACATTTCAAAGCCCTCCTATGAGGTTGGGTTACAATCACACTTCACAGATAAGAAGGCTGAAAACAAATATAGTGTTACTCAGCAGCAAGTGGCAAAGACTGGGTTAAGCCCCAGGGAGTTTGGCTCCAGAGTTCATGCTCACAACCTTTGCATTCTCACTGTGATAGAGACAGGGGCTCTGGCACACTCTCTCTGTCACCTCATAGGGCTTGAGGAATGCCAGGACTGTCCCTGCCAATTTCCACCTGGACAATTTCCCTCTTGAGTTCCCAGGCTGGGGTGACCCCTGCAGAGATGACTGTGCCAGGCAGATAGTTTCAGCCCTGTGCCTCTGGCATGTGATCCGTGGCACTATCCATTGCCTCTGTCACTATCCTTCTCTTCACAGCCACCTCTGCTGTCCCCTCTGTGCACCTGCAGGTTCCTAAGTCACAGGCCCTGGGGAGTCCACACCTGAGTCCCTGACAACATCTTAGGGAAAGATCCCATTGGTCTTGTTTTTCTGCCTGCTGCTTCCTTCCTGCACAGGGAATGGGGTCCTAACTCCACAATGCACTGTTCTTGCCGTTCTCTCTCAGGTTGACAGAGCCTGAGTCCTGCTTTCCTGGCCTCAGTGCTGCTGCAGAGGAGAAGTATTTCAGGGCCCTTTCTTTCTGCCTCTGAGGTTTTTGTAGTTGGCTCGCGTGTTTGCAAATGTGTGTGAGCGCCTTGAGACCAGGAATTTTATCTTAACCTTAACCTCAGAACCTAGCACAGGATCTGGCTCAGGATAAGTGCTCCACTGGTGTTTGCTGAATGAGTGAATAAACAAATAGAGGAGCTCAATATATCTGGATGACAGATGAGGGAGGCCCCCCACCTCTCTACGACAATTTGGAAGGAATCTCAGAAGCTGAAAGTGTCTTTCTGCATAGGATCAGGTCCCCATAAGCACATGACGGTGGGCACACTGTGTGCAGGGTGGTCCCAGCTACACTCAGGGCACAACCTCTCTGGTCTGATTTACCTAAGAAGTCTGTAAGTGCATCTGTCCCAGCAGGAAAGAGATGTCACATTTCTGTGGAGTCATTGAGGAGAGTTTAATGAAAAGGTTATTTCCAACAGAATGGACAAGGTTCAAAGGAACCCCAAAGGAGTGATGAAGCTCTGGAAACTAACAACAGCAGCTGCTACCCTTGTCTGAATGGGCAGGGTTATGGGATTGCATTAGACTATTTTCATGCTGCTGATAAAGACATACCCCAAACTGGGTAATTTATAAAGGAAAGAGGTTTAATTGACTCACAGTTTCACATGGCTGGGGAGGCCTCACAATCATGGTAGAAGACGAATAAAGATCAAAGGTACGTCTTACATGGCGAATGGCAAAGAGAGAGTTTGTGCAGGGAAATTCCCCTTTATAAACCATCAGATCATGTGAGATTTATTCACTATCACAAGAACAGCACAAGAAAAAAACGCCGTCATGATTCAATTACCTCCCAACGGGTGCCTCCCATAATATGTGGCAATTATGGAAATGACAATTCGAGATTTGGGTGGGGACACAGCCAAATCGTATCAGGGATAATTCTGGAACCCAGAGAGAGGAAGAGAGAAGTATGGTGAAAGGAGAACGCTGGGCAGGAGCATTGCCACTGCCAACCAGTGGCCTGGCAGGGAGGGGGTTAAAGGTGTCAATGTCCTGACCTCTATCTTATTTCATCCTCCAGTCTCCTATGGGCACCTTCTGCTGGCTTCCACTAGGTTCAGTCAACAGGCAAGGGCATCTGATGATGCACTCCTCAGCAATGTGAAGCAAGAGCAGGCTGAGAATGCTGGAGTGTGGGTCTGCAGAGGCAAAGTGAAAATCCAGCAGAGTAGAATGAATCCATAAGCAAAAAGCCTGCTGCTATTAAAAAGACAAAGACAACACAATACTGTGGAAGACATTATTCTGCTTCATCCATTTTATTTCACGAGAGAGGAGATTGAGGTAGAAAACACAGACTTGAGCTGATCCATTTGCAAACCTAGAACCCCTGTCACCTGATGGCAAATCCCTAATTTGTCCTCAAGAACATCCTTTGAACTTTCTCTCTTGGATGTACTTCAGAGTCACACGCTCCTCTAAGGACTGCTGTTTGCAACCACTTGCTGATTTTTCATGATAGGTTTCTTAAATCACCTGCTGTACCCACTGCCTGCCACTCCTATACCTTTGAATTTACAGTTCCAGTTAAAGTCACGTCCATGAACGGGGAGGGAACAAAGGCTCTCCCTATCCCTTCAAGCCCCCAAATTGATTTGGCACTCGAAGTCACTGTTATATTTTATACTGAGTCTTCTGAATCAGTTCATTGAATTTTAGCTGTAGCTATATAAAATCCTCTCTAGTGAAATTATTTGGCCATATTGCGGATGGCTCTGCCATGATCCATCAATGCCACTAACTATCAGCAATAAAAAAAAAAATCCTCCTCTCTTTTCATTGTAATGAATTTTCTAAACTCAGATTGAACCTTGGAAGGTCCTTTACTGGTTTCTTAATTTTTAAAAGGTAGCATTTTGTATTTTTTATGTAAAGCCCACAAGATGGGTGGTGGCAAATTTTGAATATTTCCTATTCTGAGAAATGTTGTTGAGGATGAGGTGATTCAGGCAAACCTGGCTTGGATTTCATGGAAGAGGAAGATAGATGTGGGGAGGGCTTCATTGGAGTTTAGTTTGACATAGACATCTGTGACTTTGTTAGGTTAGGAGGGAGGAGTTTTCCAGGTGTATTAGTCTGTTCTCACACTGCTAATAAAGACATACTCGAGACCGGGTAATTCATTAAGAAAAGAGGTTTAATTGACTCACAGTTCAGCATGGCTAGGGAGGCCTTAGGAAACTTACAATCATGGCAGAAGACGGAGCAAACATGTCCTCCCTCACATGGTAGCAGGAAGTAAAAAGAGGAAAATCCCCCTATAAAATCATCAGCTCTCATGAGAACTCACTCACTTTCATGAGAACAGCATGAGGGTAACTGCCCCCACGAGTAAATTAACTCCCATTGAGTCCCTCCCATGACACGTGGGGATTATGGGAACAACAATTCAAGATGAGATTTGGGTGGGGACACAGCCAAACCATATCACCAAGCAAAGAGCAGGGATGAAAATCCAGCTGTGATTCTTTCAATGCATTAGTAAATAAATAAAGGGGGGAAATTAACATAATTCATCCAATAGTTGCAAAAATATTTATTATTGTCCTACACAGGAACCTGATTTCCCGGGCAGAGAAGAAGCTATTGAAATTGACCTTAGGAAAGTATTGTAAAGTGGCTTGGGTGGAGGAAGCAGATGGCATTACAACGAGGAAATAATTCACAGTTTGAAGAGGAAAATGTATGAGTACATATAAATATGTGGACACCACAAGTAACTGTGTATTAAAAATCTAAATCTTACACTCTAAAAGTGCATCTGGAGTTAACATAAATAAGATTTTTCAGGCAAATCTTGAGACTAATCACAAAGCTGGCTTTAATATTAACTTGCCCAGTAGGCTGGCAGAGATGAAGCTCCTACCCATACTAGGATAAAGTGGCCACATATTCACTGTGGTCTCCTTAGACTGCCATTTAATATCTTTTCCTTTCTCAAAGGAACATCCTTTAATGAATCAACATTTTATTTTCTCACTAACTATGCAACGGCATTTTAACCAATGGAAAGTTAATCAAAAAAATTTTTAAAAATATCTTTAGCAAGTACCCTCTCTTTGTTGCAACATTTGCATTACTTTTGTAATTAGGAAAAAAAACAAGATGTTTTAATTGAACAATGTTATGTATGAATTATAGAAAAATAGAAGTAGATAAGTTCTCACTCCTCCTTAACCCAACTAAGTACAGATCACTTCAAAGACACATATGAAGACAAGAAATATTCTGTTGTTAGTTTAGGTTCTTTGGTTGCAAGCAACAGAAATGGACTCATTAATTTTACAAAATGGGGTTTATTGGAAGGATACTGGGGAGTCACAGAATCTCAAGGAGGCTGGAGAACTAGCCTGAAAGTGGACAGGATTCAAACTAAGCAATGGAACCACGACACCTGTCCACAGTGGTGCCTAGTCACAGCACTGGAAAGAAGAAATGCTATATGTTTGAGTTGCATCTCTTGCTAACAACCTGAAGTCCCAGAAGAGAGAATGATTGGCCAAGCAAGGGTGATGTGCCTATCTCTGACTGTAAAGCATTTTTATCAAAAATACTTATCACCTAAATTCTTCCATTTTTGCCTATGGAAAGGTACTTGGCCTTCTTTTGTTTTTTCCTAGAACAGTGGTTCTCAAGTTGTGATGCCCAGACCAAGAGCATCATCATTACTTAATAGATTAGTTTGTCATGGCTGCCAGGCATGGTGGCTCATACCTGTAATCCTGGCACTTTGGAGGCCCAGGCAGGCAGATCACTTGAGGTCAGAAGTTCGAGACCAGTCTGGCTAACATGGCGAAACCTTGTCTCTACTAAAAATACAAAAATTAGCCAGACATGGTGGCAGGCCCCTGTAATCCCAGCTACTTTGGAGGCTGAGGCAGGAGAATCACTTGAACTTGGGAGGCAGAGGTTGCAGTGAGCTGAGATCATACAACTGCACTCCAGCCTGGGTGACAGAGCAAGACTTCGTCTCATTAAAAAAAAAAAAAAAAATGTTAGGGCAGCCATAACTAATTATCATAAACAGTGACTTAAAACAACAGACCTTCATGCTCTCACAGTTCTGGAGTCCGGAAGCCTCAAATCAAGGTGTCAGGAGGGCTATGCTCCCTTTGAAGACTCTGACGGAGACTCCTTCCTTGCCTATTCCTAGTTCCTGGAGTTGCCAGCAATTCATTGGTTTTCCTTGGCTTAGAGATGCATCCCTCTGATATCTGCCTCTGTTACCACATACATGGCACCTCCTTATGTGTCTCTGGATCTGTATGTCTCTTCTCCTCTTTTTATAAGGACATCAGTCATACTGGATTTAGGGCCAGTGTGACCTCATCTCCACCAATTACATCTGCAAAACCCCTGTTTCCAAATAAGGTTACTTTTGGAGATTCCTGGTGGACATGAATTTGGGTTTGAGGAGGGGTGGGGTGCTATTCAACTCAGTACACCTGGGTAATGGAAATTCCCAGAAATGCAAATTCTCAGCCTCCACCCCGAGACCCATGGGGTCATCAAGTCTGGGAGTGGAACCCAGCAAATGGTGCTTCAATAAGCCCGGTTGGAGATTTGGAATCCTCTAAAGCATGAGGACCTATGTCCTAGAAGGGGCTGCACAGACATCTTCACACTTCAGCATTCAGTTTTCATATAAAATATGCTGATAGTTTTCCATTTAAGGAGAAAGGAGAGTTTGATGGGAGAGGTAATTTGGGAGTAGGGTCTGGACCCTGAAGCAGAAATGAACTGCACCTGCTCTCTGATGACCTTACCAGTGTTGTGAATTCCCTTACACTTATACTTGCCAAAAATAACTACCATAATCACTATCCTTTCCAATTATACATGGTAGAAAACAAGTCATTGCATAAAAGCTCTCAAAATTTATTTTATTTTACTTTAAGTTGTGGGACACATATGCTGAATGTGCAGGTTAGTTACATAGGTATATACATGCCATGGAGGTTTGCTGCACCTATCAACCCGTCATCTAGGTTTTAAGCCCTGCATGCATTAGATATTTCTCCTAACACTCTCCCTCCCTTCAGAATTTATTTATTGAAGTCAAATAATGATACATCTACCTTAGCAATAGATTTAATTACTTTAAACTATTTTTCTTTCAGTTCTTAATGCTGTTTCTTTTTCTCCCCAGGGAAATGAAGGCTTTTCTTAATAGCCAAAGGAAAAACAAATAATATTCCTCTTTTAGGATTTCTAACCTCAGACTCCTCCTGATCAGGCAGGGCTCACTCTCTCATTAATTTCTCTTTAATGCCCATAACTGATGCATGACACAGATTCATTCTCAGGGTCTGGCTGAAATGAATTTACACTATTTGGATGAACTATGGTGATTTCACCCTGATTAAACTTTACTCCACATATCAATCAACCCATCAACAAAGAAGAAATTTCAAGCATATGCTCTGTGCTCCAACACTGTGCTAAGTATTTTTGGAGAGGAATAAGAAGGCACATACAGAAATACCAAATAGCCCCTATACAATCATACTCCCGCCACACCGACATATCATCCTTAAGGAGGCAGCGCAGTATTTAGGAAAGAGTGTGAATTTGGTGTCAGAAGACCTCAGATGTATTGCCAGCCTCCCTCTTCAGTTCTAGAACAGCAGGACATTTACTCCTCACTGACTTCCATGTGCTCTTCTGTATGTCCCTGAACCTTTTACAGTTAGGAGGAGTCACGTGGCTAACTCTGGCCAATAGATGTGAGCAGAAGTGATGTACATCACTTACAAGTCAGAGCATTAAAGGGCCGGTGTGTAACTCTCCAGCTTTTCTCCTCCTCTTCCTCAGCAAGCTTTGAAGCCATCAGCTGTGGCAGTACAACCAGAATAACCGTTAACAGCCTGCATCTCTGAGTGACCACATGGCAAGAGCCTCCGGCTTAACTACAAAGACTGAGCAAAAAACAAAATCTTTTTTGGTTAGGCCTTTTGAGATATGGGTTTTTAATATGTCACTGCACCATAACCTGTTTGTTAAGACACTGAAGTGTAGGTTTTTAATATGCTATTGCAGCATAGCCTAGTCCGTTGTGACTAATACAGATGCTGATCTAAATTTGGTCGATAGGTTATTCTCCCAAGACTTTGAGTCCTGAGTGAGCACCTCAGTTCATGAATAAATGCTTGAAGGACACTCACCATGACCACAACTTGCTCATCAGAGTATTTCTACTATGAAGCTAACACCACAGCACCTCCTTCCGCCCCTCCTGAGTGCCATTTATTCCTGTCTGTTTCCCAGCCAGATTCTCCAGATTTTTGTCAATTCTGTGGTTCTCTTGATAACCTTCTAATAAATTCACTTTTGCTTAATTTAGGCCAAGGTCAGCTTCTGTTGGCCTTAATAGGACTCTCTTCTCCTTGGCCTTGGCACCATCAATAATGAGGAATAAAAGAAATCCACCTGTGCCCCTGAAGACATTTACCATTCTTCTTTCATCAGCACTGCCCACTGCACCACCAAAAAGTACTTCAGAAACCAGGCTCCAAAAGGAGTCTGTAATTATAACTGGTTTTCCCTTTCTGCTAAGAGACTTTCAGGACTGATCTCACTACCTCCGACATCACAAAAGCGTGCCAGCCCCTCAGGCCATTCCTTGCTGACCCAATTCCCATGCAGCTCTGGGCATCTCCTAATGTGAGTCAAGCTGCCAACCCTTCCCACTCTCAGGTTCTTCCAGTGAGCCTCTAAAACCCCCGTCCCCCACCAGCAGTAACATCCCCACTGCTCTAGTGGGGGACTGTGGAGGTTGATTAATGGGAACAAAGAGTTAGACAGGAGGATACACTTTGCTGTCCCATTATATACTAGAGTGACTATAGCAGATAACAATGTAGTAGATATTTCAAGAAAGCTGGAAGAGGAGATATTGAATGTTGTTACCACAAAGAAATTATAAATGTTTAAACCGATAGATATGGTAACAACTTTCATTCGATCATGATACTATATACACATGCATTGAAACATTACATCATATCCTGTAAATGTTGACAATTATTATGTGTCAATTATACATTTAAAAATAAATTTAAAATATTTAAAGAAAATAAAGCCTTGTTTTCCCCGAGAACAGTTTCCCTAAAACCCTCTTCAGTCTTCACTGGCTTTCTTCCTGGAGGAGGTACAGGGGCACTTTCCTCCCTGCTCCTTCCAGACCACTGTTTCCACCCTTCTCCCAGTCTCCCCATCCTGCAAACCTTGCAGCTCCTTGAAAGCATATATACTACTTTCCTAATGCCCTTGCCTACCAGCCTCAAAGACACCCTCCCCATTCAGTGAAGAGTGAAGCGGCTGGCTTGGCTCATAGTATTTTCTCTCCACCACTACTTGTCAGCATTCTTGGAGGCTTTAGAATTCACGGAGACAGCCTATCCAGCACTCTGGGCTCTTGGTTCCTCTCTTGCAATTGTCTTTTCTCACACCCATCTCAGCTACCTATTCCCAGAATCACAGTGTAGATATTGACATTATCAACTACTCCATTTCCTTCAAAATCTCTGTTTCAGTTAGCAGCCGACGCCAATTATAAAATACCTCCTTCCATCTTCCCAGCTCATTCCCTTTGCTATCCTAACTCCAGCCAAAATCTTCCATTCCACTAATCCTACAAACTCTTGCTGTCCATCACTGACCTGATGCCTCTGCTTTCTTTCTCACCATCTTATTTCCAAGGTGCATTGCTGCAACCACTTTTGTGCATGCATCCTCAGCCGAAACCTCTCAGCACTTAGCAGCACGGGTTCTGAGCAGACTGCTGTTCACCTCTTGACTCCGGCACTTACTAGCTATGAGCCCTTAATAAGCTATTTAATTGATCTGCACATCAGTTTCATTATCTATAAAGTGGGGAAAAAATT
The DNA here is from genome assembly GCF_048565385.1 of Saimiri boliviensis. Classification (NCBI taxonomy): domain Eukaryota; kingdom Metazoa; phylum Chordata; class Mammalia; order Primates; family Cebidae; genus Saimiri; species Saimiri boliviensis. The sequence goes on along the minus strand of NC_133451.1, from coordinate 23,955,848 downwards.
GTATCTAGCTCACAGGATGGTTGTAAAGATTAAATGGGTTAATATTTGTAAGGTACTTAGAATTGTGTCTGGCCCACTGTTTAAGTGTGTTAAGTTTTTAAAACTCCTCAATCATTTTTGAAAAAAAAAAAAAAAAAATCTTACTCCTTCTTTTTTACTTACCTGGAAAAAACTATATCCTTGGATAAATCCAATTCCACATTTATTCCACACATGGGGTAAAAAATATATACAGCCATATTTTATTTTAAATTTGTGAATGTACGACTGTATACCTCACATGGGCTCAGATCCTACTGCATTCCCTAATCAGTACATTCTCCCACTCTGTTTTTAAAGCATCTTCTTCTCTTCATGCATCTGTAATATCCCTCCCCACCCCTTAGCTGATGACCTTGTTTCTCCTTACACTGAGAAACCAAGACAGCTGGAACTTTCTCATGTTGTGAGCAACGTATCAGTCAATCCACCTGCATCTGTACCCATCTTCTCTTCTGTTTTAAGGGCAATTCTTCGTCTTGGGCACTAGATCCCATTCTCTCTTATCTACTTAAAGACTTGGTTTCTGCAAGTATCTCCTTCCTCTTCTGCAATATAAATTTCTTTTAATCAATGATGTATATTTCAATCATTATAAAAAAATGCAGTAATATTGCCTGTCTTTAAAAAAATCTCAAAAAGCAAAACTGAAAACCTTTCTTATCTATACCCCCCACTGATCCCACTGATCCATTTCTTTCCTGTCTTTTTAAGCAAAGGTCTTGAAAAGACTTGTATATATGAGCTGCCTCTACTTTCCCATTAGTTCTTTTTTCCCTAGTATTTCACTGAACTTGCTCTTAATGAGGTTGCCCAAGACTTCCGCACCAACGAGCACTTCTAATCTGAGCTGACTAATATCAGCAGCTTGGGTGAGCATTGCCTCTTTCTTGACACATCCACTTTCCATGGCCTCCTGGACATCATTCTCTTTCTTGTTTCTTCTGCTTCCTCACTGGCCACCTCTTTTCTCTCTCTTTTGCTTATCAATCCTGTCCCTGACCTCTGAAAATCGTGAGTTCTGGGCTCTGTTCAGTTTCATGGCTTTAAATACCAGCTATATATTGATGACTGCCAAATATATAACTTTGGTTCTTCCTCTCTCCTAAACCTTAGACTCATATATTCCTTGTGTCTAGTCTTTTTCTGGCTGCTATGACAAAATACCATTTACTGGGTGGTTTATAAGCAACAGAAATGTATTTCTCACAGTTCCGGGGACTGGAAATCCATGATCAATGCCATGCAGATTTGGTGTCTGGTAAGGGCTTGCTCTCTGGTTCACAGATGGTGCCTTCACACTGGGGCCTCATATGATGGAAGGGGCAGGGGAGCCTTCTGGGGTCTCTTTTACAAGGGCACTAACACCACTCATGAGAGTTCTGCTGTGATGACCTAATAATGTCCCAAAGTCCCCACCTCTTTAGATCTTCACATTAGGGGTTGGGTTTTAACATGAATTTAAGGGAGACACAAACATTCAGATCACAGTACACTGTTTAACTAAAATCTCTATTTTGATTTATAATAATTTCCTTGATGTATTTAAAATATGTCTTTACTTTTACTATCTCTGACCCCAAATCTGCTCTTCTCATGTCTTTTCCATTCCAGAAAATACTACCATGATTAACACAGTTGTCTAGTCCTAAAATCTTGAAATGAGTTTTGTATGCACTTTCTTTCACTTCTATATCCAATCTATTAGCAAGCTTTGCTAGGTCTAACTTAAAAACATGTCCAGAATCTGATAATTTATTGCAACTCCATTGCTACTGCTCTGTTCTAAGCCACCATCATCTCTCATCAGGGTGACTGATAGAGCCTGCTATCTGGTCTCCCTCATCCCATCTATCCTCCTTCTTTTCTCTGATCCATTCTCTACATGGCAGCCCATGTGATCCTTCGATATATAAACCATTTCATGTTACTCTTCTATGAGAGATTCTCACCCCATTTGTAATAAAATATAAGGATCTAATCATGACCTTCAAGTCTCATGATAACCTGACTGCCTCTCTGTCTCCATCAACCACTTACTTACCCTCCTCTCGGTCTTCTTTAGCCACATCCCAATCTTTCTTCTCTTTGACCTTCTCATTAATCCTGAAAGACACTAAGTGTTTCTAGCTCATGGCCTTTGTCCTCATGGTTCCCTCAGTCTAGCGTATGCATCTAGGCCATCTTTGCTGTGACTCAACCTCTCCCTTCATTCAGGTCCCTGTTCAAATGTCATTTCCTGTGATTACAATATCTAACATAGTCCACTGTTCCCAGTCACTGCCTGTGGTAGATAACGAATTCTGCCATTAGAAGGTTGAGTCAGTAACTCCGCCCTTAAGTTTTGGCCAATTTTGTGGCCTGCTTTGATCAAGAGAATGCAGAAGAGGTAGCAGTGTGCTGGTCTGTATTAATCTGTTCTCATGCTGCTAATACATACCCAAGACTGAGTAATCTATAAGGAAAAAGAGGTTTAATTGACTCACAGTTCCGCATGGTTGGAGAGGCCTCACAATTACGGTGAAAGGCAAAGGAAGAGCAAAGCCATCTCATGTGGCAGCAGGCAAGAGAGAGAAGAGCCAAGCAAACGGGGAAACCCCTTATAAAACCATCACATCTCATGAGACTTATTCATTAGAACAGTATGGGGGAACCACCCCCATGGTTCAATTACCTCCCACTGAGCCTCTCCCATAACATGTGGGAATTATGGAAGCTACAATTCAAGATGAGATTTGGGTGGGGACTCAGCCAAATCATATCACAGTCCTAAGATTAGACTTTAAGAGGATTGGCACCTTCCACTTTGGTCTTCTCTGGAGATACCAGCTGTCATGTTGCGAAGAAGATCAGGCTAGACTGCTAAATGGTGAGACTAACACCACAGAGGGTGACAGAGGACACATGAAGGAGTCCTGAGGCATCAAATACATGAATAACTTCTTGGATCTTTCAGCATTGTCCAGTGCCAATAGAATGCTGACAAGTGGTTGACTCCACCTCATGTCACATGGAGCAGAAGAACCATCCAGCTGAGCCATCCATATATTTCTAACCCACAATCATGAAAAATTGAAGTCATTGTTTAAAGCCATTACATTTTGGGATAGCTTGTTACATGGCAATTGATAACTGAAATACTCTCCAACTCTTTATTCTGTTTATTTTTCTTTATAGCAATTATCTCAATAAGAAATTACACAATTATTAGTTTATTTGTCTATAGCTTATTAACTCTCTCTCCCTCCAAAATATGAACTCTGTGAGGAAAGGACTTTGTCTTGTTCACCACAGTATTCCTAGTGCTTGGAGCAATGCCTGGCCTATTTCAGGACTTAATATTTGTTGAATAAATTAAATCTAAGAACCCTAACATAAGCCTTAATTTTTCATAAAAAATTACACCCATCTTCATAGAAACATTTTTTGCTTTAATCTCCACATCCAATTACTTTTCCCTTTTATATCAAAGTTTTCTATCAATTTGCTAGAAAAACCTACCAGGCATTTTTTTTTTTAATCCAGAAAATACTTTGGTTCAAGATCTGCAGTACATTTGAAGATGACTTGGACATTATTACCATTCACTGAATAATCCTGTGGGTAGGTTAATGACAAAGTACCACTTAGTGTCCTATCTTCCAGGATAGATTTCTAGTGCCTCCCATCCCCTCCCATTTAAGTACATACAAGTTCTCACTTTTAGGATAGCACATCCAAGCAGGGGCTGTAGTTCCTTATTAATTCCTGAAATCCCACCAATTTTTCCATCAAGGCAACACAAGAACAACCCCCTCTTTGTTAGTCATCGAAGAAGATCATTTTCTGGTATTTTTCCTCCCTGACTCACTGGCCCTCACCATGCTTAAGACATTGGTCACTGCCACATTGGGAATGCCTTTTTCTGAAATAGGTTTGCTGTGATTTCTTTCATGCCTGGTTAGAACACAGAGTCATAATTAGAACAAGGCTTCTCTCCCAGATCATTGTTCTGATGGCTCTAAATTGGTTTGCACAGTCCCATTTTCTTTCTAAATGAACAAGACCTTTGCTTTTCTGATTGTGGACATGTGAGATTGATCACCAGGTCCCTGACACTTCCCTCTGACTAACATTTTCCCTGGTGTTTTCAGGTATTCTGCCCTATTCATTTCACTTTGGAAGGCAGTGCTAGGTTGCAATTTAATTTTTCTAAATTTAGTCTGAAGAAGGCTCATAGCCAATGGAAAGGGATTACAGCTTACCAGGAATCCGCATTTAAAGCAAAGGAAAGTCATCTCTGGGGATCTGGATTTATTTATGGAGTTTGAGGACTCAAAAGAAGACCAAATAGACTTAGCAGCCACACTTCCCTGCTTCAATTTAACAGTCTCTTAAGCACAAAATCAAACACAATATAAATAAAGGGACTTGACTCTTTCCTGAGTGTCTTGCCTTAACTTCTCCTGTCTTCTGTCTTGCTGTCCCCTAGGTGTCCCCAAATACCCCGTTCTATCTTCCGTAAAGACCTCTAGCTTTTAAAGGAGAAACAATCACATCTCCTAAAGCGATTCCTGGTACAGCTGGAGCAGTCTGGCAGTGTTGAAACTTAAATTACTAAAAGATCAGATCTGTTGAAAATCTTCATTAGAAAAGGTACTAATTGTATGCAATGTCTTTCAGAAAACCTGTTAAAGTGCTTAAAACTGTATTTGGCATTATGAGAAATACAGAAACAAATCAATTTTATATTTTCGTCTTTGCTAACAAGGAAGTTAAAAAGAGAAGCCACAATATAGTACAGTAGTTTAGATCAAGCATTGTGGAACTAAACTGACTGTGCTACAATCCTGTTAGAACACTTAGCATTTCAGTGCCTCAGTTTCCTCATCTGTAAGTTGGATACTCACCTGTACTACCTGGTTAGTGTAATTATTTCAGCAAACATACCTAATGGTTTCCTGCTGCCTTGTGGAATAAAGTCTAAAATCTTCTGTCTGCAATTTAAGAGCTTAAACTAGAAGCTTTAGCCTTTCTGTGCCTCAGTTTCCTCATCTGTAAGTTGGATACAATAAGTGTAGCTACTTCATAGGGTTACTATGAGGATTTAAATGAGTTAATAAATATAAACAGAAGAGTGGTTACTGACATGTTACTGACATGTAGTCAGTGTTACTGACATGTAGTAAGTGATTTATATTTTACATAGATATGGATTATGCATACTTCTATAAGGATATACTCTCCATACAATATAGGGAGGAACATATGACCGTGCTGCCAGAATTCAGAGGCAAGAGACATTGTTTGTAGCTAGAGGAAATCAGGAAGGCTTTCTGGAAGATGCAGTGGCAAAAACAATAGTGCTCATAAATATGCATTGCATTAACTCCACCTGCTTGCTTCTCAAGGCTTTTTCAATTAGGGTCATGTGACTAGTTCCTGACAATTGCATGTGTATAAAAGTGTTGGGTTCATTTAACCTCTCTTCTCTTCTGCTGCAGTGAATGAGAAGGCCACTCACCCCAGCTGCTGCAGCTAAGGACGGTAGAAAGGCCATCAACCTGTGTGCCTGAGTGTTGGTGTAGAGTAGCAACACATCCCCCCACCGCAACACGCACACCTCACAATGAATATGTAGTATGAGCAAAATATAAACCTATCATGTGCTAAGGCACTGGGAGTTTAGGCTTAATTTTGCACTATGGCATAACCTTGCCTGTCCTGACATATATATATATATATATATATATATATATATATATATATATATACACACACACACACACACACACATATTATACACACACATGTACCTGTGTGTGTGTGTGTGTGTGTGTACACACATATAACCAACCTATTACACTGGTTAAGGTAATCCTAGCTGCTGTATTCATTCTGTTTATGTAATCACATAAACCCAAAATTGCACAATGGCTGAAACATAGGACACACTTATTTCTTACACAGAATTCCAAAATGGTGCTTCTGAATGGTAGATAGCTTCCCTCCATGTGATGATTCAGGGATGCAAGCTCTTTCCACCTTGTGGCTTTTCCAGCTTCTAGCTGTGGTTTCCAAGGTCACCATGCTTATCTGCACCAAGCTAGCAGAGCAGAAAGGTAACGGAAAGTCTTTTGGAGGTTTAATGCAGGTCTAAAAGTGGCACACATCATTTCTGTTCCCTTTTCACTAACCCGGTTACAGGGTCTCCTCCAGCTGAAAAACAGGCAAGTAAATGTCAATTGTCTGTACAAGTTTCCTTTTTTCAGGAAAAAGAGGAAAGGGGTAAAGGTGTTTGGGGAATCATAGTAGGCCCTGCTAAACACTTTTCTTGTCAACACATGTATGAAACGAATGATAGCTAACTTACAGTTTCTTGTTCTTTCAATAGACGTTTGTTGAGCATCTGCATTCAAAGTGCATACTTGTTGGCTGGTGGGGGAGACACAGAGAGTCAGAGTGACAGTCTAAAGTTCATAATCAAATAGGGAAAAATATGTATATAATCAATAAAATATAAAGCAGGAAATGACAAGAGCTCCAAAAGAGGCTCAGATAAGACTTTTTGGGAGTTCAGAAGCAGGGCTCGCTGGAAGATTCTGTGATGGGAGTGGATGTTCTAGGCAACACATAAGCAGAGGCACAGAAGGAGGAAATCAGGGAGTCTTTATGACAGAAATTCAGAGATTCACTTGGACTGCAGTGAAGGGTGTAAGAAGAGAAGAGAGAGAGTTGATGTTGGAAGACAGTGTTGGGGTCTGATCTTTCAAACTTTCCCTAATCACACACGATGTGCATTTCTGAGAGAGGCTATTCAATCATCTATCTCCACAGTTTCTATTTTTTTCCACCTATTTTTCATTAACCAGGTACCCTGCTCCTTTTCCACTTCAAATAATTATAAAGATGATTATGGAAATTATAGTGGTGGTGGCGCTAATGATTAGGAGGGAGATGAGATTTTGTAAAATGTCCTCATCTAACCAGAAATCTTTCTGCCTCGCTCTATGAAGAATCCTTGAAACCATGATTCATGAGCCACTGAGAGCTGATTTCCAATCCCTGGGAGCCCACATGAGAAACAGTGCTGCAGACGATGGGCTGTTTGTGAGAATCAGCAGAGCAGAGCTGCTTGGCAATTGGTTTAGGAAACACAGAAGTCATAAAGCAGCACATTTAGGCCAACTCAGAATGGGACCAAGAATCTTCACCAGACCATGGGACGGCAAACCCCAGGTGTTGAGGCTGGATTTCCACACCTCTGCCTTTCAAAAAAGAACTAGTGGATAAAAGCACTCTTCAAAAAGGGTACTGCTTCTTCATTTAAATTAGGTGGACAGATAGCTCAATCCACGACACTGTAGCAACCTGGCAGATGAAGTTTAGCAATAATGTAGGATTATTTCAGTTGACCATAAATGTCACCTGAAAACGGGAAGTGTGCTGCCCAGCCTTGTCGCATGAAGTTCACCCCATTCCTCTTGTTCTTTGCCTTCCTGACCTTCTGGACTCATTTCAGCTTTTGGATACATTAGGGAGTGACAAGGAGACATCTCTGCCCTGTGAAGACCATGACAGCACCCGTATCAGTTTCCTAGGGTTGCTGTAACAAATCACCACAAACTCAGTGACTGAAAAAAACAGAAACGTACTCTTTCACAGTTCTGGAAAGAGCATTCCAAGCAGGGGATCCCTAAGGTGGGAGAGCACTAGGCAAGTGTGATTAGAGCAAAGAAAGCAAAAACAAGAGTAGTATGAGCTGAGGGGAGTCTTGAATCACCCAGTCATGGTCAGGTTCATATATTGGCAATGAGGAGTCAGGAGTTATTGAAGAAAATGAGAAATACTGGTGGTCCATGTTAAGCCTTCAACTTTTATGCATACCATCCATCCATTCTGCTGGAATTCCTAGGTCTCCTTCAGGACAAGCTTGTGCTCACTTCCCTCACTATGCCCTATCCTCTCCTTCCGTCACCATCTTCTCCTTCCTGAGCACCTGCACCATCTACACATAGTATTAATCTTAACCTCTTTTGTGCCACCACCATCCAATGTACGTGTCTCTAGGAAAACACCTAGCATGTTGCTTTGCACACAGTAATCCCAGAATAGTGTTTTCCTTCTTTATCTCTTAAAATCCTTACCACAGCTTCAAGAATTTTCACTGCAAATCAAATTTGAACTGAGTTTTTAGAGAAGTCCAAGTTTATGTGCAAAGACATAAAGATATAATAGAATCCTTTTGAAGAGCTCTCTTGCTAATGCTCAATCACAGGGAACAATGCATTGCCTGACATTTTCAGATTCCCAGACCAGACATAGAATATGATAGAGGGAGGGAAAGGGGTGAGCCATTTTATAGAGGTTTTTTTGATTCCTATCCTTCTTCCAGACTCCATCTTTATTCTCAGGGCAAAAGGAAGAAATTCACTTAGATTTCATGGATATGCACAGGTATAAGCACCATGATTTTTTTTCAAGCCAATTCATATATCTAAAAATATATACACCCTGTAAAGAATCTAAGGAACTCTAAAGGACTCCAGGGTGATTCAGGAAAGAGAGAGAGAGAGAGAGAGAGAGAGAGAGAGCGAGCATGAGTGTAGAGAGAGCCAGAGTTGATGTATGTTGCACATGGGGGAAGAGGTGGTAGATTAAGTTAATATAAGGAAGTTTAATAGGCATTTGACTGCTTAGCCAAATGTACGAGTAGTTCCTAGAGAACTACATCATTATACGGGAAGGAGGTTGTTTGTAAGTAGAATACTTCAAGCTAGGAGAAGGTTTAAGCACCTGCTTTAATCAACCTTACAACTATTTTTATGAAGATTTACCCTTACAGAAGTTTGAGTTGTTTTCTTGAGTTCCTTCCCTTTGCTTATAGTTTGGATTTTTTCCATGTTTTTGGACGCAAATAAATGCAGCTGTTTGCTCTGCAAGAGCTATGGAAAACATATATTTATGCTGCATTTGTAATACAGAGAATGTTCAATTGAGACTGAATTTGGCTTCTTGCCTTATGTTTCAACTTTTCTTTTTAATAACGTAAGATCTTTCATTCATGCAAATGATGCTATTGACTTATCAGCATGGTATAGTGAAAGAACAGGGGTCTGGCCATAAACACAACTGAGTTTCAGTTCTGCTTTGGCAGTAATGACCTTCCTGGATGTGGGAGATTATATTTTTGAAATATGGGTGCAAGAATCTCACATCTCATGTACTCCTTTACAATATGACCTTGATATCCTCTCATCAAGAGGGAAAGTCTATGTTCTCTTCACGAAAATCCAGATGAGCTTGAGACTTCCTTGTAACCTCTGGAATGTAGCAGAAGTGACCATGCATGACTTCTGGGGCTGGGGGGTCTTAAGGCAATGCCACTTCTGCTTTGTCCACCAGAACATTCATATTAGGAGCTGTGCTGCCTCTAAGGAGTGTGACTGTCCTGAGACTGCCATTCTGTGAGGAAGCTGAGTGGCATGGAGTAGCCCCATGTAGGTGCTCCAGTTAGCAGTCTTCATCTTCAAGTTCTCCCAGCCCAGGTACAAGATATGCGATTGAAGAAACCTTCAGACAATCCACAGTCCCAAGCAGAGAATCACTCCCAACCTTCAATCATTTCCAGCTGAGACCCTAAACAGAGCAGAGACAAGCTTTCCCTGTTATGCCCTTTCTGCATTCCTGACTGACATAATCCATGAGAATAATAAAATGAATATTTGTGCTACCAAGTTTGAAAGCAATAGAAACAGAATCAGGATCAATAGAAATAGAAACATTGAAACAGAAATTTGGAATCTGGAAGTGAGAGTCGATTGTAACAACAACAACAACAACAACAAACTGAAACATGTAGCATTAGCACTGGGACACCCTGCAGCAGTCGGAGGGAAGCCTCTTGTGAGGGAAGGCAGGACAAGCGGGAGCGCCTCACAGGGAGTGTTGATGAGGGTTTAAAGGAAACCGAGGAACATGTTATCAGAAACCTAGGAAAGGGACATCCTTGTTATGCAGTGGAAGAAAGTTCAGCAAAACTGTTTCCTGTGATAATGCCGAAAATAGAAAACATATTTATTAAACTTGATTTCCAGGCAAAGCATTGAGGTGCTGACTAACTCTTTCATTTCCCTGTAACAGAATGAGAGGACTGATGGAAACTAAAGAATGAATTCCTAAGTCTTCAAGCATAATTGGAAGGATATATAAGGCCTCAAAATGGTCACCTTAGCCAGGAAAGTGTCCCAAATTAGGACATAGCTTGGGAAAACATAAATTCAGAATGGGACTCTAAGATCCCTTGTTTAAGTCTCAGAAGTGTCTTACATGCTACTTTAGAGAATCTTCCAGGAAGATAAAAGTCCTTCTCCAAGAATCTATAGTGTTTGCCTTATAGATCTTCTTTATTAAACAATAAGACTCCAAAGAATCTTGAGGGCACTGTCCCACAATAGTGACACAAAGACCAATATAGGGAAGGGCCTGACTCAAAGAGATTTGAAAGTGTGATATTTGTCTATAAAGCAGATTATACGTTGATACAAAATAAAACAAAACAAAACACCACAAAGTTTTGTGTGTGTGTGTGTGTGTGTGTGTGTGTGTGTGTGTGTGTGTGTTTAAAGGAAGCATGTCAGCTCAGCTCTGATGGACAGGAACAGATACAGAACCAAATGTAAAGAATTCTATTGATCCCCCACCCCCAATCTTTTAAAGGCAAGAAGCAGGCTAAAAAGGCTATTCAATTGAATACTAAAGTATTTCTTATGGAAAAAGAAGGATAACTCAGAGAGCTGAACCAAGAACCACGAAGAAAAACTCCCAGAGAGTGTGAGTACTAAGCTGTCCCCACATTTCAGAATTGCTATGGACCAGTGGCCACCAATGCCTTTCATTTTCCCTGCTTTTGAACAGGAGTGTCTACAGCAGTTATCCAATGCCTGTTCTGCTGTAGCATGCTGCTGGCATGAGGGAAAGATAACTCATCTCTTTAGTTCATAGATCTACAGGACAAGGGGAAGATTGACCCAAAAAAACTGTACCTGAGGAGCCTCAACCACACTTGGACAAGAATTAGTTGAGATTCTAGACTTATAACTGATGTAGCAGCAGGAGGAAACTTTGGCTGTCTTAGGAGAGAGGTTATTCATTTTGTATACATGATGGGTATTGTAGCCAGTGGATGTGGCCACAGTGGTAGACTCTATTTTCCAAAGGTGACTGCAACAATTTCTTCCATCCCACAAGCTCCTTCAAAATGAAATCTTGATACTCATCCATACACCAGAGGTGTCATCTGGACAAGTTTTTGACTCACTCATAACCGAAAAATAATGTGGTGGAAATGATGTTGAATGACTTCCAAGAACAGACAATGAAAGGCAGTATAGACTCCACCTTGCTAATTAGAATAGTCACTCTTGTGACTCCATGGCACCATGAGAAAAATTCACTACTCTGAAGCTGCCATGTTATGAGGAAGAAACGCCACATGGAGAGATCACAGGTAAGGCATTTTAGCCGACAGTCTTAGTTTTTGGATCCTCCCAAAGTAGGTGTCAGGCATGCAAAAGAATGAGTCTTCAGATAACTCCAGCTTCCAGCCACTGAGTTACCCTCTGTCTTTGAATCTTCTCACCTGACGCCTCATGTTTCATGGAGCAGAGCCAGCTGACCCCACTGTGCCCTTTCTGCACTCTTGCACATGGAATCCATGAACATAACGAGATGTTTCACACCACGAAACTTGGGATGGTTTGTTATGCAGATACACAGTAACTGAAGCCTTGGACCTCATTTGGCTTTCACATGTGTAAGATGAAGAGTTTGGCTTAAGTGACTTCCAAGATCCATTTTTTCAGCTACAAAGACTTGAATATCTGATCTCATCACTTTATGGTTTAAGATCTTTTGGGTCAGAGTGGTGCTGCTCCCCTTATCCCAAATCCGTTTTCATCTTTCTTGGCACTTGGCCACCTGGCTAGAGAGTACATTTCCGAGCCTCCTTTGCAGTGGTGTGTGGCCATATGACTGTTCTCACTAATGAAATGTGAGTGGAAGTGACCTATGCTACTTCCCTGTCACTTGCTTAGAAGGATATTGCCTGGACCTCTTCCCTTCCCATGTGCTGAAACACACTCGAGCTGCAACCCAGCTTCAAATCTGCATCTGAGGGCAGTATCCGAGGTGAAGAAGAATCATAGTATGTAAGGAATCTAGGGTTCAGAGTGGCCTTGGGGAGCAGGGCTGCCCTGCCAACCTGTCTTGTGAAGGAGAAATTAGATTCTTTCTTAGTCAAGCCACTATGTATTTGGGTGTCTTTGTTACTGAAGCTTAGCTTTAATCCTAATACACACTTCAAAGGTTCCCAGCGCTTGTGTGCTAAATTCCAACTTCCTTAACACATGGCTAAGCCTCTGGTCCTCCCTCCAGCCTGATCTCCTGTCACTCTCTTCCCTTCTTTCTGTTCTCTGGTCACACTAATCTTCATTCAAGTTCTTTTGCTCTCACGCTGTTCTCTCTGCCCACGTGCTACTCCTCAGTTCACTTTCTTGCCTACCTAACTTTCACACATTCTTCAGGTCTTGCTTTCAGTGGCACTTCACTAAGATTTCCTATTAGATCTCTCAAAGAAAATCTGTTTGTTTTATTTCATAGCATTTATCACCTAAGTGATTAAATAACTTTTGCATAATCGTTAGATGTCTGCTTCCCCACCATACTATTGACATCATGTGGATAATGTTTATGTCTTCTTGTCTCCCCACTAGCCCCAGTACTTAAAAATGGCTGGCACAGCAGGAACTCAACATAGGAGGAACTCAAGAAGTATTTGTTGAATGTTATTTAATGAACTTGGAAGATAGCTGACCAAGGTTTGCAGTTTAGGCTTGTGGTCACAGAAGTAAGCAAAATATTAACCTGCCCCCATGAGTATCAGTCTGTGACCTTGTCCCCATAGTTATTATGCTCACAAATCAGCTGAGCTCACCCCACCAGGCTGTGACCCTCCTGAGCTTGCTCCCTATAGACCATCTTGAGTGTCATCAGGGATGCTTCTGATAATAGACTCTCTCTCTTTAAAAAATTGGTTTATGGATGAAAAAGTCCCAAGTATATAGGATGCTGAGTTTAGCAGAATCTGTATGTAAATTGGTATTTTGCTGGTGATCAATCTTGTGCTAAAAATGGAAAATCAATAAAAAAAAGAAAATCTAAGGGGAAAAATAAATTGTAGACATTTTTGGTCCAATGATTTTCCAAGTCTGAGGACACTGCATCTGAGACCAAGGTTACTGTGTGTTTCAAAGGAGTATGCAAGAAAACCAGACAACCATCTCACACACTCAGAATAGAGCACAAGCCCCCAGCGAGAGAAAAGTTCCAAAGGCAATACCTTCCTATAGCACTCACTGGGGAAAGCCTTTGTAGAATCTCCTTGAACTAAGAAGGGATTCATCATTTGAGAACAGCAGTTCCAGGATCTTGCCAGCTGCAGAGTTCACTGAACTGCTGAAGGGACAGGAGCTGACTCGCATACCTGCCACTGATTGCACGAACAGCAGTGAGCTTCAGGACGTTGGAGAAGCATAAAAAAGAATAAAAATGAGTCCAAAATGCCCCATCTTGCAGCCTTTAACTAGGTATCAAAATGATTTGGCACAATAGAAAGATGTCAATTGCATGGGGGAAGGGCAAATATTACTGAGTGAGTGCCAGTTCAGACTGCTTTGACTGAAGTTGGTAGGGCAGGAGGAAGTCTTGAAATGGTGAAGCATTCGCTAGGACCTAGTGGACATACACAATGTGAACATTCTCTGTATAACTTATGTAAATGCCTAATTAACTTTATTATAATGAGGGGGGATGTGTCATCGAAAAGAAAGTCCCTGTAAGGGCTGGATTGTGCCCTCCTCCCAAATTCGTATGCTGAAATAGGGTCATTGCAGATGTGATTAGTTAAGATGAAGTCATGCTGGAGTTGGGTGGGTGTCTTATCCAATATGATGGGTGTCCTTATAAAAAGGGGAAAATTGGACACAGGGACAGATATCCATAAAGGGAAGATGATGTGAAGAGACACAGACCTGGAACAGATCCTTCTCTCAAAGCCCTCGGAAGGGACCAACTCTGCCGACACCTTCACTACAGACTTCTAGCCTCCAGAACTTTGAGACGATAAGTTCTGCTATTTAATCACCCCCCTCTGTGGTCTTCTGTCACCCCTAGCAAACTGACACCCTAGCATAGCACAGCACTGGAGAGCTGGGGGTATGGATTTTGGAGGCAGTGTAGTCCTGGATCCACCCCTTATGAACTATGTGACTTTCATCAAGTCTTTAAAAAAAACTCTGTAAAGTCCTCAGCTTCCTTTTCCTTCACATATGTGGGTAATTAAGACTCCAAATAGTCAACAGCCCATGAACGGCAGGGCAGAGGCTTCCATTCCCATACATGGGCACTGAGGGGTGACGGCAGGCACGTGAGTTCTGGAAGACCCTGTCCAGTCTTGCTTGGATGGCTAGATGGGCACCAAACATTTACCTGCTGAGGTACCCACACCACCTGCATCAGGGCTTTGTCTACCTCTTTAAGGTCTTGTCAACTTGGTTTAGGAACAGGAGCCATTGTAGGAGAGCCATAGAGAGCTCTCAGTCACGAGGGAGGCTCCTGGGCCATGCACATTGGGTCTCTCCTGGGCTGCGGAGTTGAATGGGGGAGAGAGGTAAGTGTAGGGTTCATTCAAGGGAGACAGAATAGCCATAATTTACCAATCTATGTGGAAGCATTTTTATATTTCAATGACCAATAGGACCTTCCTGGCTTTCACCTGCTGAGTATCAGGCCTGGGATCATCACAGATAATTATATGGTTTTGTGAAGATTAGATGCAGGGACATGTCACATGCTTAGAAAAGTGTTTGGTGTATGACAAGTCCTCACTAAATGCTATTTATAGTATTAATGAGAAGACTAGTACCTAAATTGAGCTCAAGAATCATTTTTAAGCACCTAATATGTGCCAGGCACTGTAGGCTCAATCACTGCTCTCAAGGAGTTTATTTTTTAGCAAAGCTGAGACACTCTTTTCTATTTCCCTGCTTTTCCTGACGAAGGGAAATGGAGGGTCTTCCAGTGCTTCAGTACCTGTGCTGACAGTTCCACCTTCTTTTCCATGCTAGATGTTCTCATACATTCCTCAATAACAATTACTTTAGGAACCCTTTTATGCCATGGTTTGGCTTAAGTGACCGCAGAACTGGTATTTTCTAAAACTATATATGTATTGAGGCCTGAGTTTAATTAATTTTGTTTCCAGTAAGATAAACAATATCAAGTTTGGTTAATACTTGTCTAATTTTTTTTTTCAAATAGGACATGATAAAAATCAGAATTTGTGGTAAAAATCAGAAGTACTGCTATGGTAGCTTGTCTCCAAAGATGGAGGTCATCAAATCCTTCTCTTCCTGTACAAAAATGGCTCCTTTCTATGCCCATCTAGAGGTGGAGTCCATTCATCCACCCCTCTATATCTGGGCTGGCCTGGTTTTGAATGCTTTGACTAATAGGATATGGTGGAGGTGACTCTATGCCCATTCCAGGGCTAGATTTTAAGAGGACTGGTAACTTCTGTTTCCTCTCCCTTAGAACACTAGCTCTTGGGAAGCCTTCCCTTCGGAACTCAGCTGCCATGCTGTGAGAAGCTCCCCTGGGAAGCTGCCATGTTGTGGGAAGCCCAGCATGAAAAGACGTGAGTGGGGGCTTCAGCTGACAGCCTCAGCTAAGCTCCCAGACCATGGCCAGTCATGTAAGTGGGCCATTTTGAATATCCAGTGTAGTTGAGCCTTCAGATAACCACAGCCACGGCCATCATTTGACATTCACCCAGGAAACTCCACATGAAAACCACCCAGCTGAGCCCAGTCACAGAACCAAAAGAAATGGTAACAAAGTGATGTTTAAGCCACAAGGTTTTGGGTGGCTTGTTGCATAGCAATAGACAACCAGAATTCTGTTCTTCATGAACTTCAAATACCTTTAACTCATAAGCATTGTGAGGGAGCCAGGGCATGGGAATTAGAATTTCCAGGTCATACCTACAGCCTTGTTCTTAATGTACTTTGTGACCTTGGGCACATCGCTTTATCTCTCTGGGCCTCTCTTTCTTTCTTTCCTTTTTTTTTTTTTTTTTGAGATGGAGTCTCACTCTGTTGCCCAGGATGGAGTGCAATGGTGCAATCTCGACTCACTGCAACCTCTGCCTCCTGGGTTCAAGCGATTCTCCTGCTTCAGCCTCCCCAGTAGCTGGAACTACAAGCACATACCACCATGTCCGGCTAATTTTTTTGCATTTTTAGTACAGACGGGGTTTCACTATGTTGGCCTGCCTGGTCTTGAACTACTGACCTCGTGATCTGCCTGCCTCGGCCTCCCAAAGTGCTGGGATTACAGGTGTGAGCCACTGCGCCTGCCCTCTATTTCTTCTCTTGTATAGCAAGGGATACAGATCTCTATGATTCTTAATATTTCTATGTCCAAAGTTATTAAAGCCTTTCTTGGATAATAGTAACAGCACCTTCACTAACCTTTCATGCAGAGTCCCCACCCAAAGGTAAAATTAATTTTCTAGAGTCACAGGCCATGAAGATCATCTGGCCCAATCTGCCCATGGTGTAGGTGACAGCACTAAGTCATAGCAAAGTTAAGGTGTCACACTTCCTGTTTCAACCCACTGCTCCCTTTTTAAAAGTTTTGTCCAATTACTACTTCCTTCACCTCGGAGAGTTCATTGCTCCTTGTTTTCCAATGTCCCGAGATTTGGTGAGTCTAGTCACCCACTCATGCTTTCCACATCTTGGCAGTCTTCAATCCTGCCCCTCCCACAGCTTTCCAAATAGACCTGGTTTTCCTTTCAGTTCCCCCCTGCCCACCCATCAAGGTTGTCCTTGTTGTTTAACAGTAAAATATACATAACAGAAAATTTTCCATTTTAACCATTTTTATATGTACCCAATGGATCTAGTTTTATGGTTCATTTCCAGTTATCAAAAAGGCTTTTTGTGTCTCACATCACAGCTAGAGTTCAATTCTGGGGTCTCTCTCCATGTTTCTGCAGTCTTAAGCTCTTGGGAACATGGCTATCATACTCCAAAAGCCTGGAGAACAGAGGTCTGGGTCCTGGTTGTCATCCTCACAACCTAGTTCAGCATATAAGAGAGACTGAAGAAAGGCTTATTGAGTGAGTAAATGACCTGGTATGTTAGAGACCCTGCTTAGCCTCTCTTACAGTACCTTAAGATTGCTTTTTCTGTCTCGTGGAAACAAATGGAATCACTAAGTGGCCACCAATGTGTCATATGTGGATACAGAGGGGGCATCCATGTAACTCTTTCCCAATGGTAAGCTGCTTGGTTCAATAGCAGGGAACATGATACGCTGGCAAACACCCTTGATGACAGTGTCTATCTAGAAATCACGTTTACTTGCCACTTTGAGTTTCTTTTGGAGAACAAAGAGAAATTTGACTGAATGAGGTCAAAGCAATGTAATGAATATCACCAAGGGCTGGCAATTCCTGTCCTACAGATACAATAAAAGTGATCAGATCACTCCCACTTTGAAACAGTTGCCCCAGTACACTCACACACCATGGCTCTGAGCTACAGATCAACTCCTCTTTTCTACTGCCAGGCCAAGGGAGCCCCAGCAATTCAGGAACCCAGAAAGTTTTGGACAAAGAAAGGAATCGCAGCTTTGGCCAAAGGCAGGAACCAGTGCTGATAAAATCTCTGTCTAACGGCAGTGGCGGAACAGTAAAACTCTTTGGTCTGGCTTTGCACCTTAGTGTCTTGAATCTCCTGTTTCAATGCAATTGTAAGGTGCAGAGCAAGGCCTGGCTCAGGGAGCCAATTCTTAAACTGGGAAAGCTTTGATGTGCTGTCTTGGTCACAGCCAGTCTAGAGAGGTTGCTACCAACTGGGGGAGCCACGTCATTAGAAAAATGCCATGACCTGGTGTGGGGGTGGACGTGGATAAAAATCAGTGTCCGATGTTTTGAAGGATAGCCTAATGGACCATAAATATTTTACCAGCACTGGCCATTTATATGAAATGCCACCTTTTCACCTTCTCAATCAAATTGTTTTCTTTTATTTCCCCCTTCCCCAAACTTCCTTATTCTTCTACAGTACAGAAGAAAAAAACATTTCTGTCACTTCACTAGCAATTTCTGTGTACACAGTAGGTCCTTGATCATATTTATTCTCTTCTTTTTTCTCCCTTTCCACCCATATCCACTGGCTAAAGATTGTCCCCCACCCTAAGACAAAAATTAGATAGGAGGGCAATGTAGGTGATCCTATTTTAGACATTCATCAGATTTTTTTTTTTCATAAGGCTTCCAGAGCGACAGGGTCAGTCCCTCTTCTGGCCTGCAGGAGAGGCCAGTGGCCCCCAAGTCAGATGTTTCTATTTTCAGCTCCCCAAGTCCAGAGAGCAGTAACCTCCACCTTGCCAAGGGCCAGGCTGCTAACCCTCCGGCAGCACGGGGCCTGCTGCCTCTCTGCGTTTTCATTTCCATAAATTTACATCAAATTTGTGCTGAATCATATCCCCCCCACGCAGAAGAAATGAAATACATTATCAATAAGTACAACAAATTTGAATAATCTGAGAGCGGATGACTCTTCCTGTCTCTTTTCCATTTAACTCCTTACGTGGGCTGCATCTCGATCCGCTTCCCCCTCCAGCCTGGGGTTGGATTTCTCCCTACCCAGCCTGCGCCCAGGATTTTCTGCTCTCCTCCCGTGGTTCTTGATCGTCGGGCCTCCCCTCCGGCGCCCCGGGCCCTGCCTCTCCCTCTGTCTCTCTGCTCCTTTCAGGTCATCCTCCTTTCCTTCTGACATCTCAGCCCTGCTTCTGGGAACCCATCCACCAGCCAAGGAGTGGCCTTTCCACCTCCGCTCCTTCCCAACCCCTGTCTCCCGCAAAGCCCAAGCCAATCACGCCCAAGCCTGTGCCCCCTTAGGATGACAATTGCCATCCCTGGCCTGCCAGGCCTTCATCAGACCCACTCAGTCATTTTGAGCGCCTCGGCGGGAGGCAGTTCAGCAGGGAGTACAACTTCCGTCCACCCCCTGCTGCCTGGCTGATTGGCAGCCAGCGGGGCTGGAGGGGAGCAGCTCGTGCTGATTGTTTGCCACTGGGCAGGAAGGGCTTGGTAGGGAGGTGGCCGAGAGAGGGCCTGAGAGCTCAGGGGTCTAAGAGACACAGAGGATGCCCTGAGTCTGGAACCGGGCCAGAATCTCCCATCTGCCCCTCTGGGGTCTGGCTGCTGGCCCTCTGTAGGGAAATGATAGATGAGGTCCCTCCCAGAGGCCCTCTATGTAGGGGGAGGAGAGAGAGGCTTATCTTCTACAGAATTGAGGCCAGTGGTTCAGGGGACCTCAGGTCTCAGGACTCTGAAGGAGGCCTGGCTGCAGCACACACCAGGACCCGCAGTCTCCTGACCCTGGTTAAAATCAAGAGCAAAGGAAGTAGTTCAGCAGTCAGGCTATAGGGGCTTCTGGCAGGACCTGTCAAAATGGCCCTGCCTTGAGAAGAGCAAGAATTGGGGACCTTGGCTTAGATAGAGCTGATTAATAAATATATGTATGTACACACACACACACACGCACACACGCACACGCACGCACACACACACACGCACACACGCACACACACGCACACACACACGCACACACACGCACACACGCACACACGCACACGCACACACGCACACACGCACACACACGCACACACACGCACACACACGCACGCACACACGCGCACGCACACACACACGCACACGCACACGCACACGCGCGCACACGCGCACACACACACGCACACACACACGCACACGCACACGCACGCACACACACGCACACACACGCGCACACACACACGCACACGCACACGCGGACACACATGCACGCACACACATGCACGCACACACGCACACGCACACACGCACATGCACACACGCACGCACGCACACGCACACACGCACACACACGCACGCACGCACACACACGCACATGCACACACGCACACGCACGCACACACGCACACACGCACACGCACAACACACGCACGCACGCACACACCCACACGCGCACACACACACGCACACACACACGCACACACACGCACGCACGCACACACGCACACGCACACACGCACACACACACGCACACACACGCACGCACGCGCACACGCACACACACACGCACACACGCACACGCACGCGCGCGCGCACACACACACGCACACACGCACACACACCATTATAAACCACAGTCATTATGAATCATTTTCTGCCCAGATTGAGTTTCTTAATTCAGGCAGGAGAAAAGTCACTGGGGAAAAAAACGGCCATAAATATTGCCCCAACTGATATTGCCAGGCTTCAGAGAGACGCCCGGCCAAAATCTCTACGGAAGATTTGCTTAGTTTCCTTTAATGAGAACTCCAACCACCAGAATTTTGTTTGGGCAACCAGCATTTGAACTGAAATATTGTCTGGAGAAGTCACATCAAAAGCTTTAGGGCTTTACCGCGTGTCTGGGGCTGCTGAGACCTGGTCAGAGTCTTCGTGCAAGTCAGTATAGAACCCATAATGAGAGCTTAGGTTGCCAACAATAAGTTCAAATCATCCTTTCTTTCCCAATCTCCCCAGAGATTTCGATTGTTTTCATCAGTCTGTGCTGGCTCAAGTTTTTAGATTAAGCTATTTTGGAGTTTCTGTGTCTAAAACCCTCTCAAACTTCTAAAAGTGAAAAGCATCACTCAAAAGCATCTAAGTACTTTCTTCTAACACTATAGGTGCACATAAATAAATCAATAAAACTGGTCCTGGGGCTATGAATATATATGGAAAAATTAGGTCTCTAGAGATGAGTTTTCAGAAAGCTAAAGGGATGTGAAAATAGAGGCTAAAGCAAACGTTTCAGTACTTTGCAACAGGGTGGCGCATTTAAGACAAGGGCACCGGGTTTTTAAGTGGTCTTGTGCCAGTGGACTGTCGGATGGGACATTTAATGTACTGCTTTTATAGGGATAAAGATAGTTGGTGTATGGGTTTATTTTTTCTTCGAAAAAAATTAACCACAAAATAATTAGCTCTCTTTTTGTCAGTCAGGGCTGCTATTGATGAGTTATCTAGAGGCCTTCTGGTATAGGTGCCTAAAAGCTTAAACTGCATTTAATTATTATTATTACTCAATGTCAGGCTACATAAATGAAAAGAGATAAAAAAGAATTGCTTGCAGCCACATTGCCTTAGTTTGTGATTTCATCACATCTCACAAGAAAAGCAGGTTTGAGCTGGCACTTGGGGGCATGAAATCTCTAAGGAAAACCCAGGCAGCTAGAGAAGCCGTTTCAACTGAGTTGAAAGTTTCTCCACATGCTGGGGAGGGTAGAGGCTTGCCACGCTTTGATTTTCCTCCCCAGCTTTATGTTTAAATACCTTAATAACTGTCTCACTTATTTCAGAGAAGGAAAGCAAATAGGGGAATTGGAGCCACAGGGAGAGTACTCTTAAAGGTACAGAGTCTGGAATGTGAAGATTTCTTGGCTCTCAATGGCTCATTGTCTGTCCTGCTGCCTGAAATACCAGTGAGGACGCTAAAGGAACAGTGGTACATCATGAAGGGCTCAGTTAAATGTGGAAACTGGAATGGGCTTTCCCACCTGAATGCAGGCAGAGAGCAAGGTGCAGACAAGGAGGCTCGAAAGGCAGATGGACCAAGTTCTGCCCACTTTGCCTGCAGTCTATTTCATCCACAGGTCAGGATGAAACCAGATGGCTTGCCAAAGGGCAATATATTGGCGGACAGTACCTTGCTTTTTAGGCATGAGACGTCAGGCTTAGGAACAAGTGCTTGGCACTGAGTTAATTAACTCTAGACACTCAGCTCAAGGATGACCTTCCTTGTACCTCCTTGGATTCAAAAGATAATGAGTTAGGCAGTCCCGAATGGTCGGAAGACCAGAAGCTTTAGCTGCATTCTACCGCCCCCCCACCCCCCCACCCCTCCACTGCCCAACCGTTTTTTCCTTCTGTTCTCTAGAGCATTAGTTTGCAAGCCCCCTAGGACAGGGACCATGGAGTGCAATTTTATTGAACTTCCCCAGGATGAGTGCTGCAGTTGTATGCAACAGGCAGAAAAACAACATGCTGACTAGAACACTGGTTCCTTTTCTTATATCCTGGCCAGCCAGTTTGTTGTAGAATCTTCTTTAGATTATGATGCCAGGGACTGTTGCTTTTTCAAGGCTGCCAGGGAGAGTTCAAGCCATTCAGGCCCTTCATCAGTTGTCTCACCATCCATTTTGATACATAGCAAATTGCCCTAAAACTTAGTGGCTTAAACTACAACTACTTATTTAGTATGTGATGCTATGAGTCAGCTAATTGAAGAAGGCTCAGCTGGGTGGTTCTTCTGTTGGCCTCAGCTGGGCTCACTCATGTGTTTGTCGTCAGCTGTGGGGGTCAATGGCCTCACTCAAGCATCTAGTGATTGTTGGCTGTTGGTTGGGAGTCCTATCTTATCCAGCAAGATATTTGGAGCTTGTTTACATGGTGGTGATCACAGGTTGCCAAGAGCAGAAGCAAGAGTAAGTCTCACTGCACAAGTGCTTTATAAGCCTTTTTTTCTGGTAACACATGTACAAACTTTGCTTTGGCCAAAGCAAGTCACATGACTGAGAACAGAGTGAAAGAGACAGTGGCAAGGCAATGAACGAAGAAGGGGAATGACTGCTACCATTTTGCAAACAACGTATCATGTGCAAAACAAGGCCAAGAACAAACTTCCAAAGTGATAGATACTTCATCCTTAGATTTCCAAGATGCTGGAGCCAGAAGTGCTAGTTGAGTCCCTGTTTCTCCATATTTCATGCCTCAGTTTTCTTATCTGATAAATGGGGATAACATTCATTTCATAGAATTGATCCAGAATCGACAGGGGTAAAAGTTATAAATAAATGTTGTCTATGATGCTTCCACAACTGTACAATGGGTTCATGACTTCTCAACCTTCTTGCTCATCTCCACGCATAGTGTTTCTGTGAGTACAGAGGGCTCACCATTGGTGGTGGTCCATGAGGGGACTTTAGGTGTCACAGGAACACCACCTTGAATAAGATTGACTTACGTGTGAGATTCAACTTTCCTCTGTCATTCTCTTTCAGTCCTTTCTCTTAGTAGAAGTCTCAGCTTAATGCCAATGTCTTTTCTTTTTGCTAATTATTTTATTTTTTGTAGAAAAGGGATGTCTCGCTTTGTTGCCCAGGCTGGTCTTAAACTCCTGTCCTGAAATGATCCTCCTACCTCAGCCTCCCAAGGTGCTGGGATTACAGGCATGAGCCATGGGATACCACCAATGTTAGCTTGTCTTTAACACCTCTTTCAAGCCATGCTAACCACCCCCCTCAGAGTTTTTGGCCCTATTTAGAATTGAACGCTTTATTTTCACTGTTTACATTTGCTTTCTATTTATGATAGCTGATACGTTAAAAAAATAGATACAAGCAAACATTAACAGTTTAAAAAATAATGCTAAGTATATAATAATACGTGGTTCATTCATTCTTGCGTTCAGCAGAGATTTGTAGAGCATCTCTTACGTGCCAGGATCGTGCCATCAGCGAACCAAGGAAGCCCCTGCCCTCGGGGAGCTTACATTCTAGGGGTGAGAGTCGGGAAGGTGGTCACGGAAGGGCTGGCTTTGGGGATGTGCTTCTCGCGCAGGACACAGGCCGGTCCGTGGGGCCCACCTTCTGTGCGGAGAGCGCTGAGGGGTCCCGAGGGACCTGTGGGCTGAGACCCAGGCCTCCGTTTGCCTAGAGGCCGGGCAGGGGGTCCCGGAGCCCGGGGTCGCGGGGCGGAGGGCGCGGGGTGGGCCGGCGGGGCTCGGCTGCGGCCCGGGCTGTGTCTGCGGCCCCGGCGGCCGCGCCCCTCCTCCCTTTCCTCCCGCGGAGGCTGACGTGCAGTCAACAGCGCGGGCGGCCGAAGGAGGCGGCGGCGCGGCGGCTCGGAGGCGCCGGGCCCTCTCGGGGCCGCGCGGGGCCCGGGCGGCGGCGGCGCGACGCCGCGAGGCGGAGGAGGAGGAGGAGGCGGCGGGGGTCCGTGAGGCCGGCCCGCGCATGGAGGAGGAGGCCATGAACGGCGACCGGACCGAGAGCGACTGGCAGGGGCTGGTGAGCGAGGTGAGGCCGCGGCGCCGGCCGGGCGGGATGGACCCCGGGCCCGCGCCCCCGGAGAGGCCCAGCCGGGAGGGACGAGCGGGGGGCGCGCACCTCCAGTGGCCGCGGCTGCCGCCCCCGCGCGACCCCGCCAGGTGGCCGCTCCTCCCGCACTAGCGTCTGCGCGGGCGCCACTTTCTTCCGCGCCATCTGGTGCCAGCCTTTGGGGAGGGGCCTTCCCCCCCGGCACGGGTTAGCCCTGGATTGGAGGCTGCAGCCCTGGGATCCGGGAGGAGAAGGTGCCAAGCCCCACCTGCCTGCCCGCTCGCCACTGTTGTGGAGCCAAGCGATTGGACGCCTGGGACTGAAGCGGAAAGGTGGTGCCATGGGGGAGAATCCGAGCCCTGGGGTGGCACCTGGGCCAGGTGGAATTCTCTGCGGCGGTGGTGGTTCGAGTTGGGGGAGTTCGGGGGTCCCCCGAAGCCGTTCACTGATTCACTAACTCAATCCAGTCACCACGTGTTTACTGCGGGCCTACCATGTGTACGGTGGGGAGGGGCATGTATCAAAAAAGTGAAACACAGGTGCAGAAGTGATTCGATTTGTGGAAGCACAGAACACCGTGTCCCCTGCCCCGCGACTCTTTTGTCATAAACATAGGCCGGGGTCCACTTTCAGGCTCCTGTGCTGTTTGCTCTTTAGTCCCCACTAAGAGTTTTGCTGGCCAGGAGAAGCTGCTGGCCTCTCCAGGTGAGAGGGAATGCGGATGTCTCCGTCACAGGTAATCTGCCCTGATTTGCCACCGTTTGTGCTGGCAGTTCCCGGTGTTACTTAGCCATACTGGGGAGTTTCTCCCTTCTGAGAACCCAGCTCCAGTCCAAGGCTCCTCTTCCTTTTTTTTTTTTTTTGAGACGTCTCACTCTGTCAACCAGTCTGGAGTGCGCAGTGGTGCGATCTCAGCTGTGCCTCCCAGGTTTAAGCGATTCTTGTGCCTCAGCCCCCAGAGTAGCTAGGATTACAGGCGCGCGCCACCATGCCTGGCTAATTTATGTATTTTTAGTAGAGATGGGGTTTCACCATGTTGACCAGGCTGGTCTCAAATTCCTGACTTCAGGTGATCCACCCAACTCGGCCTCCCGAAGTGCTGGGATTACAGGCATGAGCCACCGCGCCCGGCCAGAGCTTCCTTTTCTTTACTGCTATGCACTCACTGCAGAATGTATGCGTTTGCTCTTTTCCTTCCCTTGTGGGGTATGAGAAGGGAAACCCTCGACTGTCTCATTCCTTTCATCGTTTTCTGGGTCTCCAGGTCAGTCTGATAATAGTGCTTCATGCCCAGTGTGTGCAGAGCGTTGTGTTTCTGAAGAAGAATGACAAGCGGTAGCTTCTGCCCTAGTTTAGTTTGCTCTGCATTGGTCTAGTACTTGAAAGCTCTCCTGTCTGGTGTTATGATCCATCATATTGCAGCCTGGCTCCATCTTCTCAAACTGTCAGGCTTTATGTCAAAGGACAGATCCTCTGGGGACTTTGTTTCTGGGCCCACCAAGATACTTAGTAGTCAAGGAGGCTGGAGTAGTTCTCCTTAGAAGTTCGGTGTTAGGCCCTTAAATCGCATTAGAATTGTCACTACAACAATTGCAAATCAGTTGCCTGTTAGGAGTTAGGTACATTGTTAGGTGCTTGGGATTGGGATTCAGTGATGCATAAGACAAAGAATTTCCCTGCCCTCAAAGGCCTCCTGGGGCTTTCATGATATAGTCTGGGAGGAAGGTCATACCATAGACCAGGCATCCCCAAACTTTTTACACAGGGGGCCAGTTCACTGTCCCTCAGTCCGTTGGAGGGCCGCCACATACTGTGCTCCTCTCACTGACCACCAATGAAAGAGGTGCCCCTTCCTGAAGTGCAGCGGGGGGCCGGATAAATGGCCTCAGGGGGCCGCATGCTGCCCGCAGGCTGGGCCATAGTTTGGGGACGCCTGCCATAGACAATAAGAGCGTGAGCACACTGAAGGATGGAATGTCTTCAAGTGCTAAATGGCATGGGATGTCCCTCAGTAGGCTGGGCTTTCCCCAACCTTGCGCTGACTGCATTATTCTAGCAATGGGTTTCCTTACTAGGCTGTGTGCTTTGTTTGGCTCTTTATTTCAAGGGCCTATACACTGCACTCTGTATGCAGCAGGTGCTCAATAAATGCTTGCTGAATAAGTCAGTGAATCCTGAATTAGGTCCTTCAGGAGTTTTCCTGCCCATTCCAGCAGAGATTTTCCAGAGTAACACCTCCTTAACTTCCACGAACATGAGGTGAGGATGTAGCCAGTGGCCATGACGGGGGTGAAAATGGGTCTAACTTACTTCCCGCCTTAATAACCAATGACTGTTTCTTGAGTGTAGTGTTCATGTGAAACATTTTACATGGCCTCATACTCACAATGACATAGTGTAGGAATTCTTTCTTATTTTACAGTTAAGGAAACAGTGGCTCAGACAGGCTAAGGAACTTGCTCAGAGCCTCACATCTGGTAAGTGGAAGAGGCAGGATTTGAATCCTGGTCTGTCTGACTCCTTACTTGTCTGAGCCTTGCTAGGCCACACTTTCTGTTGTAATCATTGCTCATCTGTCTGTATCTTCTGCTGGATGGCAGGCTCCCCAAGGAAGGGGATCATGTCTAGTCCAACTTTGAGCCCCCATGAACAGGATCAGTGTTTCTCAGAGTATGGCCTACAGATCACCCACATCAGAGTTATTCTGTGTACCTATGAAAAATTCAAGTTTATGGGTCTCTCCCAAATTTATTGTAATGAGCTGGATTGTGTACCCCCCACCATAGATGCATCTGAGACCTAACCCCAGTAGCTGCGAATGTGACTGTATTTGGAAATAGGGCTTTTGCAGATACAATCAAGTTGAGGATCTTTTCATGGGATCACCGTAGATTTAGGGTAGGTCCTAAATCTAATGACTGGTGTCTTAGAAGAGAAAGGACAGAGATATTTAAGGCACAGACACACAAGGGAGCAGGCTTTGGGAAGATGGAGAGGTATGAAAGAGACCATGTGAAGACAGAGGCAGAGATTAGAGGGATGCAGCCACATGCCAAGGCATGCCAAGGGTCACTGGCAGCCCCTGGAACGGGAAGAGGCAGATTGTCCCTCAGAGTCTCCAGAATAAAACCAACTGCTGACACCTTGATTTTGGACTTCTGGCCTCTATCAATCACGTGACTAAATACACTTGTTGTTTTAAGCCAGCCCCTTTGTGATCATTTGTTACAGCAGTGTATTAGTCTGTTTTCATGCTGCTGATAAAGACATACCCGAGACTGGAAGATTTACAGAAGAGAGATTTAATAAGCTTATGGTTCCATGTGGCTGTGGAGGCTTCACAATCATGGAGGAAGGCAAGGAGGTACAAGTCACATCTTACGTGGATGGCAGCAGGCGAAGAGAGAGCTTGCGCGGGGGAACTCCTCTTTATAAAACCATCAGATCTCTTGAGACTTAATCGCAAGAACACTGTGGGGGAACTGTCCCCATGATTCAATTATCTCCCATCAGTTCCCTCCCAAAACATGTGGGAGTTAACGGGAGTACAATTGAAGGTAAGGTTCGGGTGGGGACATAGAGCCAAACCATATCAAGCAGCCCCAGGAAACCAAAGTGGATAGGTGTAGAGGGAATTTACTAGGAAGAGGCAAGGAAGAACCCTCCCCTAGAGCCTCACTGGGGAACATGGCCCTGCCAAGACCTTAATTTTGAACTTTTAGCCTCCAGGTTTGTGCAACAGTTGAAGTCTATTGTTTGGATTTCCCCAGTCTGTGATAATACTGCTCAAAAGTGCCTGGGGATGCAGCCCCCTGGTTTACCTTTCTTACAAGCCGAGCTGCTCACGCGATTCCCTTACCCAGTCACGTTTGACTGGCAGAGTTTCCATGTGTGTGACTGGGTCCGGTACCAGCCAAGTAGGAATCAGGGAAGAGTGTGCTCAGCAGCTGTGGTGTTACATAGTGATTTGGGGACCTGACAGAAGAACATGAGGAAGATATCACTGCACAGCTAATCTGGACCACATGGGATTTTTGTGGGCTTGCATCTATTTCTGCAGAAGTCCTGGGTGCTGCCTCCCACTCTGCATCCTTTCTCCATCACCCTTCCTGCCCAGAGCCCTGTCCTCTCCTTCAATCAGTTTGCTTCCTCCAGTTGCCTCTAGGAAGCTGTTTTCATTTAATATGATCCTAGAGAGATCAGTTTAATTTTCATATTTTTGGTATAATAAGCTGAAATTTCAGCCTTCTCTCAGGCCCTGAAGTAAACACACCCATGCGTGTGAAAGAAGCATGGCCAGTGTTCTGTTTTGGAAATTAAATGTCTGGGGAGGGGCATATGTTCTTATCACCACCTGAGGTGAGGTTTCTAAATTGGAGATATCTCAAAGTGCAACCACGCAGGCAATC
Source organism: Saimiri boliviensis (assembly GCF_048565385.1). Taxonomy (NCBI): domain Eukaryota; kingdom Metazoa; phylum Chordata; class Mammalia; order Primates; family Cebidae; genus Saimiri; species Saimiri boliviensis. Next base: position 23,927,142 of record NC_133451.1, on the reverse strand, counting down.
AATAACTTTTTATTTCCAAGATAAAAATCCTGGTCTTCGCTCAGCCAATCACTCTATGATAAATGATACATAATTTCATTTCACTAGTTGAATTTTGGTTAATTAGATAACAATCAATCTCCTATTCCTTGAGCATGTTGTATGCAGGGGTCAGGAGGCCAGAGAAAGTTAACAGTGGGCCTCCGCCCAAAGAAAAGATGATTTTTTGTTTTTGTTGTTGTTGTTTTAGAGGTGAGGTCTCACTCTGTTGCCCAGGCTGGAGTACAGTGGTGTGATCCCAGCTTACTTCAGCCTACATCTCCTTCTTCATTTACCCAAAAGTAACATGGATGTGGTGCAGACGGCCAAAGGGCCAGAGGTCACCTGAGGGGGGATGAGGGAAGACACAGCAGTGACCTAGAGTGACCAAGGGCGAGATACAAGACTGAATTAGGAGAGTGTGGGAGGCAAAACAGCTCACCCCAGCACCCCAGCCAAGACTTAGCCTTAGTCTTAGTATTTCATAAGTGTCCTAGAATTTAAATATAAATACTCCTGCTTCAGCCTCCTGAGTAGCTGGGATTACAGGCACATGCTGCCGTGCTCAGCCAATATTTTTTTTTTTTTTTTTTTAGAGATGGGGTTTTGATGGCGGATCTTGAGCTCCTGGCCTCAAGGAATCCTGCCTCAGCCTCCCAAAGTGCTGGGATTATAGGCATGAGCCACTGTGTCTGGCCTAGCCACTGATATTTGGAAAGGAGAGGTTGAGTAGGTGTAGACGAGCTCTGTAGTTAATTAAGGTAAAGGCCCAGCTTTGAGTTTCAGTCACTGACTTAGACTCTGAAAGTAGTAGGAGATGTCGGGGTATATCTTGACCCTGCTTCTTTCTTGATACAAAAGATCAAAAACCCAAACCAAAGTGGATAAGCTTAGAGGGAATTTACCACCTGATGTTGTAGGTTTTATTGTGTCCCCAAAAGGATGTGTTCAAGTCCTAACACCCTCCCCTCAACTGCCACCAGACAAACACCTGTGAATGTGACATCATTTGGAAGTAGGGTCTTTGCAGATATAACCAAGTTATGATGAGGTCATCTTGGAGGGGCTCTAATCCAATGACCTGGTGTTATCAGAAGAGGCAAATTTGGACACAGAGATGCACAAAGGGAAGACAATGTGAAGACACAGATGGAAGAAGGCATGGGACAACAGAGGCAGACACTGGAGTTATGCAGCTGCAAGCCAAGGAAAGCCAGAGTGCGGCGACCATCAGAAACTAGGAGGAGGCAAGGAAGAACCCTCCCCTAGAGCCTCACTGGGGAATGTGGCCCTGCCAAGACCTTAATTTTGGACTTTTAACCTCCAGGATTGTGCAACAGTTGAATTCTGTTGTTTGAAGTCCCCTAGTCTGTGATAATTTGTTATGGCCACCCCAGGAAGTGAATATAACTAAAATGACTAGTAATTCCATGCTAGGACTGGCTTTTGACTGATTCAACACTCAGACACTTTCTCTCATCTTTGAGTCTGCTTGCTGCCTGGCTTTAGTCTCAGCCTCTCATCCTGTCAAGTTCAGGTCCAGAGGGGAAGGCAAGAGCCTTCTCTAGCCAATCCCGTGAAACCCAGGGAAGCTCCATTTAAAGCCACTTAGATCACTCACCTATCCTGCAGAAATCTCTCAGGTGGACAGTGATCTGATTGTTTTAGGCCCAGAGTTGTACATGGCACCCTGCCCCAGGACACACGGACTATGAGTGGAGCTAGGGTAGATCCCCAAGTAAAACTGGGGGGCTATTTTCCAGAGGAGGGAAAACGCTTGTTGAGGGAATGACTGCACCATGCAACTTCTCTGAGCCTCATTTTTCTCAGCTTTAAATAGGGTACTAAAAGTACCTGCCTCCTAGTGCTCCTAATTGTGAGGATCAAATGAAATAATCATGCTTGCTAGTGTGTAGGCCTCTGCCGGGCAATGCAGCAGTGGAACAGTGAGCATGAACCTCACGACAGAAACTCTGGTATGTGAAAACTGTGTTTTGCTATAATGTCTTCATTTTGATTACAAATTTTTGTGGTTTGAGTAGTGGAAATGTAATCTGCATATGAAGCCACGCCAATCCCTTTTCCTGAATTTGTGTTTAAATTCTAGGGGACTTGTGAAATACTAAGACTAAGGCTAAGTCTTGGTTGGGGTGCTGGGGTGAGCTGTTTTGCCTACCCACACTCTCCTAATTCAGTCTTGTATCTCGCCCTTGGTCACTCTAGGTCACTGCTGTGTCTTTCCTCATCCCCACTCAGGTGTCCTCTGGCCCTTTGGCTGTGTGCACCACATCCATGCTATGTTTGGGTAAATGAAGAACAAATTGATGAACTGCTTTTCACTGCTCTGGGCATGGTGAACATTGCTGTCTTGGCCAAAGTGGGGCAAGGTTTATTCATTTTTAAAATTTGGCCAGGCGTGGCGGCTCAGGCCTGTAATCCCAGCATTCTGGGAGGCCAAGGCAAGCGTATCACCTGAAGTCAGGAGTTCGAGACTAGCCTGGCCAGTATGGTGAAGCCCTGTCTCTACTAAAAATACAAAAATTAGCTGGGCGTGGTGGCATGTGCCTGTAATTCCAGCTACACAGGAGGCTGAGACAGGAGAATTGCTTGAACCCAGGAGGCGGATGTTGCAGTGAGCTGAGATCGTGCTACTGCACTCCAGCCTGGGTGACAAGAGTGAAACTCTGTCCCCCAATGCCTCCCCCAAAATAAATAAATAAATAAATAAATAAATAAATAAATAAATAAATAAAATTTGTTCTGCTGCCCCTGAGTTACTCTAGGGCTAAATTATTATGCTGCCCTCAAATCACTCTGGGGCTTATGGGAAACCATTGTGCATACACATGTCACAGCACCAAGGCTGGGTCCAGGGAATTGGAGATTATTTTCTACATCCTAAGAAATAAGAATGCATTTGTTAGGATAAAGTCTGAGTCACTGTGAGAAAGATGAATGCCTCCAAAATAGAGTGGTTTAAGGTAGACATTTGTGTCTCTTTCGTGTGGCAGTGTGGTACTCCAGGCCTAGAGGGCAGCCCTGCTCTGTGAGTCATCTCAGAATTCAGGTTTCTTCTATCATGTTTCTCCACCATTAGGGTCCTCATCTGTGTGGCTTAAGCTTGTTGCTGCCACATTTGTGTCCCAGTCCATAGGAATGGGGAAAGGGAGAAGAGGGAAGTCCAGAACAGGGGGCTTTTCTTTCATTAGGGATGAATGGAGAGCTGTACATATCACATCTGCTCACATCCCATTGGTCTGAGTATAGTCATATGGCCACTCCTAGTTGTAAGGAAGGCTGTAAATGTAGTCCTTAGCAGGATGTGCCCAAGTTAAATTTGGGAGGGTCCTATTAAGAAATAAGAGTAGGCCGGGGGCAGTGGCTCACACTTGCAATGCCAGCACTTTGGGAGGCCGAGGCAGGTGGATCACCTGAGGTCAGGAGTTGGAGACCAGCCTGGCCAACATGACAAAACCCCGTCTCTACTAAAAATACAAAAATTAGCTGGGCATGGTGGCATGCACCTGTAGTCCCAACTACCCAGGAGGCTTGAGGCAGGAGAATCGCTTAAACCTGGGTGATGGTGGTTGCAATGAGCTGAGACTGCGCCATAGCACTCCAGTCTGGGCAACAAGAGCAAAACTCCATCTCAAAAAAAAAGAAAGAAGAAGAGTACATAGGACATGAAACAGATAAATTATCAAGAAAAAAATGAATACGTTGGCATTATAAAAATTAAAAAGTCATTTTCTTCAGAGGACTCTGTTAAAACCATAAAGAGTCACAGACTGGGAGAAAATATGTGCAGAATAGATACCTTGTATCAGAATATGTAAGGAACTCTCAATACTCAATAAGAACAAAATAAACAGTCTGCATTTTTAAATGGACAAAAGGAATAAATAAACCCTGCACTGAAGAAGACTTATAGACTGTAAATAAGCACATGAGCAGAGGCTCGGCATCCTTAGGCATCAGGGAAATGGAAACCACAGTGAGATACTACAACATACCTATTAGAATGGAAAAGCAGCAAGTTACAAAACTCATCATCCAAAGGCTGACAGGGACTCAGAGCAACTGGAAGTCTCATACATTGCTGGAGGGAATGTTAAATAGTACAGTCACTTCTATACTCTTTTTCAAAAACTGAAAAATATTGAGTTTATTGAGCTATAAAAGTTTGGCAATTTTTTTATGAAGTCAAACATACACTTAACCAAAAAACCCAGCAATCCTTCTCCTAGGTAAGATTGAAGAGAATGAGGACACATGTCCACACCTGTCTACACTCTATGTATGTAACTCAAACAGTATACAACTAAGTAACTTTCTTTTCTTTTTTTTTAATTTTTTGTTTTGTTTTGTTTTTGTTTTGAGATGGAGTCTCACTCTGTTGCCAGGCTGGAATGCAGTGGCACGATCTCGGCTCACTGCAAACTCCGCCTCCTGGGTTCAAGCAATTCTCCTGCCTCAGCCTCCCTAGTAGCTGGGACTACAGGCATGCACCACCACACCCAGCTAATTTTTTTATATTTTTAGCAGAGACAGGGTTTTACCACATTGGCCAGGTTGGGCTTGATCTCCTGACCTTGTGATCCACCTGCCTCGGCCTCCTAAGGTGCTGGGATTACACAGGCAATAACTTTCTTAAAAAAAAAAAAAAATTAGCAGCCGAGGTACCACTGTTTGTGAAGTAGGGCTTCCCCACAGGCACTGTGCCCAGAGCAGCCACAACCAAATAACTCATTTGGGGAAGTGGGGTACAGGGTATGTGCACAGGATGAAAGCTGATGGTTTTAGCATTTGTGATGAGTGACTATTTCGTACTCATGAACTAATGCTTTATCTTTTTAAAAACACCTTTATTAAGGTATAATTAATATACAAAAATGTGCACATATTTTAGGTATACAATTTGATGAGTTTGAATGTGTGCATACACTGGTGTATCCATCCCCACAAGCAAGGTATACACAAAATTCTTGAAAAGTTAAAAACTAAAAAGACGGAAAACTGATCAATGATTGTCAGAGCCTGAAGGTACAGTAAGGAAATCGGCTGCAGAGAAACGTGAGGGAATCTTTTGGATTTATGGATGTTCTCTGTGTCTTCATTGTGGTGATGGTTACCTGACTGTGTAAGCTTGTTGAAATTTATGGAACCTTACACCAAAAAGGGCTAAAATTTTCTCTAAATTATACCTCAGTAAACTCAGTATTTTTCAAAAGTTGGTGAATGGATATTCAAGACAGTTAGCCATTGCTGCAGAGAGCTCTAATCCTTACCTCTCCAATTCCCGAGCTGATCAGGTTTCCCCCAAAACTAGCTGTGCCCCTCAAACCTCAGCCCGGGGTCCTTGCTCTGCCCTCCCGACCCAAGGCTGATTGGGTCAAGCTCAGTGTTCCTCCTTGGAAACTGATAACCAAGCTCTCCTTTGCACTCTGATTCTGCCCTTTTGTCAACTTGGAAGGTCCTTTCTAGTCTTTTGAGGAGTCATGGTCAAGGGCGCCATTGTAGAGACTCCACTGTGCCCTCATATTTTCAGGAGCAGGCCCTCAAGATGGAAAAGCCAGTCAGCTGTTACCTGTGTTCTGCTGGGCTATGTCTTTCTTGGACATAAAGGCAGAATGTCTGGCTTCTTAAAAATGCAGAGGAATATGTGGGGGATAATTAGGGTGGGGGTTGCAGGAAATGGAGGCAAGGTGGGAAGATAGGCAGTCAGTTGATAAAATACACTTGCTTTCTTTTTTCTGAGACAGGATCTCACTCTGTCACCCAGGCTGGAGTGCAATGGCACAGTCTCGGCTCACTGCAACCTCTGCTTCTGGGCTCAAGTGATTCTCCAGCCTCAGCCTCCTGAGTAGTGAGACTACAGCCATAAGCCACCAATGCCTGGCTAATTTTTGTATATTTTGGAGAGACAGGGTTTCACCATGTTGCCCAGGCCAGTCTTATATTCCTGAGCTCAAAGGGGTCTGTTGGTCTCAGCCTCCCAAACTGCCGGCATTACAGGTGTGAGCCACCACGCCTGACTTAAAATATTCTTATTAGCTGGTATTTTAAGATGAAAACACCATGTGCAATAGTGGACAATAGATCTTAGACACTAATGTAGGCAGTTGGTGAGGCTTGATGACGTCGGGAACAGCTTCTTAGAAGTTGAGCTTGAACTGAGCCCCTCCCCTTTGGCTGAAGAGGGCAAGGGAGATTATGAGCAGGAATGAGCACTGGGCCAAGTTGGCCTTTGCAGAGATGCTCCGGATAAAGGCAGAAATCGCTGGGTTGAAGTACAGCAGAAAATGAGATTGGATAACCAGGGAGGACCAGATGGTGAATGACTTCAAAAGCCAGGCAGCAGGGTGTGCCCTGATGTAGCTGGTAATGGGGAGGCACTGAATGCTTTTTTTCAGCTGGAGTGCAAATTGAGGAAAATACTTGGGATAGGTTTGTTTCTATTGAACTCAACAGTTATTGAGTCTGTATTGTCTGCAAGGTACTATGCCAGGCTGTGATGATATAAAAACTAATTTGGTGACTCTGCCAGGAATCAGGGAAGGACAAGTTTGGAAGTGATACCAGTAATTTAGCCTTTTCTGCTGCCATCGGCATTCTCAATTATTCCCATTGCACCTAAGTCATACCACTTATCATGTGGATTTCAACCTAATGCTTGACTTATCTATCTCTCCACTGGACCCAAAAGATCTGGAACTCTTTGAGAATAGGGGCCATATGTTATTAATGTATAACCTTAGCAACTAGCACTGTACCTTGCCCATCCAAACATATGGATGTTTGGATGTTTGAATGAATGAGGTGTGAAGAGGTTACGGCATTGGCGGGAACAGAGAAAAAGGGGTGGCTATAGGAAATATCCTAAAGGAAGACCCCTACAGCAAGTCATGACTAGCAGGACTGAGGAGATGGAATAGAATGAGTCCAAGATGGTCCTTGCTGCCTGGCTGGGGGGAGGTCAGGGGAAGTGAGTCTGCTGAGAAGACCATGGGTTCTGTTCAGAACTGTGCATCGTTCAGAGTTTCCTGGGAGTACTTGAGCTCCTGGGAAGCAAGCTTAATGCTTACTGGGAACATTTTCGATGAGCAGCTATCTTCATAGTGGCAGGCTAATTTCAGAGTAAGTTTATTAAAATTAGTGTGTGGGGGAAAGTGAGCTCAACTGCTATTTTTAACTGATGGGATTCATGTTCTCTCCTGTGCGGGGAAATTCGCATATGTGCTCCTAAAATTGACAATTTCTACTCTTATTATGTTAAAAAATTAATATAGTGAGTTTTACATTGAATGAAATACATTGGCTGAAGATGAGAAGAGGACTTTGGCCAGTCCGTGAATGAAAACGACCAGAGTGAATGACATTTCTTACTAGCTGTCTGGTTTTCCACTAATAAAACCGTCCTGGGGCTTTGGTACCTCTGGACAGAGAACTTGCTTAGGTTGAGTCTGCACCTCTCTCTGGCCCATCAGGCAAAATGGTTCCCAAAGAACTCAAACCTTTGGTTGATTTTTACTTTGAAGTCTTTCTACTTTCACCTCTTCTAGTCCACTCTCGATTTATTATCTGAAGCTATTTTATTGCAACAAACACCCTAATAGTGTTCAGGGTATCAGATTCTCTTCAAGTCAGTTTATCCTCTGAACAGCTAGCCAATTAAACCACCTTTAAGAAAGAACATTTTTCACAAGGTCCTCTTACTCAGAAACCTTCAGTGGTGGTTCCCCGTCGTCTGGTGTTCAAGCCTCCTCAAGCTGGCCTTGACCTGTCTTTCTGCCTCTGTCTCACTGCTCCCCGCAGAAGTTGGCTGCTTCAGCCAAAATGATCTGCCATGCCTTCTGGCTGCCACCTCATCCATCTCACACACCCTGACCTATTCAAGGTGGCCCTCTCCCTTCTCCTCGGACCACAGCCTTCACCAGTCCTACATCCCTCTTAAAATCCTCCATGACTCCAGTCTTGGAAGTGAGCTCTTTGTCCTGTTGCCTTATGTGCCTTGGCTTAAACTGTGATCCTTTCACACTCGCATGCTACCTAAGAAAGAAAGGAACCTTCTCTCTGTGTAGATATTAACTCCTATATACGTTGATGAGCTCTTTAGAGAAAGGACTGTGACCACCTGTGTTGGGGCAGGAGCCAGGAGTTCTGGAATGATGAGGCATCAGGCAGTGTCTCAGGTGGTGCAGGAGAGGGGACACTGATCCAGAATTTGGAACCAGCCTGCTTCTGGCCCATTTGCAGAGCCTGTATTTTGATCTCACATCCTTGTTTAGGGAAAGCAGCTCATGAATGTGCCTGCCCACCTATAGCTTTATTAATGGCAGGCACAAAGGTAGGGGTCAGTGATGTCAGGGAGATCCACCATTGTACTGGGTTGGCTGGTTGATGTGAAGGACAGCCCTCATATGTCAGTAGGACAGGATGTCTAGCAGAGGAGGTCAGCATTCAATGTGCCAGTTACATAGTGAGCATTGCTATGTGCAAAGCCTTCTGCATATGACAATTGCCTTCTAGGAGTTTATAGTCCAGTGGTGATAGAGAATGGGGATGAGGCCACTACCCTATGGTGCGCATTGTGATAAGGGTTCTTCAGGTTAAGGGGAAGCTAATTCAGATCGGAGGATTGAGGAGGGTTCTTGATGGAGGTGGCACCTAGGCCAGGAAGGTTAGGCAGAATTTCAGCAAATGGAGATGTAAAGAAAGGGTATTCTAGACAGAAGGAATGGAGATGGCAAAGGTGCAGAGGTAGCAAAATGCAAGACTTGTAGGGGAAGTCCCAGATCATCTGGTCTCTGGTGGGGACACTTAGTGGAGCATCAGGGGGTATTGGTTAGGCAGATCTTGAATGCCCTGTTAACTCTATAGAGGGTGCTAGGGTCCCAAGCATGGCATTCATTCTGGAGGTGAACAATGGCATAATAGTATCTTTTGTGCAGAAGAAGTTGCCTGGATGGATTGGGGAGGGAACTGATCTGCCAGGAGTATATGTGAGGGACTGGGCAGGGATGGGGCTTGGGGAGAGCACAGGAACCCATCTGTGTCTGTCTGTCCCTTTGCCCTTATTCACTGTCAACTCACTTGAGTCTCTCGTTCACAGCCTTATTGGCCTTGATAATGCTTTTGCCAAGACTGCTTAAGACCAGCCTCCTAACTGCCACACCCAGTGGTCTTTCTTTAGGACTCAGTCCCTGGCTTTGCAGCCTCTGCCACTCTCCTCTCCTTTTCCTACACGCTGAGCCTCTGTATCCCTCCGTGTGGCTCCTGGCCATGTCCCCAGGAACTAAACGCCTTACTCGGTGTGCCCTAAGTGGAAGTCCTGCTCCTTCTGTATCACACTTTTCCTACCTCTCCTCCTTCCAGCCCGTCTCAATGGTATCACTGTGAAGTCTACCTCGATTCTTCTTCCCAACTGACACCTCCCAACCCAATTTAATTATTAAGATCCATCTTTTTGGCTTTTGAACAAATCCTTAAACAGGGCCTCAATATCACCATTCCCACTCTTTCACTGTGGCCCAGATTCTCAACCCCTCTCTCTGGAATAGCTTCTAGGATCATCTTTCCTCCATGCAGTTACTAGAGTCATCATCTAAGCACTGAAGCCACATTACCACTCTACTTCTGAGAGCTCTCTGATGGCTTTCCAGGGACTGCAGAGTGAAAGCCGTGTCCCTCAGTTGGCCTTCAAGGGCCCTGTCCACTCCACATTTCTGATAGCTCCTGTATCCCATATTTCCACTACCTCCCCTACTCTTTGTAGAACTCCTAACTGTGACAGATCACTCCATGCCCTGTAGCATCTCTAAGGCTTGCTTATGTCCAAAGGTGACCTCCTACTTATATGATGAAGCCCAGCTTAAACGTCACAGACTCCCCTTGGGTCTCCCACTTCCCTCGGGCCCCAAGAATTTGGGCAACGAATGGCACATTGCATTTGGGAAGATGGCGTAGGGGACTGTTGGCAGGGCCACTGGGTTCCTGAGGATGGGGTGGTGGATAGTCGTCAATGTCTAGCACAAGGCCAGGCACAGGAGAGACACTCAGCAGTAGCTGGTAGAAGGGACAGAACAAGAAGGAAAGACAGTTAACCTTGCCATTTCCAGGTTTGTCTTTGAAGCAAGGCCTGCTGGTGTGCCCCAGTTCCAGCCTCTCCCCCAGTCAGTCATGGACCTAAGAGAGCTGGGAGTGTCTGCCGTGCCCCAGAACATGCCCAGTGTCCCGGCCAGCTTCCAAGCTCAAGTTGCAGTGGGTTTTGTAAGTCACCAAGCTCCACCAATAGGTAGCTACCTGATTTTGAGCAAATCTCGTGACTTCTCCAATGCTTCATTTTCTGTGGACTTTGTACAGTGAGGATAATAGTACCTAACTGTATCTCTCAGTTAAGATGATTATCATCAATAAAGGGAAATGATGTATGTGAAAGTGTGTTATAAAGCCCCCGATCCTCTCCAGATGAGGTGGGGCTTTGGGAAAACCTTTCCCGGGGCTTCAGAGATGCTCCTGTGGAGGGAGGTGTGGTGTCAGCTGCCAGCTGTCAATATGATGCCATGGAAGAATCATATTGATGGGGTGCAGATTGCTGTGCCTGCTTGCTCTGCCATCTGCAGACCCCACGACCACGGCAGTATTGGAGGTGGCAGGGATGGGACTCTTCTCACTAGCCAGTTCCAATTTGCTTTTTCATTTGCTCCAGCCTGGTGAGTGCTGCTGGGGTCAATCTGTAACTTCTTCCTTCCCAACAGTCTCCGGCTTTGCCAGACTTTGTAGTGTGCGTGCAGGCCACTCAGTCAAGCCTGGGCAGCTGCCATTTCCATGGCCTCCTAGTTACTTTCCGACTTCTTTTGCCTCTTACTGTACCCAAGTCCAAAGTCGTGCCCAAATTGTTCTGCCTCTCTTCATTCATACCCCTTTCTGGCCTTCAGAGCATCTGCTGGCTGCTCTCCTTTGCTAATTTTCTTGGGTTTGAAGAAACCATTTTTTAAGCTGATTTCAGTGCTTAGGGAAGAACACTGCATTGTTCACAAAGAACTCATAGCAGCCGCTCTCTGGGTTTTTTTGTGGGCCTCCTCAGCAGCCTCCCTACCTACTGTGTCTCCTTGTATCTCTCCATTGCATTCATGACTGCCTGATCAAGTGCCTGGAAGCAAAACTCTGACCGTGACCCTTCCTCACTCACAGTCCTCCATAGCTCCCATCAGTTCTCATGTTGGCTCAAACTCTGTTGTCATTTAAGGCCTTTCTTTCATCCAAACTAAACTTCCCAGCCTCATTTCAACTTTCTCCTTTTCACACATCCTGCGCTCCTGGAAAACAACCACTTCCATTTCTGTCTGAAGCCCATGCTGCCACACACCCAGCCTTTGATCAGGCTGTGCCCTCTGCCTGGAACTCTGGTTCTCTTACTTTTTCTTACTTCCCTCTCCAGGTTCAGTCACAACTCTCTTGCCCCCAGACTAAAAGCCCTCCTCCCCTTCTGTGATCTCAGGACTTCTAGCCATGCCTCTCCGACCGCGTGTCTCCCTGGCCGCTGTGGGTTGGAATTACATGTGTTTGTGCCTTACTGCCAGCCTGGAGTTACTCAGTGCAGGAACTGACCAATTCATCTTTGAATCTCCTACTGTGCCCATCACAATGTCCTGCATATAGTGGAAAAATCTAAAAGAGATGACAGACCTCACGGTTTCTCAGTTAATGCTCAAATTGAAAAACTACTGAATTAACACAAGGACGTTCATTTTTTTTTTTTGTCCGAACAACATTCTCGACTGTTTCTTTCCTAAAGTCCCTTTGTATCCATTTTTATCCCACAGACATGACTTTCAAAATATAGATTGTGATCTTTTCAAGGTAGTAAGTCAAATCACCTTTTAATAAGCTCTAAGGGATTTATGAACTTACTATAAGTCAATTCCTTCCTCCCTCCCTTCTTTGCCTTCCTTCCTTCCAAACTGGAATTTTATTATCTCAGATATATTGCTTGAAAAAAGCCAGGCAGAGGCTGTGGGTGGGAAATCATTTGGTTATAAAGAGCTACGTTCTATAATGGGATATGACCTGTATTATATTGTGTCTGAACGTACACCAGGCTTTAACTCTCTTCTGCTCTAGAATTCAAGCTTGCTCCAAAGGTTATTTGCCACCCACGGTTGACTGTCATGCAAAAAAGTCATGCAATTTCTTTGGTCCCTATGGTTTCCTCATTAAGAAAAATAATAATTCTTTGCATTTGCCTTTCTTCAACTGATATTTACAAGGATTTATTGTGTCTCAGGCACTCTGACAAAAGTTGGGGTCCACAGCCCACTAGGATGCCATCACCTCCCTCTTCATTTCCTTATGGAGCCCTCATAGCAAGCTTGTGGATTAGACTGAGCGGGTGGTTGTGACCTCATTATATAGACAAAGACATGGCAATTCAGAGTGTTCATGAGATACTCAGAAATTCAGCATCCTTGTTTATGGTCACTCAGCAAGAAGCAAGCAGGCAGAGCTTGGTTTTAACTTCCTGTCAGATGTTTTTCCCCACTGTACCCCGGGTTTGTGCTGGGAACCCTGGATTCAGGCCCCTTGCACGCTCACCTCCAGACAAGAGACGGCAGCCCTTGCATGCTGCAAGACTGCTTTCCTCATCTCTGCTTGTGCTGACCTGATCTAAACCTGAGCATGTGAGCTAAAAAGGAGACTTTTGGGGTCTGGTTCTAGATTTCTACCCAGACTTCAGTATAGGCTGGAAATTGAACAACAGTGGGATCAGGGGTCAGCCACAGTGGGGTCAGGTCATCCTGAAGGGGTGGTCTCACAGTCCCTCTGCTGTGGGAGTCTGAAGTCAGGTGCCCCAGGTGACACAGTCCTGTCTGAGCAGAGGCTCCGAGGAAGTGAGATGAGCCAGTAACGCCTGCCTCGGACTCACCCCCAACCTCATGCCTGCTTCATCCCCATTGTAGAGAACTTCCTTAGGCAGCTGTGAGGGGCCTGCCCCAGACTGCCTGAGCCTGTGAATGAGGAAAGGTTTGAGATGAAAGTGAATGACTGAAGGTGTAGAGATGATAAATGTCTTGAGTAACAGTGAATTTTAACTTTAAACACTGAGCAATGTAAATTCACTGTATCCTCCAAATTTAGAAAATACTAATACATATGAAAGAAAAAAAGCCGCCTACAGTTTCACTACCCAGAGCTGACTGCTGTAATTGTCCATGTTTCCATGCTGTAATTTCTAAAAATGAATCTATAGTATATGGTGTTTTACTGTTTCATTTGTATCAAGGCTAACATGTAGAAAGCAAATGCACTCTTTTTAAGTGGACAGCTCAGTGCATTTTTACATGTGCGCACAGCTGTGTAACCACCACCTAGAGCAAGTGCTAGAGCATTCCCAGCTCCCCAGAAGGCTTCCTGTGCCCTTCTGAGCCAAGATATTCCTCCTGCCTCACCCAGAGATAACCATTATTCTGGTTTCCAGCACCATATGCTGTCTTTACAGCTTGTTCTTTTTCCTAGTCAGCAATAATTAGTAAATAGTTTCCATGTCACTAACTCATCATCACCAACATTGTCATTGTCATCATCATCATCATCATCATCATCTCCACAGCAGCAGCTTGGGATTCTGCAGTATTGACAAACCATGCCTGCATTGGACTTTAAGTTTATGTTTTAGAAATACCTGCCAGAGGCTGAGCACCGTGGCTTATGCCTGTCATCCCAGCACTTGGGAGGCTGAGGCGGGCAGATCACAAGGTCAAGAGATCAAGACCATCCTGGCCAACATGACAATACCCCATCTCTACTAAAAACACAAAAATTAGCTGGGTGTGATGGCCTGCAACTATAGTCCCAGCTACTCGGGAGGCTGAGGCAGGAGAATTGCTTGAACCCAGAAGATGGAGGATGCAGTGAGCTGAGATTGCACCACTGCACTCCAGCCTGGCAACAGAGCAAGACACCATCAGAAAATAAATAAATAAATAAAAATATCTGCTGCATTGTTTCCCACTATCAGAAAGCCTATGTGGCTGGCATCAGGGGTTCTGTTTGGTTCCAGCACAGGCTGCAGGGGTGTCAGTGACTTTGAGATTTTTTTTTTCTTTAAGGCCTGCTTGTACCTTCTGTGGCTTGTTTAGTTTTTTTGAATATACATGTGTTGTGCTAAACATGCTAATAACCATTGCTGTGTGTGTTCGAAAGGGCATCTCACATCCTAGCATGCGTGTGAGATGCGCTTTGGAACATGTATTTGCTTTGGTGTTTACAGGAGAACAAATACCAAGGTGCTAGTTTGTCCCATTCCTCAACTTCTTGTTTTTAAAGAGGAGAGAAACTCACTGGACAATTTAAGCACCTGGGTTGAGAGAGAGGTTCTTTTAAGATAACATTGGCAAGTAAGCAAATGACTATTTTGATTACAGGAATTATTTGTGAAGACACTGTCAAGGAAGAGAAAAGCTCCACGCATCTCCCAGAAACACCCTCCTACTCAGTGCTGAACAGCTGAGTCTTGATTATGGAGGCATTAACTGTGCATGCTTGGAAACCTGCCTCTCTTCACCCTCGCTCACTTTAAGTTTTGATTATCTTACTACCACTATCACTACAACCACTATGCTGATTGCTACCACTACTCTTATTTATTATTACTAATGGCAATACAATTATATTAAGTTTCCATCTGCGGTGTGCCAGGCACCGCATGAAGATTTTTAAATGTAATTTTCAGGAACTTATTTGAAGGGAAAAGGAAACATTCATTGAGCGCTTTTTAATGCTTTGAGTCCTGTGCTGGATGCATGACGTATGACTTTCAGTACTGCTAAACGATGATAGGTAAACATGGGGAAATATGCAAGGAAAGCCAGAGCTGGGATCTGAACTCCAGGTTTCTCTGATTCTGAAGTGTGTGTTGTTCCTAGTCTACCACAGCCTCACCGAACAAATGAATGAAGGAATGAATGAGTGAGCGATTGCACCAACCAACCTAGGGCTACAGCACTCATGTTTAAGAAGTCTGTATTTTAGCCCCAGTGCGGTGGCTCACACCTGTAATCTCAGCACTTTGGGAGGAGTCAGGAGTTTGAGACCAATCTGGCCAATGTGGTGAAATGCTGTCTCTACTAAAAATATAAAAATTAGCTGGGCCTGGTAGTGGTACCTGTAATCCCAGCTACTAGGAAGGCTGAGGCAGGAGAATCGCTTGAACCTGGGAGACAGAGGTTGCAGTGAGCTGAGATCACACCACTGCGCTCCAGCCTGGTCCACAGAGTGAGACTTCATCTCAAAAGAAAAAAAAAAAAAAAAAAAAAAAAAAAAAAAAAGGAAAAAGTCTGTATTTTAGACTGTGCTGGAACGGAAATATTCTTTTATTTAAAACCCTAACTTCATAATGTGTTAACGTAGTGCTTACATGCTTTTGTGTCTTGGATAGCCAGTGTCATCTTTCAGTGGTGACACAGAGTTCTGATTGTGAGGTAGATTGTGAATCTTACAATATTGGGTGCCCAGTTTGCTCATACCAGTTTTTGGGTATGTTGGTATTTTATTTAGGATTAATTTTAATGAAATATCAGAAGTAATAATGGCTTAAATAATATTGAACTTTATTTCTTTCTCAAGTGCAATAAATTTGGAGCTAGGCAGTTTCGGGCTGGCGTGCTGGCTTACAGTCTGTTAGAGACCCAGCCACTTTTCATTTTTCTGGTTCATCGTTCCACACTGACTTACACCCAGGGTCTTACTTGGTGTAAGCAGTATCCACTGCTTTCCATCTTTTGAAGTCTCTCTGCCTCTGAATTTCATCTCCTTTTGGAATGGTCAGTCTGGACATATATTTAACAGTCCATTTTGATGCTACTATTTATGATCATCCTTATGACTACTGAATTTCTTTTTGACCTTTTTTTTTCTTTTTGAGGCAGGGTCTCACTATCTTCCCCAGGCTAGAATGCAGTGGCATGATCATGGCTCATTGCACCTCAACTTCCTGGGCTCAAGGGATCCTCCTGCCTCAGTCTCCCAAGTAACTGAGACTACAGGTGTGTACCACCATACCCAGCTACTTAAAAAAAGAATTTGTGGAGAAGGGATTTCACTATGCTGCCTAAGCTAGTCTCAAACTCCTGGGCTCAAGCAGTGCTCCCACCGTGGCCTCCTAAAGGGCTGGGATTACAGGCATAAGGCACTATGCCTGGCAAGTTTTTTTATTGAAAGCGAAATGCCCAAACCTTGAGCTTATCTGAATTAGTGATGTCTATGTGCACTTCTCCAAAGGAATTTTTTATTTAATATTAGATCTTATAGATGCATATGCAAAAGAGTAAACCGAGCAACCTATTTTATTGTCATTTAAATGTTCTCCTGATCAATAGTGATGACAGAGGTGATGATGGTGGTGGTCAATGGACTGTTAAGGAAGGCAAGTCAAATCATGCCCATCATTGGCTTGCAGTCCACTGGCAATCTACAGCCAGAGAAGATTTTGCCATTTTCCCTGAAAGCCATAATTAATTTGGGTCATCTATGGGAGCCTTTTGCTAGCATAATTAACCCATGGCAGTTATCAGCCAGAGAAACAGACCTGGATGGAGTCCCCACCTTAAGAAGTGTTTACGATTTAGTTTGTCCTCTGAAAACTTGAGTGACTCGAATCACCAGGACTGTGCACCCACCCATGTCCCAGAATAAATCTCTGCCTGATTTTTTGCTGGGGGGCTGAGTTCTGAATTGACAGTTCTCGTTGAGGAATGTTTCTCACTAATCAGTGGTATCTGGAGTTGATGGAAAGAAAATAAAAATGACGAAGATGAAGTGCAGGAGCAAATTAACAGTGCTTAGGAAAATTTGAGCAAGGCACAGTGAGAGGGAGAAAACAGCTCCCAGCCACAGGGCTCGTCTGGGGAGGCCTGCATGCTATAGGCAGAAATTCAGAGCCCAAATGGCCCTTTAGCAATGACTCTGAGGTTCTCATCCAGAGAGAAAGACTGTGATGATCATGATTGGTTGAAATCTCAGCAGATGGTGGTAAGAGCTCTATTTACTTGGATAATTAAAGTAGTGATGGATTTGCACAGCTGATTTCAAGATCTCAAGTCTGCAGATGACTGCCTTTTGGGGAAGACTGGGATGGAACCCCTCCTTGCTTTAGAGTATGTGCACCTGACTCAAGTATCAGAGAGCTGGGAGCCAGGGCCTGTTCTCACACATGCTCCATCTTGAGTTGAAGCTTCATCTTGAACACACTGGCCCTCTTACGGGACTGTTCATCCCAACAGGGGAATCATGTTTTTCAAAAGGCAAGATCTGTTGACAAATTGAGGAATAGAGAACGTTTTCTGTCTTCAAATGGGACAGACTCAGTTCTTTTGATTACCATGATAATAAGATTGGTGTCTTTAGAGTTTAGTGAGTGCTTTTTTTTCACGTGTGTAGGTTTATAGAGTCCTACCAACTCTCCTGTGAGTGAACAGGATGCTGTGGCAGAAAGGACATGGGACAGGCCTGGGTTCAAATCCCGCTTTTGGCTCTTACAAGTGTCATGATTTTTGTTTTTTGTTTTACAAAAAACTATTAGAGCCTTAGTTTGTTCACCTGTAAAAGGGGGTAATGATGTCTACGTTTTGGGGTTGTGATGAGGATTAGTGATGAATGTATGTGAAATGCTGAATCGTCTGTGAGTAGTGAGTAGGCTTCAAAATGCTGCTGGCTGTTCATATCATTATGGAAAAGAAAACTGAAACACAGAGTTGGGGGGTGGCTTTTTGTGGTCCCCGTGGTAGGAGATGGTGGCAGAATCCACATCATTTCACTCTCAAGCCCAGGTGCCACATTGCTTCTACTAATGATGCCTTCCGGTCTGTATCTCCTGAGTTTCTCTTTTGTTAAAGGACAGTCAAGGAATTAATTCTCGTTCTGCAAATGCCACCCTGTAACCCTCTCAGCACCTCATCTATAAAGTGGAGGCACAATTACAGGTCTCCTTTGCCTCCCAGGGTTCGGGAACAGGTCTAAGAAGTTAAGAGCTGATAATATGCAAAGGTACACTGGGACTCATCAGGAGTAGGGCTTTTAGGGTCTTTTTAGGATTTCTTTTGAGATAGATAAAACAAACCACAGTAGTTTTACAGCTTTTAAAGTCTGTCTGACCAAATTATCGTACATGCTTTGCTGACTTTTTATTGCCACACAGCCCACAAGAAAAGCTCTCTACAACTGAATTGAATTATTACTCTGTAATGAAGTAACCAGTGACTCTACCATTACATCCCATATGTGATAGTTCTATGTCATAATATGTAATTGCAGTATGTCAGGGCTGGTGATACAAGCTGTCTGTCACCTATATCCAGCAGACTTCAGGCCCCTGGTAACCTGGATGGCAAAGAGAGGGTTTCAGATGCATGGGGAATTTTAGTGCTTCATCCTGAACACATCTGTGATCTCTGAAACAAACCAGAACTGCAAGCCACACAGGCAGCATCTTGGCCTGAGGCAAGGTCGGATCAGCCTGGCACCGGGGACAGAGCAAATTCACTCTTGGCAAGCAATGATTTTTAGAAGCAGATACTCTCTTCAGCAAGTGAGAGGGGGTTTCCTAGCCCATTTATGGCCAGTGAGAAAGAGAGCCAATCTTTTTTCCACGTGTTTCCTTCTTTTCTTTATAGGCTTGCAGAGGACAGGGGCATGGTCAGTGGAGAATGCAGAGACTGAGAAGATGGTGAGAGGGAGGAAAGGAGAAATAAGAGAAGTGAAAGGATTGACATAGATATTCAGGCAAAGCCTCGTTATTCAAAACTTCGGTTAACCAAGACTGTCAGTGAATTTCACATGCCCCCCAGCTACTATAGTTCACATTATAAACTCTTCCAATTACCTGAAATCTCACTTAAATTTCAGCACATCCCCTGGGGCATTCAAATAATCAAAGTTTGCCTGTCAAAAGTAATACCAGAGAAGGGAAAACACCATGGTGAGCCTGAGAAAGGTATATCATATAAAAAAGAGTCATCTTAGAGAATGGCATTAGAATCATTAAGCTACCAACTTGAAATTGCTGAAATGTTATCTAAAAATTACAGAGGTGAATACAGATTTAGAAATGGCTGTGGAAATGCCCGGGGAGTTTTACAATTGGAGGATGGAGCATACACGTGGGCGAGAAAGGCTTACACCCAGTATGTGAGGGAGTTCACGTTGCCTGGCTTAAGGGACTGCCGCAGGCTGTAGGACTGCAGCAAAATGAACATCAGCGTGTGACCAGCCCCACAGGAAACTGTACTCCACAGATGCCCAAGCCCATGTCTGGAGAGGTTAAACGTACATGGATCTCCAAGTGGCAGTTCTGAATGCCTGTCTACCGTTGGTGAATCTGCTGGACTTTTAAGAATGAAGGTGGTGAATGGAGTGCATACCCCTGTGATGGCAGGGAAGTGGTCCTTTTAAGCAATAAAAATGAGGTCAACACACAAATGTCATTTTGATGATTTTTTTTTTTTTTTGAGATGAAGTTTCACTCTTGTTGCCGAGGCTGGAGTGCAATGGCACGATCTCAGCTCACTGCAACCTCCACCTCCCAAGTTCAAGAGATTTCCTGCCTCACCCTCCTGAGTAGCCGGGATTACAGGCATACACCACCACATCTGGCTAATTTTGTATTTTTAGTAGAGATGGGGTTTTTCCATGTTGGTCAGGCTGGTCTCGAACTCCCAACTCAGGTGATCCACCCGCCTCAGCCTTCCAAGAGCTGGGATTATAGGTATGAGCCCCCATCAAAACAGCCTGTTTTGATGATGTTTAGGAACATTCCTATTTATCCTCTGCATACACACTGAGCTTGGGTAACTGGATTTTTTTTTTTATCCAAAGCATAATGCTAAATGAGATTTAGACCTTTAGGCACAATAATAAATTAATAAATTGATGGTTATCTGACTAAAATATGTAACTCAATCAGTCAATCTATCTATCTGTCTATGTGTATATTCAGCTTGGTGGGAGCTGAAACTTATTTCTCAAGTATGTATTCAGGACACTGTGTGGGCCAGAAGCTGTGCCTGGCTCTGGAGGTGCAAAGATGAATAAGATGGGCCCTGGCTGCAAAGAGGCCTCAGTCAGACAAGTGGGCAGGTTGGCAGGTGCTGCAGTGCAGGACTGTGCATGCTACTCTAAGTGTACCCACAATGCTGTGAAGCCAGCTCTCACTCTGCCTGGGTGTGTGGCAGAAGCTTCCCTGACAGAGACTCGGGAGCAGAGTGGACAGTGTAGAAAAAGAGAGAGGTAAGGAAGCTTGAGTGTGGGGGCAGCAGTAGGTGGGCTGAACAGGAACATGGAGGGCAGGAAAAGGAAAGCTGACGATGAAGTCAGAGAAGTGGTTGCAGCCAGATATAAAAGGCTCTTGTTTGCAAATCTCCTTAACATTAGAGATTTTTTTTTTCTTTTTTTTTAAGAGGAGTGACAGGGCCCAATTTACATTCCCCAAAGGGACTGGTGCCTGGACTAGCCAGGTAGGGAAAGAAGGCTGCTGTGATGGTCCCGGCCAGAGATCACAGGGCCGAGCCAAGTGGAGGTTCCAGGCATGGAGGGGTGGCTTGTTGGAGGCTGGGGAAGGGATGTTGATTGTTGAATGCTGTTTACCTGGAGCTGTTTGTTTGGTGGGAAGTGAGATATTGCTGGATTGGGGATGGAGAAGAGGGGAAGGCAAGGGTAGTTACGAATAGAGGGTGGCCAGGGAAGGAGGTACCTCTACAGAAGAATGAGTCTGCAGTTGAGAAGTTCCTGAATTATTCCTGAACATGAACCCTTTGGCCATGTCTGTTCATCATCTGCTGAGAAGCCTGTCTGATTAGCAGGCATGTCCTTGCAGCAGCCAATGAGAGCTAGCTTGATCCCATTAGTAAAAACTGCCAAGGACCAGGAGTCTTTGTTTGGTGAAAGTAACTCCACCCTATTCCCCCTCCCGCCACCACACCTCAGCTACCTTTATCTCTCAGCAGCAGTTATCTGGCTCTAAAGCCACCCAAATAGTAATGTAGTATGTCAGATAGTCATTTAATTATTATGATCTTTTGATCTTTGTTGTAGCAATTACGATTTGCTTTAGTGCAGGTAACAGTAAACAGGCAGATAAAAAGCCCCTGGATGGCTGAGGGTTTGGGATCTTAGGATGATGAGCACAGGGCTGCCTTCATGGTGTTTGTGTGTGGGCATGAATTAACATTGACAAGTGAGTTATGAGCTCTGCTTTAAAGTGTAATTGAAATGCAATTCCAGAGAAATATATTTTGAGAGAATAATAAAAATATTTTATGATGTCTAGTATTCACACCCAAAACCGGGCGTTATTTTACTGAGCTTATTCCATCCGTGTGTCACTGGATACCCAGTATATTTGGTGTTAGTATATACCAGGGGGTTTCTTTCTTTCTCTAGCTGGTAGGTGTGTACCTAAGGGCAGCTGCGTGAGCCTCGCCCTGAGTGTTTCTGCAGCTTCTCGGGACTCCTGTGTTTCTGTGTATGATTAATAGAGACTCAGAGGTTAATTAAAGTGAAAGGATTATTATTAACTGATCACCATTTCTTTTTCAATCTTTATTCAAAAACCACAAGAAGGGGAGCCTTAGCAAGGTTGAGAAATACACTCAGTAGCATGGATCCTCGCCAGGTTGGTGCGATGCACATTTGTTGTGTTCTCACTTCCCAGCATTCATCTTTCTCAGTAGCACTTCCAAGGGGATGGTATTACCATTGGATACAGTCTGTATGCGTTAAGAACTGCAGAGAGGTGCCCAGGCAAAGGCTTCCCATGATCTGCTTTAGGCTGCTGGAGATATCCTTGAACAGAGACACAAAGAGATTGAAATGTAACAGAATCCCGTTCATCCTGTTGGGCATCCTCTGCCTCAACCTTTCCTGCAACAAGACCTGGTGGTTGGTAGTTCTTGGTTCCTGTCTCCATTGCCAAGAGTTGCCTTGCTGCCCAGCTGTGTCTAAGTCTAGCTCTGTATTCTCTTTCCAAGTCTCCAAGTGCCAGTATCCTTCCAACATATTCCTTTATTAGAGTGTCAGTTACTGTTGCCTACAACCAAAGAATCCTAATTGATATACACAGGTAACAGTCCGGCTCTGCCACTTACCACCTTTGGGATGAAGGATAGATTTACCGCTTTGAGGTTCACTGTTCTTCTCTGTAAATTGGGACTAATCTTACAACCTATTTCATAGTGGCCATATGGATTAAATATGGTGTTTCAAGTAGAACATTTAACAGTTTGGAAAATGGTAATGCTCAGTAGATGGTGGCTGCTACTGTTACTGTTATAATCAAATGAAGGTCTTATTATTATTACTCCTTTTTTTTTTTTTTTTGAGACAGAGTTTTGCTCTTTTTGCCCAGGCTGGAGTACGATGGCATGATCTCGGCTCACCATGACCTCTGCCTCCCGGGTTCCAGCAATTCTCCTGCCTCAGCCTCCTGAGTAGCTGGAATTACAGGCGTGTGCCACCACGCCCAGCTATTTTTGTATTTCTAGGAGAGACGGGGTTTCTCCATGTTGGTCAGCCTGGTCTCAAACTCCCAACCTCAGGGGATCCACCTGCCTCAGCTTCCCGATGTGATGGGATTACAGATGTGACCGACTGCGCCCAGCGCTTATTATTACTGCTAAGAGTACATGGCACATAGTAGATTCAAAAAAATATGAATTTCATTTCTCTGTCCCCTCTCCTGAAAGGAAACTGAAACCTTCTTGAGCTGGGAAGCAGAGAGAGAATGTTGGTGGTCCCTACTCTGCACGTGAACTTGACCAGCAGAATTTCGTCCTATGAGCAAAAGTGGAGGCATTAAGAGAATAAAGTGTGCATCTCTTGGCCCCTCCTAGTGACCAGAAGGTGGGGTATTTCCCCGTTTTGCCCTGCTCAGCTTGGCCCTTCAGAGTGTGTTTGGGCAGCCATGTGACCCACTCGCCCACCGATGTGATTCTGGTACCAGCTGTCACAGGGGAGGCTGAAACCACGCATGTGTCTGGTTGCCTGGGTAGCACCCTGTCGAACAATACTACATTAGACACTGTGATCATAGACTGCATTAAGAAACAGCAAAGCCAGTGTGTTCTTTGTAGGCCTGACAGCTCAGATCAAACTGCAGGATCCAAAGGTGTGTCTGCAGCAGAGTAGGCGCTGAACCACAGTCACTTTCTCTTCTCTTCCCAAGCCTGGCAACAAATTCCACCCACACTGTACTGTCCAATATAATTTATAACACAGGATGTCTGGATGAAAGTTTCTTCCTAAGATGATTCTTAATGACACTCCCCCATTCAGAGCTCCTCGGGGCTCCTGGTTGCTGGAAGAATACAATCTGAACTCCTCAGCACCACGGGCAGGTGCTTTCTAACCTGACCATCTGTCTTTCTGGCTTTATCTCACACAGCTTGTACTCCCACCCTCCACTGCAGCTAGCCCAGGGCGTAACTTACTGTTCTGACCACACGTCTTCTGGCCTCTCACCTTTGTGCTTTGCTACGGCTGTTTCCCTGCCAGGAGTAACGTCTTCCCTGTCACTGCCACTTGTCACAACTCCGTCTATCCCCGACCATGATGAATCCCTCTGCCTGTCCTTCCCGATCCATTTCAAACACCTCATTGTCCTCCAACTCCTTGAGCACCTTCTTTGCTAAGCTGTGATCACTCTCTCCTCCATGATAGCAGCAGTAGCCATGAACATGAACACATATACAACACACCGTTCTAAATGTTTTACGTATACTAACTTCTAATTCTCACACCAACCCTCGGAAGGTGCTATTAATGTCTTCGTTTAAAAATGGAGAGACTGAGGCACAGAGAGCCTAGGGAATTGACCACATCGCTGGTGAGTGACAAAGCTGAGATTTGAACGCAGGCATTCTTGGCTCCTTCTGTCATGTTCCCAGCCATTAGTCTAAACTGCTTTTCTCTCTTTTCTGGGAGTTTTGTGTCTCTTTTATAGCAACTATTAGTTGCTAAGCACAGTATACTAAACACCATAAAATGATTATCATTAATGAATGATAATCAGCTTCTCATTACCATCTATTATTTTCTATACCCATGCATTGCTTAATGACAGGGACATGGCCGGAGAAATGCTTTGTTGCACAATTTGATCATTGTGTGACTGTCCTAGAGTGTACTAACACAAAGCTAGACGGTATAGTCGGCTACGCACCGAGGCTACACGGTATGGCTTGTTAATTCTGGGATACAAACCTGTACAGCATGTGCCTGTACTGAGTACTGTAGGCAATTGTAGCACAGTGGTGTTTGTGTATTTAAACATATCTAAATACAGAAAGATGTGGTAAAAATATGGCCACATAATCTTATGGGACCACCATTGTGTATGCAGCTGTTGTTGACATTGTTAATTTATAGGTGGCCTCTTGGACCTCAGCCATGTGGAATTTGACCTAGGGCCCCAGGAGAGATGCGTCTCTCCCTAACAGGACCTGGAAATGAGTTACAATGCATTCCTCTGAGCTATGTGGTTACCTCTAGGAATGTCTTGTTGAAAATATAGTTTTGCTCAACACAGGTAATATGGTGTACCACTTATAATTAATTTAGTGCCAATATAGAATAGTAAAAAGAACCTGGAATGTGCAGTGGAAGGTTCTGGTTTGAGCTGACAGTTGTTAGTTACATGTCTCTAGGAAGACACTAACCTCTCTGAATCTCAGCGATTTTGCCCATATAATGGGGAAAGCAGTTCTCGTCCCACCTGTCATACAGCATTGACTATCAAATGGGAGAGCGTCTGTGAAAGTGTTTTGTATGCTTTAAATGATCCCAAAATAATGTTTCCAATCTTTAAGTTTACAAGGCCTTTAACATAGCACACTTCCTTTCAAGCTCCCAAGAACCTCAATGCGGAGGGGAGCAGGCAGTGGGCAGAGCTGTGACTCAATCCCAGAGAACCAGAGGATGATTCCCATGACACAATGGTCTCCATTCAGGCGCCTTTTACACCTGCTCACCTCTCAGAATTCACATCAAGCATCATCTCCTCTGAGGCCTTCCTCCCTGCCCCACCCCCACCTACCTGTGCTTCACCAAATATTTATTGAATGAATGGATGAGTGTCCAGAGTGGCTTACTAGAGAAAAGTAGTTTCCAGACTTTTAAAATGGCAGTCCATAAGAAATATGTGAAAATAGGCATATGTGTGTGTTTATTCCTATAGACTTTTCAAATAGAAAAGCTTCAGGAAACAATAATTACCCTTACTACAGGGGATACACCCTGATATTTTCTGCTCTGTTCTGTATCTTTTTTTTTTTTTTAAAGAAAATAAGGGTTGCAACAAATGTATCATGACCCACAATTTGGAAGATGCTGTTATGGAAGATGCTGGAAGTCAGGATCCTTGTTCTTTGCAGTTGCACAAGTCACTTGGATTATCTGTGAGATTTATTCCACCTCCAGCATCCAGTGCTGACTCTAAGGGATAAGGAAGCTAGGAGGCCAGGGGAACAGGCGCATAAGCATATGGAAGCTGGAATATTTACTGCATTTAATATACTTTTAGTTTTTCTTGGCCTATGTGAGGAAGTAGAAATCTAATGAATGCTTAGCTTTTTGGGTGATTACTGTTGGAGAAAGGTTTGATTTTAGTCACACATATGTCATTGAGACTGTAGAGATTTGTAAGGGTGACACCAATAGAAGATTCCATGTCGTCTGTGTGCAGTGGCTCATGCCTATAATCCTAGCACTTTCGGAGGCCAAGGTGGATCACCTGAGATCAGGAGTTCGAGACTAGCCTGGCCAACATGGCGAAACCCCATTTCTACTAAAAATACAAAAATTAGCCAAGTGTGGTGTGGGTGCCTGTAATCCCAGTTACTTAGGAGGCTGAGGCAAGAGAATCACTTGAACCTGGGAAGCCAAGGATGCAGTAAGCCAAGATTGTGCCACTGCACTCCAGCCTGGGTGACAAGAGTAAGACGCCATCTCAGGAAAAAAAAAAAAAAAAAAAGAGATTCCGTATCTAAAGTTCTTGGATCCCCAGATGTATTTCTTATGCAGGAATTTTGAGAATCTGAAATGAAATGCAATACACATACTGTATATTATATGTCATCCCCGGCAGAGTCTCAGGCAGCAGCCAGGGATCAAACACACTGATTTTTCTTCAGCAAATATGTGAATATCCCACTCCATGGGTTAAAGACCATAGATACCCTCACATTAGCTTAGGTCACTAACGAGACAGGAGCACATTTTCAGGTTTCAGAACTTTCAGGATTCCAGAGAGCAGGAAATAACATCTTGTATCCAAGTGTCATGGCTTTCCTTTTCAAAATTGAATGATACCGTTTATCCCATGTATATCCCATGTGTAGACCATATATCATAGCTCAGTGCCCAGACATAAAAGGCATCCAGAAAATATTTAACTGAATAATGAGACCAACTATAGCTTATAGAAAACTCCTGTTGAGATGGAACTGCTTTTGGGAAAAGAACCTTCTAGGTCCTTTCTGAGGCCCATGGGTTTGTCCCATTTCTTAGAAGTGAAGTGAACGGAAACCTTAGTGTTTCCGCTTGGCTCTGTCACAAAGGGGAGAGAGTAGGGAGGCTTGTGGATTTGTAAACATTTTGTCCTGTCTTCCTTCAGCCTTTGCTCTGAGGAAATAAGTGGCAGACCCACTAGTTTTAGAGAAAGTTGGTTGGATCAATAAAACCTTTATTACCGTTAGTGCTAGGTCCAGAAAAGTAGCCAAATTCAAAATGTCCCTTTCTTTCCTTCCTTGTACCAGGAATACCAACTAGATGGGGTAACCAACTCCAGGAATATTCTGATTTTTGGGGGTGGGGCACAGAATGTTTAATTTGTCAGGAGTTGGGGTTCCACAGGCTTGGCTCTGTAGTGAGCTGGGTTCAAATTCTGGCTTTGCAGTTCCTTGGCACATTATGCAAACACTTTCATTTAAGCCTCATTTCCTCATTTATAAAATGTAGATGATAGCACAGTAACCTCATTGCATTATTGTAAGGATAAAAGGAGATTATACAGGTAAAGCATGTGTTACAAAACCTTGCTTTTTGTCATCAGTAGCACTGCTAATAGTGATCACATGAACCCTCGTCCTCAGTGTGGTGACTCAGTAGACACACAGCCCAGGGGCAAGTAGAGCCTCCCTCCACCCCAGACATTCCCGCTCTTTGATATAGACCATATGAGTCAGAATGGGTTAAGTTACGCTTCAGTAACAAACCCTCAAATCTCAGTACCTTAACACCCCAATATTGTTTTTCTGGATCACACAAAGTTCTCTGTGGACCTGAATGGCTCTCTAGGCAGGTGCCCGCTGTGCTTGGCCCTCCAGGCTCTGTTATCCTGCGGCACTCCCATAGCGACCTGCGCTCCCATCATTGTTGCCGCAGGGGAGGAGGAAGCCCAGCAATGCCCACCTCCCCTCTCAAGGGCCTTCCTCCTGGAAGCAACTCAATCCCTTCCAATCCCGTTTCATCGAGCAAAGCAGGTTCCATGTTTCTGCCTTACCCAAAAGCAGTGGGGATGGACAGTCCTGCCCATGCCTGGAAGGAAAGGATAACTAGAAATATTAGCAAGAGCCATGAATGTTGACCCAATAGACATGTGGCCTTTTCTCCCCCTATTATAAATTGCTGCTACAAAGGCAGCTTCAGCCCCAGTACCCTGTCCCATCAAGTGGCTGTCCACAAGCCCCTGCTGCCAGAGATTCTGGACCTGCCCTGGCCACAGATGGTCTTTGGAAATCATTGGGCCAGCTCTGATCTTAGACAAGGCAGAGAAAGCAAGTTGCGGGCGCTCGAATCGAGTCGTATCTTCTGGACTGGAGCCCTTACCTCCCTGCAGTGTTCATATCCAGTGATATTGGACAGTGGTGTGGAAATCGTGGGTTCCTCAAGTTGGAGAGCACCCCGGGAACCCCCTCATCTTCCAGGTGTGGAAACGAGGCCCAGAGGGTGTGTGCTCTTTGGTTCCTTGTGCTTTATGGCTTTCACAAGGTACCTGCAGTTCATGCTGGATCTGCCCTCTGTAGTTACTGACCCTCCTCTGGAGCCTAAGCAGCCTGAGCTCAGTGACTTAGCCTGTCTGGTTTTCCATTCGAATTTTGGTTCCTTCTAATGCCCCAGCCCTTTATTTGCTGGTTCTTCAGAGCTGCCCACTAAGAAGGATCTTCATGATCCTTTTCCCTCCTGTGTTTTTGTTGTTCATTTCCAGTCAGAGGGATAAGAAATGGGACGTTTTAACAGCTGTCATTACAGGGAATAAACTTTTACTTTTTTAGAATGAGACCAAGAAATTTCATCTCATTCTCCAACCCTGCCTTCTCCCCACTTCCTAGAGTTTTCTGTTGTTGCTTTGATGAGACGCATATACAGTCCTGTCACTGAACGACGGGCATGCTTTCAGAGAAGGGTGTCACTAGGCGGTTTTGTCATTGTGTGAACATCATAGAGTGTATTACACAAATCTAGATGGCACAGCCTACTGCACACCTAGCCTATTGCTTCTAGGCTACAGACTTATACAGCACATTACTCTACCGAATACAAGGCAATTGTACCACAATGATACATGTTTGTATATCTCAACGTATCTAAACATAGAAAAGGTCCTACCACAGAAATCATATATGCAGTCGTCATTGACTAAAGGGTCATTATATGCTACATAACTGTGTAAGAGTTTTGGCTAGATGTAGCAAAAAAATAGTCCATTTTTGTACTTGCTTAGAATCCCAAAAGCTATGAGGTGGCGTAGACACTCTCTGGAATGGCTCTGAGACTGTTCCTTGCCCCTGAACTCGTGGGCTGTGGCCGCTCAGTCCCTCTGGACCATTTTGGTTGGTTCTAACTTTTGAGACACTGTGCAGCTTGAGGCTTCCAGAGCCTGAGTTTTCAGAGTGTGGACTGGATACGAATCATCTGGACCGTGTGCTAAGAATGCAGATTCCTGAACCAGGCACCCGAGATTCTGATCTACTGGGTCTGGGCTGGAGCCCAGGAGTCTGCATGTTAACAAGCATCCCAGGTGATAGAGAGCAGTGTTTTCTTTTCCTTTTTTGAGATGGAGTCTCAACTGTCACCCAGGCTGGAGTGCAGGCTGCCTCCAGAGTTCAAGCGATTATCCTGCCTCAGCCTCCCAAATAGCTGGGATTACAGGCACCTGCCAGCATGCCCAGCTAATTTATTTATTTTTTTTGAGACAGAGTTTTGCTCTTTTTGCCCAGCTGAGATGGTACAATGGCACCATCTCAGCTCACTGCAACCTGCAGCTCCCTGGTTCAAGTGATTCTCCTGCCTCAGGCTCCTGAGTAGCTGGGATTACAGGTGCACGCCACCATGCCTGGCTCATTTTTGTATTTTTAGTAGAGATGGGATTTCACCATCTTGGCCAGGCTGGTCTTGAATTCCTGACCTCAGGTGATCTGCCTACCTCAGCCTCCCAAAGTGCTGGGATTACACGCGTGAGCCACCGCACCCAGCAGAGAGCAGTGTTTTCTAGGGTTCCTTATAGATGCCAAAGACCGTCATGCCATGGTATGGCAGAACTACAGGGGAGGTGTCTCTCCTTCAGCCCGAGCTCTGCTTCGAGCTACTCTATAAAGGAGGCTTCAGCCTAAGGTTTGTCTTGCTGATAAAAAATAAGTAACATGGAGTAAAATTGTTGGGACCTACAGAGCTTTTGCTCTTCAAATCCAAGGCTAATGGGTCTCAGCAGAGGTCTCTGTGCCTGTTTTCTACTAGGTACCTTAGACCCAGAAGCAAGGGAGATATTTTACTGCCCTTCACAGCTTTCACGGCCCTATTTGGACTGTGCCTTGTGAGTGAAATGGCTTTTCTCTTGGACCCTAACAGAGGGCTGTTCAAGGTCAGGAAACTTGAATTTCCGCTTTGGCAGTCAGCAGCAGCCCTTACCTGTTCGCCTTCAGTAGACAAGATGTTCCCTCGGCACGTACCTCCTGCAGCTCCCAGTGTCTCCATGCTTGACGATTTTTTGTCCCCTACCTCAGAAGGCACGAGTGTCTTTGGGGCCTCAGGTTTGAATCTAAATGGAAGGGATAAAGGTGACTGTTTTTGCATCACTGATGCTCACAGTGCTGACACCCAAGGCTGCTGATTATGGTAAAGAACGGGAGGAACAAGGGCAGATGTGTTAAATTGTGTGTAAATTTTTCCTGTGAAATCTCAATACGTCCCAGAGGACACTGCAGTTTGGGTTTCTGAGCCACTCTCCTCTGATATTTACTCATTGGGGATTTTACTCTTGAGAAATCACTGTGGCAACAGAACCATTTTGCCTCCATGAAGACGATGTCAACGTCTCAAAATCCAGGACGTTTTAAGGCAGAATTCCAACCTCATTACTGCCAGGAATAAAATCCATCCACGGTGGAAGTGTCCTTTTTCAGAGCTCAAATCCGTCTCAGAATGCCTTTTCTTTCCCCTTTGTTTTTGAAGCCAATTACTTTTTTTTTTTTTTAGGAAAAAAAAAATTGTGCAAATGCACAAAACCCTCTTTTTCCCCCTTTCATTTATTTGAAATTGAACTTAACAAAGTCAGTTCCGAGCAAGCACTATATATGAGTAATGCTTTTTGTCCATAAAAGAGCATTGACTCCAGTGGAACGGGAGTGCTGATTCTCGCTCCGCTTTGTGTGAGCGTCCATAATGACAAAGTACTCATGTCAGAGTGTATAATGAAACTATAAATTGTTTTCATGAATGCTCTGAATTTGGTCTTTTACGGGGCAAATTCAAAAGGTATTTAGTGCCACATTTCACATATGTGAATAATACCAGACGGTGCAATATATCCAATAAAAAGTGAAGAGTCCTATTCGGGCCCACGCTGGCCAGTATGGTGGGTCAGGCTTAGGCGAGGGTGGTTCACGGTGCAGGAGAGTGAGCAGAAGGAAGGATGGAGAAATCTTGTCACTCTGAGGCAAGGGTTCCAACTGAGTGTACTCAACTGCTTTGGGAGAATTCAAAATGTGGCTAAAATACTTCACTCTTAAGATTAGTCTCCAGATCAGGGGAGTGCCTCCATTTGAATCACAGGAAAAGTTAATCACATCAGGAGCCGGTTAGTGGACAAATTTGCAAGTGAGAAAATACCTGCTAAGTTTGGTGGGCAGGTGCAATCTATGGCAGTAATTTATGGTTCAATTATTTTTAATAATTTTGGGGAGCATTTTTTTTTTTACAGTAAAAACCATATGGGCCAGACATGGTGGCTCATGCCTATAATCCCAGTACTTTGTGAGGCTGAGGTGGACAGATCACGTGAGGTCAGGAATTTGAGACCAGCTTGGCCAACAGAGCCTGGCCATCTCTACTAAAAGTTCAAAAATTAGTAGGGCATGGTGGTTCGCGTCTGTAATCCCAGCTACTTGGAAGGCTGAGGCGGGAGAATCACTTGAACCTGGGAGGTGGAGGTTGCATTGAGCCGAGATCACAGCACTGCACTCCAGCCTGGATGACAGAGCGAGACTCCATTTCAAAAAACAAACAAAAAACCATATGGATTTACTCTGGAAACAGAAAACACAGAAAAGCATCAAGAAAAATTTTAAAACCTGGGTAAATAATTTTACTACCAAGAAATTATTGTTAGCAACATTTTAATAAAATTTTTATTATCTTAGTAAAATTTTACATAATCTTATTTGGGTATATAAGTCCTTTTTAAACAAAATTGGAGTCAAGCTCTCTACCTGTTGATACATTTATGCAACTTTTTAAAACGTTCTGCTTGCTAACTTACTTGTGTAAGGGTTAGGTTCTGTCATGAGGGCGCCGCGTGTCAGCACTGTAGAAGCCTTTACGTACATATTCATTCATTCGCTGAAAAGTCTCTCTCTGGGCATGTGAGCTCTAAAAATGAGAATGGCTAAAACCCCCCGGAGGGTGCGTGAAGCAGAGTGTGTGTTAAATGGAGGCCCGTGGATATTTTTGACCCCTTGCCTGGATTTTTTTTTTTTCTTTTTTTTTTTTTTGCTTTGCAGTACCTGGTGTGTAAGAGGAAGTTGGAGAGTAAGAAGGAAGCCCTGCTGATCCTCTCCAAGGAGCTGGACACCTGCCAGCAGGAGAGGGACCAGTACAAACTCATGGCCAATCAGCTCCGGGAGCGCCACCAGTCACTGAAGAAGAAGTACCGGGAGCTGATCGTAGGTGTTAGGCTGCCCTGTTCGGAGACCTTCCTGTACCCCAAAGTATAATATAAAGAGATTTTCACATGTTGTTTCTTAAGAAATGGTTAAATGCAAACAGTTGAAAGTGGAAAAGTTTAGAAGTGAAAGTCACCACCTCTATTTCCTTTCCAACCCAATCCCACTCACAAGTTAATCTCTCTCTCTCTCTCCCCCCCTCGCTCTCTTTCGCTCTCTCTCTGTCTCACGTGTGTGTGTTTGTGTGTGTCTGTGTGCTTCTTGCTCTCCCATCTGTGAATATATACGTGTGTGTTTGCAGTAGGCTCCCCACTTATGCAAGGGAGACATGTTTCAAGACCCCCAGTAGATGCCTGAAACCACAGATAGTACAAAACCCCATATATACTGTTGTTTTTTTAATCTGATAGCCAAACCAGCTCCTAAGTGACAGCAAATGGGCCACACAGACATCGTGGATACCCTGGATAAAGGGGTGGTTCACATCCCAGGGGGGATGGAAGGGAAATGGTGCAAGATTTCATTCACACAACTCAGAACAACATACAGTTTAAAATGTATAAATTATTTATTTTTGAAATTTTCTATTTAACATGTTTGGACCACAGTTGACCTCAGGTACCTGAAACTGAGGATAAGTAGAGACTACTGTATGTGTGGCTGTTTACTTGTTAATTTAATTATATGGAGTTCTTTAAAAAGAGGATTCGTAAGTCTGCAGTAATACAGAGACCACTAGCTACAGCTGGCTGCTTAATTTTAAATTAATTAGAATTCAGTAAAATAAGAGACTTCATTCTTCCATCTCAGTGTCATATTTCATGGGCTCAGGTGACTGATGGCTACTGTATTGGACAGTGTGGATAGAGAACACTGCCATCATTGCAGAGAGCTCTATTAGGCCGGATGCGGTGACACACCCGTTATCTCAACTACATTGAGAGGCTGAGACGAGAGGATTGCTTGAGCCCAGGAGTTGGAGACCAAGCTGAGCAATATAGAACCCCTCTCAAAAAAAAAATTTAAAAGTTCATGGAGAAACAAAATAAGTTCCAAATTTATTTTAAAAAAATAATCAAACATGCTGTTTTCCCTCAGCACTTTATTTTGGACATGTTTCTAGGTATACAGATCCAACTCATCCAGATTTGAATCATCTAGATTTTTAGGCATGCAGATTTTTTTTTTTTTTTTTTTTTTGAGACAGAGTTTCCCTCTTGTTACCCAGGCTGGAGTGCAATGGCGCGATCTCGGCTCACCACAACCTCTGCCTCCTGGGTTCAGGCAATTCTCCTGCCTCAGCCTCCTGAGTAGCTGGGATTACAGGCACACACCATTATGCCCAGCTAATTTTTTGCATTTTTTAGTGGAGACGGGGTTTCACCATGTTGACCAGGATAGTCTTGATCTCTTGACCTTGTGATCCACCCGCCTCGGCCTCCCAAAGTGCTGGGATTACAGGCTTGAGCCACCACACCCGGCCAGATTTAACTCAGTCTTTTAATAGCTGCATGGTAATCCACAGTATGGACATATCCATAATGTTTGTAAACTTTCTTGTATCCTGGACTTTTGTTTTTCTCTAGGTTTTTATAGGGCAAAACTTTTAAGATACAAATGATACTGAAATGGAGAATGCCAACTGCATAATCCTAGTTTTCATTCTTGCTGCTTTTGAGGCAATGTCTTTTCTAAGTGGGACACCATTACTGACATTTAACTGTCTGTGCTGGCATTATTAAACTGCACTGGAGTAGAAATAGAATAGAATAGATTCCTCAGGTTAAAATCATGTTGACTTATGTGTGGACAGCATCAGATATAAAAGTGCTCATTTAGTGAACTTTTGCTTATTTACCTGAGATGTTTGTATTCCCAGATGTGGCACAAATGGGAGAGGAATTGAATTTTTTTTTTTTTTTGAGACAGTGTCTCCCTCTGTTGCCCAGGCTGGAGTGCAGTGGTATGAGCGCTCGCTGCAACCTCTGCCTCCTGCGTTCAAGTGATTCTCCTGCCTCAGCCTCCCTAGTAGCAGGGATTACAGGCACTGCCAGCATGCCTGGCTAATTTTTGTATTTTTTTAGTGGAGATGGGTTTCAGCATGTTGGCCCAGCTAGTCTCAAACTCCTGACCTCAGGTGATCTGCCTGCCTCAGCTTCCCAAATTACAGAGATTACAGGTGTGAACCACCACACCTGGCCTGAATCCTTTTAAGACAAAACAAAACAAAACCAAACCTAATGGGACTAGAAATTCTCAATGTCCTCTTAACTTTGAGCAAATACTGTCCCTTCCAACACGGATTGTTCTGTCCATAAAGAAAAAATCTCTCTCTCTCTCTCTCTCTCTCTCTCTCTCTCTCTCTCTCTCTTTCTGTCTGTGTATCTATCTGTATGTATGTATGTCCCTATCACTGTTCCTTTGGTTCTAACTATTTAAAAGAGGAACTCAAACCAAATGAAATATTATTTCAGCTTAGGTGCTGATCAAAAATAATTTTGACAAATCCAGTTTTTTTATTCACATAATTTTAGAAAATATATAGATTTGGTCCTAATGGGAACTGATTCCCTAGAGGTTTTTCCAAAATAACTCTGGTTCAGTTTGTAGTTAATTTTTTAAAACTATATTTGAGCTTGCTTCAGTATATTACTGGCTGAAGGGTGGAGAGGGTGGGGAGAGTCTACATTTATGTTCATAATTTAGTCAATTTCTTATTTCTACGTACATCTATTTTTTGAAAAATAGTAAAATGTAGCATTTGTTTCTTTGTAGGATGGCGATCCATCACTCCCCCCTGAAAAAAGGAAACAGGTAAGACTTATTTCTGATCACAGACTGTTTTATTGCGACAATTGGGAGGATCAGGGAATCTCGAAATGTAGGGAATCTCGAAATGTAGGGAATCTCGTAATGTAGAGAATCTCCTTTACTTTCCTGGAATTCTTTCTGTTATTGGGAAGAGTGGGTAGAGATTTCAACTGCAAAGAGAAATTGGGAGTGGAGTGAAGGAAACTCAGTGAAGTCTGGATGGAGGAGGTACACCAGTTGACTGCATTCCCTTTCTTGTTGGAATTGTGATGGGAAATAGAGTTGAAGGCACATGGTCACAGCACTTGAGCTACCTGCCATTCAGTGGGTACATGCTGTGGGCATATACCATTTGGTGGGTGCCTACTGTTCAGTGGGTACATACTGCTCAGTGGATACATACTGTTGAGTGGGTGGGTGCATACCATTCAGTGGACACATACCATTTGATGGGTGCATACCATTCTGTGGCTGTATACTGTTCTATGGGTTCATATCATTAGGTGGGTGCATGCTGTTTTGTGAGTGCATACCATTCTGTGGATGCATACCGTTCAGTAGGTACATACCATTTTGTGGGTACACACCATTTGAAGGGTGTGTGCTGTTTTATGGGTGCATATTGTTCAGTGGGTACTTGCCCTTCTGTGGGTGCATACTGTTATGTGGGTACATATAGTTCAGTAGGTGCGTACCATTCAGTGGGTGCATGCTGTTGAGTGGGTGTATACAATTCAGTGGGTTCCTGCTGTTGAGTGGGTGCATACCATTCAGTAGATGCATGCTGTTGAGTGGGTGCATACCATTCAGTGGGTGCATGCTGTTCTGTGGGTGCATGGTGTTCAGTGGATGCATATTGCTCAGTAGGTACATACCATTCAGTAGGTACATGTCATTCTGTGGGTGCCTGCTGTTCTGTGGGTGGCTGCTGTTCTGTGGGTGCATGCTCTTCAGTGGATGCATATTGATCAGTAGGTGCACACCATTCAGTAGGTACATATCATTCTGTGGGTGCCTGCTCTTTTGTGAGTGCCTGCTATTCTGTGGGTACATGCTGTTCTGTGGGTGCCTGCTATTCTGTGGGTGCATACTCTTCAGTGGATACATATGGCTCAGTAGGTGCATACCATTCAGTAGGTATGTGTCATTCTGTGGGTACATGCTGTTCTGTGGGTGCATACCATTTGGTGGATGCATACTGTTCAGCGGGTGATACCATTTGGTGGGTAAATACCATTCTGTGGGGACATAATGTTTAGTGGGTGTCACATTCTGTAGATACATAACATTTGGTGGGAGCATGCCATTCTGTGGGTGCATACTATTCTGTTTAACAGGTTTTGCCACTTCACATTCTTAAAAGCCATCTTCCGTCACAATTCACATGCTTTTGCTTTCTTTTCTCCTGCATGGTGGCCAACACTGTTTATTGACCAAACCAATGGTTTTAGACGCACATTTTTATCATCAAATCCTTTTGTGGATCTGCCTCTTGACTCTCTGTTCTGTTCCTTTGAGCTTCCTGAAAAGTCCTTTGGTTCTACCACATTATTCTTATTGTTTTGCTTTATAATACGTTGAATGTCTTCTTGAGCTAATCTTCACTTTGCTCTTCCTTTTCAGAAGTTTCTTATTTGCTACTTTTCTCAGATAAAACCTAGAAACATTTTATCAAGTTCTCCTCTGATCTCTCCCACACAAATCCTGTTGGTATTTTGATTGCGGTTTTGTTAAATTTATAGATTAATTTGGTGTCTCTCTCACAGATACATTCTGTGGCTTTATAATTTAAAAAATTTACATTGACTAAGGAGAATCCGATGAATTCCAGTAAGTCTGTTAAGCTGCGTTCTTACAGCTCTAAAAATCCAAGTTCAATGACCTAAACATTGGCTTTGTAGCATTTACAATGGCATTAAGTTTCTGTCCCTTTAGGATTGAGACTGTGGTGGCGGGAGCTTGGGCTCTGCAGCCTTTCTGCCTGGGTTGGAACCACTGAGTCACTCTTTCTTATACATGTATTTATGAGAGAGAGTGAGAGAGCAAGCTATTTTCATGTATACCTTTGTTAGAACTTTCCTTAACTTTATAGTTTTCTGTACTGACATGCCCTAAATGAAGGCTTTTTATGGACTTGAAGGGAGTCCAGATGATGATGATGTTAATGCTGTGTGTTTCCTGTTATAGGGAAGCCTCTGTGCTTGAGCAGGACTTTGAAATGGGTGGATGCAGAGAGCGACGCAGGAGTGATTTGCTCTCTTCCTAAGCTGTAATGGCTAACCCAGCATCCTGCTTCTGGCCATTGATAGTGTACCAGAACCACACGTAAATTCCTTGATTCCTTGGGGCCATTACCTTGAGATTTTTTTTATGCTTGTGAACAGTATACCCAACACACACACATTTATCCTCAGAGAGCAACTCAGTCCTATGGTTACCCATTCATTCATTCATTCATTCATTCAGTGTGCTTACTTATACACTCCCTTTCTGTCTTACAGGATTCTTTTATAATGCTCCAGGTTTGATCTAAAGTCACATTTTTCTGTGGTGCACATTCACGTTTTTCTTTTTCTAAATAAAATGTAGACATTTATCTTTAATGTTTAAAAATTGGAGTTCTTAATTCTGAATTGCCAGGTGTTTTGGGTTTTGTGGTTTCAGTGGTTATAAGCAGCCCTTTTGCTGCTATTTTAGAGTTTGTTAGTATTCATGAAGGAGTTTTAAGGGAATTCACATTCTACAACTTTATAATAAAAAATTTATGTTGTCTGAGGAGAGTCTGATGAATCCCAGTAAGTCTGTTAAGCTGCATTCTTACAGCTCTAAAAATACAAGTTCAACGCCCTAAACACTGGCTTTGTAGCTTTTCACATGGCATTAAGTTTCTGTCCCTTTAGGATTGAGTGTAGTGGTGGGAGCTGGGGCTCTGCAGCCTTCCTGTCTCGGCTGGAACCAGTGATTGCTGCACAAGATAGGATGCTTCAGAGTGCAAGTGACAGCAATTCTAAACTGCTTGAACAATAAACGAATTAATTACCTTACATAGCCAGAAGTTCAGAGGTAATGTGGGCTTTAGGTACTTGATGGTCTATGGCTTCATGAAGTTGTCATGTACTCATTTTCTCCACTGTGCCAAATTTAGCAAGTGAAAATACAGGGCACCCAGGTACATTTGAATTTCAGATAGGAATGTAGAAAATTGTATTCTTTTTAAATGCGTAAGTGTGTTCCATGTGATTTTGGGGATAAGCTTATACTAAAGTATTATTCATTGTTTATTTAAAACTCAAATTTAACCGGGCATTCTGTATTTTACCTGACAACTCCACCATTTTGCCAACTTTAGCACATCAACTTCCTCTTACATTTAGTATCAGCTTCTTTCTATGGCTGACTACCCCCAGGAGAGGCAGAAAATGCAGCCATGGACAATATGTTCTCCTCTCCAGGCTGGCTGGGCTGCTGTAAGACTTGCTCCCATTTCTGGTCTAATAACATGCACTGGGGGGCCGCTATACACCCATTGGCTTTGATTCATCACTTGGGATGGAAGGGCTGTTAGGAGTTAACAATGAAGCCCACTAGACTAATTGAGAGGCCTTAGGAAGGCTCCTTTGAGTGTCTTCAGTCTCAACTTTCTCATCCATAAAATGGGGATAAATATGGCACCCACTGCATGGTGTGGCTGTCAGGATCAAATGAGACAATGCAGGTAAAGCCCTCACCACGGTGCCTGGCGCAAGATGAGCATCCATCAGTGTTTCTCACCTGCTGCTCCTCGTTGTCATCTCTTTTTTAAACAATTGTATGTTAGTAGGTGGATTCTGTCCAGCACAGCTCTTGGCTATCAACAGGACGCACTGCCTCTGTTGGGACCCTTTTAATTGCAGTTGGCACTCAAAGTAGCTTGCTCCATAAAGGAGGTTCCAGTTCATAGATTATGGGAAGAGTCAGGTGAGCAGCCCCCATGGGCAACAGAAGTACAGCTGGGCCCCAGGAATAGCCACAGTAGGGCCCAGAAGCCCAGGCCTCTCCTCAGCTCTCATCTCCTTTTCTGCACGTGCGTCCTCCTCAGAAGCAGAAGAGTGGCTGCCAACTGCAGCTGGGATGGAGCCCCTACACTAGAAAAAGGCTGCTCCTGAGTTCCGGGGGAGAACTCCCAGAGGCCAGGGTTGGGCCAGGGGCCCGTTTCAGGGTCAGATGGGCATGGTCAGGGATCCTGCAGATGAAAGGCAGCTCCTCCCACCACCATCTAGATGGGTGCTGGAAAGACAGTGTCACATTCATCTGCCTTACACACCTTCTTAAAACAGTCACAGGAGGACAGATCATAGCAATCGCAGCCAACGTTATCGGGTGCTCACTCTTACCAAGTGCCAACTGCTGTGCTGGACATTTTGCTGTGGATGATCTCATTTAACTCTCACACAGCTATGTGCGATAGGTACTATTATTGTTACTGTCATCTGATAAAGGAGAAAATTAAATCACATAGAGCTCAAGGAAACTACCCAAGGAAATAACACAACTAACTGGTGATGGAGCCAGAGCTTTGAACCTCTGCACTACACTCAGAGTTCATGCTGGTAACTATGATGACTCAGTGAGCACCCATGGGTGTTGCTGGAAAAGGGTTTTTAAAGCCGGGAAAATCCACACTGAGACAATGGATCACTCAGCAAGGCTAGTTTGCTTCCTGCAGGAAGGGTGTAACTCGCTGGCAGTCTTGCTGTAAGAGCACAGCTGAACAAGGGAGACGGGGACATTTATAATTTTCACCTGACGCTATCGCCCTACTGCTGTGTCCAGTTTCCATTGGCCAGAATGGGACCTCACATTCCATGCTTGATCCTATTAGCTAAAAACTTGGAAATGTCCTGGATAGATAAGGGGGAAAGAAGACAAGGAAGAAGAGGAAGCTAGTCAGGAGAAGGTCAGGAGAGTTTCCAAATAAGGAATGGCGTGCACCAGGGTTTGGAGCTTGCCGAGTTCTGTTCAGACATGCCGGAGCAAGTCAAGGTAGCTGAAGTAGAGAATATATATACACGTATATGCTAATAGTGGATAATAGCCATAGATCAAGACATTGTAATGCCTTTTAATGTAGTCAAAGACATGAACTTTGAAGAAGAACTTTCCCATCTCTCACAGGTGTTCATACGTAATTTCGACAGGTGGGGCACAGGGGTGAAAAAAGGCACACCCAGTTCCCTAAGCTTGGAAGTTGTATTGTAGTGAAAGTGACCGCCCCTTCGTCTTACCCAGGATCATTCCACTGACGCCTCTTATTCTGGGATCATTTCTATTAGTGCCTCCTTTCACTCCACAAGGTGTCTTGGTTTGGACAGTCAATAATATAGTTAGTGTATAGGGATGCTATGAACAGACAACACACAAAATAATTATAATATATAGGTTGTTAAATGGTAATCAACGCTAAGGAGAGCACTGATTATAGAATTATAGAATGGTAATCAGTGCTAAGGAGAGCACTGACTATATGAATATAGTCCAAAATTAGGGAGGGAATTCTGACTTAGTAATGGGCAAAACAGTGGGGGAAAGGGCTCTAGGATTTGGGAAAAAAGAAGACTCTTGCCCATTTAACATATTTTACGTTTTTATTTACCGTTAATTTAAGCATGTGATTGGTTTTAGGGTTGGTGGTAAGATGTCCTCTTCATAGTTCAGCATGGGGCAGAAAATGCAGCATTACATTTTTAGAGGTGGTTGTCATGAAACTCCATTTAGCCAGAAGCAGAAAGCTTTGGTGTACATGGCAAATACGGGAAAGGAGGGACACAATTAGTTTCTAAAGTGTGTCACCAGCAGGATGGGGATCGAGGCACACACCCTGACTTGGGGTCTCCGTGTTTTGCGAAATCTCTATGCCAAAGGCAGCACAGCGGGGGAAGTATTTACCCCTCCAGCTGCAAAGCAAACACACCTTATATAAGCAGAAGGCACTGGAACAAGAACCAGCTGCTGCGTTAACAGATGTGACATGGAGGTCATGAGATGTTTGTATAGGAGAAGGACAAGATGCCACAATGAGCATATTGTTGCCTATTGGCCTTGAAGCTGTGACCTTGATTTCTTGACCCAGAGGGTTGAATTTCTGTGATCTGAGCTTACTGGTCTCTCCTCCTGTTTGTTTCTTGACTCAGAGGGAAAGATTGTAATGATCACCCCTTGTTGGATTTTCTCCTTGTTTCAGTTCCATTTCTCTGGACCAGTGGTTCTTATACTCTTGTGATGTGAATCAGAGATATCTTTGAGAATCTGTTGAAAGTCACGGGTCTTTGCTCTAAAACAGGATGCACGTGCGCAAAAAAATTGCGTTCAATTTCATCGAGTTGCAGACCTGAAATCTACAAATCTACACATCCTTGGTGTTCCATGCACCACATTTAAGACCTACTGCTCTAAATGATGGTTCTTCTCAACTGTAGATAGAAAACAATACCTCATTCTTAGTCTTTGAAACGCTATGTACTTTACAGAGACCATGTATACGTACATGCCTGCATGTAATCTCCTAACATTCTTCTGAGGTCACACAGGGAGGTATGTCTTTCATAAAGTCACAAGGCAGCATCAGTTAGCAATAAATAAAAAGAAAGCTTAGATTCTGGCATTTAATTGCATTGCATGGATTCAAGTTTAACCTTTACACTTGCTGACTGGTCAAACTGTGTAACCTTTTGTTAAAACGTGTACTCTGAATGAAGAGACCCCCCAAACAGGCCTTGTGTGAGCAACATGGCTGTTTATTCACCTAGGTGCAGCAAAGGGCGGTGGGATAGGAGTTGGTTTTATAGGTTTGGGGTGGGCAGTGGAAAGTTACAGAAGTTACTTTAGGGTGGATTTTTGCAAACTGGGAGGGGGTCA
Source organism: Saimiri boliviensis (assembly GCF_048565385.1). Lineage (NCBI taxonomy): Eukaryota > Metazoa > Chordata > Mammalia > Primates > Cebidae > Saimiri > Saimiri boliviensis. The sequence continues at coordinate 23,885,215 of NC_133451.1, read as the reverse complement.
TAGGTTTGCAAGCTGGGAGGGGGTAGTAGGGTGTGGAGTCAGGAGGTTGGCCAAGGTCAGTTACAAAGTCCAATGGCCTTGTCAATGAGGCCGGAATAAGAAACAGTAGAAGAATGTCTCAGGTTAGTTAGGTGCCACAGGGGTTGATCGGTCTTCCTTCCAGCTACTTCAGGTTTTCTAATTCCAGAAGGCCCTCCAAAGGTGTATGTGTGGTTCATGAGGTTGCACGCTGTCCACAGTGTGGTCAGACCTTACACCTTTCAAAGACTCAATTTCTTCCTGTTCATAATGGACGTAATATTGAGATGTGTTTGTAAAGCTCTTAGGAGGAATTGGGGTGGCAATGTTTGTGATGCTCATTGCCTGTTAGTTGGAGTGTGCTCAATGAATATTGGATATTTTAAATTTTTCCTGTGACTTATCCAAGGACACATAGCAGGTTAATGGAGAAGGCCTAGAATCCAGACCCCGCTAGCTTGTAGTTCAGTGTCGTAGTTCAGGTGTTTCGCTCTATATTCAATTGTTAGACTGTTTGAGCTGGGAAGAACCATAGTCAATGTTCAGTCCAGCCCATTTGGAAGTCTAAAGATTAAGTGCCTTGTTCAAAGCCCTCTGCTTAGGAGTGGTGGGGAACCAGAAATTGAACTAGGAACTTTTACCTGCTAAGCCAATCTTCTTTCCTGTGGCAACCAGTATCTGGGTTTATATACATACACATATGTGTGTGTGTGTGTGTGTGTGTGTGTGTGTGTGTGTGTGTGTGTACATATATTATGTATGTGTGTGTGTGTGTGTATATATATATATATATATATATATATTTTTTTTTTTTTTTTTTTGCTTTTTGGGTCTTTGCATTAAAGGACAGACTAGAACTTCTACATTTGTAGTTCTAGAAATATAGTTGTTGGAGCTTTCTTTTGGAACTCAGAATCCTTTTTAAAACAACCAATTTCCAATGGCAAATCACCCGTTAAAGAAGCTGTGAAGAAATTGAGACAACAGTGATTGCACTAATAGCTTCTCGTGGGATATTGAAATGAACATTTCTTCTTGTGACTTCAGGCAGAAGTGTACACAGAGCACCCTTTGCACTGCAGTGCGAGATCACCGAAAGATCTCAAACGACCCTTCAAATATTTTTCTTTTGCTAAATAAGCAGTTCCTGCAAAGCAGACAGAGGGGAATTTAAATTATCTTGGGTTAATCTTCTTATAAACGGGATTCTTCGGGGTCACAGAGGTACATTTTCCCCGTGAAAACTCTTTGAATAAACAGTCCAACACATCTTTAAGATCTTGGTCTTTTCCTGTTTTGATTTCAAGCAGACATACCGCGAAATGTCTCTCTCTTGGTTGAGGAGGGAGCTATTGCTTTCTCGCCTCTAAAAAGTGATCGTTTATTTAAACGGAGACATGTGCCAAGATGACAACTCTGGAAAAATCAGAGCATAGAGTGAGATAGGAAGGAGCCTTTCACTTCAATAGAAAAGTCTCCTTGGTCAAGCTTATTTTAGTCTCCTGTGACTACAAATCACAGTGACTTTGTATATCCGTCCTGGTTTGTTTCTCAGAACCTGAAACTTCCTTCAGAGATCTCAAGTGCTTTGAGATGTTTCTTTTTTTATATCACTTTGAATGGTATGACTTTTTCATTACACCAGGGAAACTAGGAAGAAATCCCAGGTCCAGCCCCTTAGAACACTCCCAAATCATAACAGCAGCAACTTTATTGTGAGGACTAATGCACCTTGCCATAATCCCTTTGAATCCTTGCAACAATTTTGTAAGGAAGGTGGAAGCACCCCCCAATTTATATATGAGGAAATTTAGGCTCAATGAGTCTAAAGAACTTGGGAGCTATTAATGGAGCCACTAAATGGCAGATGCAGAATCATAATGGCCAAGATTAAGCAAACATTTATTTAAATAGCAACCTCCCAAGCCTATTCAAAAGCATTTGCCTGTGAGGCCTGGAATGCATTTATTCACAAGTGTGTGTTTTGAGATTAGAAGTGGCAGTAGGCTGCTAAGGTCTCCTTGCATAGCCAAAAAATATGTACGAATAAGCTCTCGGGTGGTTGTTTTTTGTAAATAAGAAAGCTGTCGCTGTAGCAAAGGTCATCACTTTGGCAGTTGCTGTGAATAGGGGGCCCTTGCTAAGCAAAGCCAGTTTCACTTTATTCCTGTTAACACAGGAGTCACCATCAGACCAAAGCAGCAGAGTAGAAACTGCAATTAAATTTGCTATCAATCACACCTCTCAAGAACACTTGATGTTTCATCAAACATTTTTTTAAATGTATTCTTGCTTAATCTAGTACTTTCTCATATTGAAAGTATGGATTAAAGGGTCCCAGAGTACCAGACTTTTTAATACCATGTAAAAATCTGGTCTCTTTTTCTCTCTCATTCTCTTTTTCCTGATTTTTCTTGAGAAAGTGCCTAAGCCAAGGGCTTGCTTGTCTGTCTGTCTCTCTCTCTCTCTCTCTCTTGTTTTCCTCTCATTTTTGAGTTCCAGTTCTCATTCATATGTCTTCAAATTGAGAGATATGTTACCAGACTTTCTGGTATACATTGTTTCTGTATTACGGTATAGAATAATTTTTCCATGGCGAGGTTACATATAGAGTCAATCCTCAGTATACAAAGGGGATTGGTTCCAGGACTCCACGTATACCAAAATTCTCACATGCTCGGTTTCCCCCGTCAGCCATGAAAAACCCGTGAGTAGAAGTTGGCCTTCCATATCCATGGGTTTTACATCCTGTGGATACTATATTTTTGAACTGCATTTGGTTGAAAAACATCACATATAAGTGGATCTGTGTGGTTCAATGCCTGCTGTTCAAAGATCAACTGTATTTAATAAATTCTGAAGATTTGGGTGACTTCATACTGCCCAAGGGGTTCATATCAAGAAAAGAAAATTGCAATAGAGAAAGAGTTTAATTCACGAGGGCCAGCTGAATGGGCAACAGGAGTTTTTATTATTTTATTATTATTATTACTCAAATCACTCTCCTTGAGCATTTGAAGACTAGGGGTTTTCAAGGATAATTTGGCCGCTAGGGGCCCAGGTAGTGGGAATGCTGACTGGCTGGATCCGAGATGAAATCATAATCACAGGAGTCGAAGCTGTCTTCCTGGTCTAAGTTGGTTCCTGCCTGAAGGCCGCAGGACCTGTTGGTTAGTCCCGGTGAAGTTATCCAGTTTTCAGAAATGCAAAAACCTAAAAAGACATCTCAAATGGCCAATCTTAGGTTCTATAGTAGTGGCATTATTAGCAGGAATAATTGGGGAAACTGCCAATCTTGTGATCTCTGGAATAATGGCTGGTAATTATTTAACGATACCTACCTTTCAGTAGGATTCAGGCCCCTTTCTCCTTCTAACTTGGTGGTATTTTATTAGTTTTACAAGAGCAGTTTAGTTTTTGAGAAGGATTATTATTTAAACTGTAAACTAAATTTCTCCCAAAGTTTGCCTGGCCTACGCTGGGCAATGAGTGAAGACAGCCAGCCTGTGAGGCCAGAAGCCATGTCAGATTTCTCTTACTGTCGTAATTTTGCAAAGGCAGTTTCAACTTGCAGGATTTTTCCTGGCATGTTGGTGTTTTCCTCTCTTGGGTACCGGTCTGAAACATTTAAGGACACAGGTGAAAATATGTGGCCTACCCTTCTGATTTCTATTTCCAGTGTCTAGAATAGCACAAGGTTAAAACGTGTCTCTTAAACATTTTTGTTTTTGTTTTTTTGTTTTGTTTTGAGATGGAGTCTCGCTCTGTCTCCCAGGCTGGAGTGCAGTGGTACGATCTCGGCTCACTGTAACCTCTGCTCGCTGCAACCTACACCTCCTGGATTCAAGCAATTCTCCTGCCTCAGCCTCCCGAGTAGCTGGCACTACAGGTGCAAAACTACCACACCTGGTTAATCTTTGTATTTTTAGTAGAGAGGGGGTTTTATCATGCTGGTAAGGATGGTCTCGAACTCCTGATCTGAGACCACCCGCCTCAGCCTCCCAAAGTGCTGGGATTACGGGCATAAGCCACTGCGCCTGGCTTCTCTTAAACTTTTATCACTTTGTTTTCATTTTGTCTGTGGAAGAAATAAAAGTTTTCCTTTCTCCTCTTAGGTTCAGTGACTGGGGCCTACAAACTTAAATGACAAAAGACAAATTAACAGGAGAAAAAAAAGCATACAATTTTATTAATATTTTACATGCAATGGGAATTCATAGAAAAAAATAAAACTCAGGAAGCAGACTCAGGGGCTTATATGCCATTTTAACAAAGGAAAGGGAATTTGGGCTTTGAGTGATGATGAATTGTGGAAAAGCAACCAGGAAATACATGGGAGAAAATAATGAAAAATAAGGGTTATTTTGGTAAGGTTTGTTTATGGAGAATATTGCGTCAGGTTTGAATCAGACTAGTTATGTTAACTCCAACAGTGGCCAAGAGGTTTCACAGTGAATCAGTGGCTAACTAAATGTTTTCAAATTCATGATTTATTGTGATAGTTTCACACACCAGCAATCATATAAGTATATTCAGTGCATACACAGGCAGTGATGAGAGAGAGGGAGACAAGCCACAGCAAGTAGCCGGGGAGACCCACACACCCACAGGCAAACTAGACAGGCCCGGAATTTTCTAAAAATGCTGACCATTAGGGCTTACTGCTCTTTTTAGGCAGAGCTTCTGGTGACCCCTGATGGTATGGAGAGGAGACCTCACTGTTATCACAGGCAGAAGTTGTACACAGGCTTCTCGAGGGTCAGTCGCTTTGCTGTTTGTGTTTTGTTTTGTTTTTTGAGATGGACTTTCGTCTTGTCATCCAGGTTGGAGTGCAGTGGCATGATCTTGGCTCACTGCAACCTCTGCCTCCCAGGTTCAAGTTTTTCTTCTGCCTCAGCCTTCCGAGCAGCTGGGATGACAGCCACCCGCAACCATGCCCGGCTCATTTTTGTATTTTTAGAAGAGACAGGGTTTCACCATGTTGGCCAGGCTGATCTCGAACTCCTGACCTCAGGTGATCCACCCACCTCAGGCTCCCAAAGTGCTGGAATTACAAGCGTGAGCCATCACGCCCGGCCGCTTTGCTGTTTTGTTGGCCCTCCGCGGGAGGGTATGCACTCACTATCTCAGCTGTCATGTGACTTCGCTTTCTGGTCAGGCCTCAGGGATGCCTGGCCACAACAGGTATTATCACTTCAGTCCATTATGCATATGTTTATCACTTTGAGGGGTCAACAGTTTTACTGTCACTTGTCATCAGTGACTTCATTTTGAGACATTTAGCATCACAAAACGTAACTATATATCAAGATTCATCTTGTTGCCGACTGTCTCTGGTGATAGGAATCTCTCTCTTCTTTCTGGTACTGGACTAGGGGACACCTGCTCAAGGGGAAATGCATGCCTGCCTTTAGGCTGAAAAGGGAGTGCAGAGAGCTCTTCCTTCGTTTGTTGATTCTCAGTTGCCTTCAGCTCAAAAGATTCCTTATGCCAAAGTGGTATCATTTGGGGTGCTGTGTCCTAATTCCCTTCTCATCCTGTCCATCTTCTCATTTCTGACAGCAGGGATAGAAATGGTATAGAGGGGAAACTTCTCTCCCAAATCTAAAAGATTTAGGGCCATTTCTTATAAGTAGCATCCTGAAATCCCTTTCTTGTGAACCAGTGTCAAATATTTGATCATTGAAAACAGGTTCCCTTCACATCATGGTCATCGCCAAACAGTATAGATGATTACACAGATGCTCCACAGCTTACAAAGGGGTTACATTTTTTTTTTTTAATTTCAGTAGTTTGGGGGGAACAAGTTGTGTTTGGTTACATGAATAAGCTCTTCAGTAGCAATTTCTGAGATTTCGGTGTACTCATCACCTGAGCAGGGTACACTGTACCCAGTGTGTAGTCTCTTATTCTTCAGCTCCATTCCACCCTTCCCTTCGAATCCCCAGAGTCCATTGTATCATTCTTCTGCCTTTGTGTCCTCATAGTTTAACTCCCACAAATCAGTGAGAACTTACAATGTTTGGTTTTTCATTCTTGAGCTACTTCACTTAGAATAATGACCTTCTGCTCCATCCAGGTTGCTGCAAATGCCATTATTTTGTTCCTTTTTATGGCTGAATAATATTTCTTGTTATATATACCACATTTTCTTTATTCACTCATTGATTGATGGGCATTTGGGCTAGTTCTATATTTTTGCAGTTGTGAATTGTACTGCTACAAACATGCATGTGCAAGCATGTTTTTCATAAAATAACTTTTTTTCCTCTGAGTAGATACCCAGTAGTAAGATTGCTGGATCAAGTAGTGAGATTGCTGGATCAATTGCTGATCTACTTTTAGATCTTTAAGGAATCTCCATACTGTTTTCCATAGTGGTTGTACGAGTTTACATTCCCACTGGCAATGTGAAAGTGTTTCCTTTCTACCACATCCATACCAACATCTATTATTTTTTGGTTTTTAAATTATGGACATTCTTATAGGAGTCAAGTGTTATTGCACTGTGATTTTGATTTACATTTTCCTGATGATTAGTGATGTTGAGCATTTTTTCATATGTTTGTTGGCCGTTTGTGTATCTTCTTTTGAGAATTGTCTATTCATGTCCTTAACTCACTTTTTAACAGAAATATCTGTTTTTTTTTCTTGCAGATTTGTTTGAGTTCCTTGTAGATTCTGGATATTAATCCTTTGTCAGATGCACAGTTTGCAAAGATTTTCTCCCACTCTGTGGGTTGTCTGTTTACTCTGCTGATTATTTCTTTCGCTGTGCAGAAGCTTTAATTTAATTAAGTCTCCTATTTATCTTTGTTTTTGTTGCATATGCTTTCGTATTCTTGGTCATGATGTCTTTGTCTAAGTCAATGTCTAGAAGGGGTTTTCTGATGCTATCTTTTAGAATTTTTGTGGTTTCAGGTCTTAGATTTAAGTCCTTCATCCATCTCGAGTTGGTTTTTATGTAGGTGAGAGATGAGGATCCAATTTCATTCCTCTACATGTGGCTTTCCAATGATCACAGCACTATTTGTTGAATAGGGTGTCCTTTCCACACCTTACGTCTTTGTTTGCTTTATTGAAGATCAGTTGGCTGTAAGTATTTGACTTTATTTCTGGGTTTCTATTCTGCTCCGTGATCTATGTGCCAGTTTTTATGTCAGTACCATGCTGTTTTGGTGACTGTGGCCTTACAGTATACTTTGAAGTCAGATAACGTGATGCCTCCAGATTTGTTCTTTTTGCTTTGTTTTCTTTGGCTACATGGTCTCTTTTTGGTTCCATATGAATTTTAGGATTGTTTTTTCTAGTTCTTTGAAGAAGGATGATGGTATTTTGATGGGAATTGTGTTGCATTTATAGATTGCTTTTGGAAGCATGGTTATTTTCACAGTACTGATTCTACCTATCTAAAAGCATGGGATGTGTTTCTATTCGGTTGTGTTGTCTTTGATTTCTTTCAGCAGTTCTTTGTAGTTTTCCTTGTAGCAGTCTTTTATCTCCTTGGTTAGGATATTTCAAAGTACTTAATTTTTTTTGCAGCTATTATAAAAGGGTTGAGTTCTTGATTTGATTCTCAGCTTGGACACTGTTGGCGTATAGCAGTGCTATTGATTAGTGTACATTGATTTTGTATCCTGAAACTTTACTGAATTCATTTATCAGATCTGGGAGCTTTTTGGAGGAGTCTTTAGGGTTTTCTAGGTATAGGATCGTATCATCGGCAAACAGCAACAGTTTGACTTCCCCCTTACCGATTTAAATACCCGTTGTTTCTTTCTCTTGTCGGATTGTTCTGTCTAGGACTTCCAGTGCTATGTTAAATAGAGATGGTGAAAGTGAGCATCCTTGTCTTGTTCCAGTTCTCAGCGGGAATGCTTTCAAGTTTTCCCTGTTCAGCATAATGTTGGCTGTGGGTTTGTCATAGATATCTATTATTATCTTAAGCTATGTCCCTTCTATGCAGATTTTGCTGAGGGCTTTAATCATAAAGGGATGCTCAAGGGGTTGCATTCTGATAAACCCATCGTAAATTGAAAACATTGAAAGTTGAAAATGTGTTGAATACACCCAACCTACTCAACATCATAGCTTAGCTTAGTCTATCCTACCTCAAACATGCTCAGAACTCTTGCATATGTTATCAGTGTATGGTTGGGCAAAATCATCTAAGACCTATTTTATAAAGTGTAATTCTTTTCCATACTGTACTGAAGGTGTAAAAACAGAATAGTTGTATGGATACTCGAAATACAGTTTCTACTGAATGCATATCTCTTTCACACCATTGTAAAGTTGAAAGAAGTCAAACCATCATTAAATCAGGGACTGTCTATATATTAAAACCTCCCATTGGTTCTTATAAGTTTAAAAAACATGTTGCATCTGTAGAATAAACCATTCTGACATATTTCGCAGCATTTATAGGGGAATTGGAACCATGGTAGAGGCAAGGGCTAGAGTTCAGGGTGCAGCAGGACTTAAAGAAAGGTTGTGAGATAGCTCCGCTCTCACAGGTGGCTAACCAACCTCACTGAGAATTTCTGCAAACAGTTAGGAAGAGGTTGGGGTGAGATCTGATGGCTCTATCAATTCCCTGGTCTTTACCTTCACAACAACTGTCAGTATTTGTAGCCATCATCCCCGTCCAGAGAGAATTCCCAGGGCCTCCCAGTTCCCACACCAGGGGCTGGCTTTGGGGAATTGCTTCTGCAGACATCATTTGTAATTGGGGATTGAGCTGTTCCTTGACAAAAAAAAAGATGTTTCGCAATGGAGAACTGTCATATCTTTTCGGCCTTGAATCTCACAGCTATGTTTCCATCAAATCTCTCTTCCCTCCCTTTCCCATCACAATTTTAATAAACTCCTAGCTAGAAAGAGTGACTTAAATATATGGATTCTACAGTGTATCCCACTATATTCAACATTCCACTATTATCAGAGCAAAAATGTCAACCTTTAATGTCGGCCCTGGCTTGATCTGAATATTTAAAGGAAGCTTCTTTTTAAACCTTTTTATGTTTTGCTATTTATGGTGCCTCCTGCCCCCAGAGATTTAGAGGAAATCATCTCTTGGTTTTGTTTTCCTTCCCTGTGAAACCCGGTCTTAGGCGGACTGCCACTTTTTCCCTGACATTTCCTTTACATAGTGCTGCTATTCTGAACTGATGGTCACAGAGTCCTTCTCCGTAACAGGGAGACAAAGCACTCTGCATAGCTGATAAATTATAAGCAGGCACCGTGTGTTAGCCTGATGGATTGTTATAGTGAATATGTGTGAGTCATGGGTGTTATTTTTGGTCAAAAGAATTGTGTGAACTTTCCTCCTCTATTTTGAGCACTTTGAAAGGGACTACTTTCTTTCTTATTTTTTTTTTTTTTTCTTTAAGCTACATGGTCAAGGAATTAGGCGCCCTATCAGAATAGTCATTTTCTAGTTTGCAAAGTTATTGTTTTGGAGTTGAGAAGGTGGAGGGACTGAATAGAAAATAATTGCATGTTGACCAGGAATCTAGCCTGTGACGTGTAAAAGAAAATTACAGTCACCTGCTTTGAAGCAGTGGTGTCACCCCCACCCCACTGAACTCCAGGGGTCAAGTTTAAAGCTGGGTAGATTTACAGGGAACTCACTCTTGAGGCATTGTGATTTTAATAAACCATTTTTTTGCAGCCAATATAGAAATGCTTGGCTTTTGGTAGATTTCTGTTAAGCCAGGCTGCAGAGTAAATAATGTTCTGTAATCACATCACTGGATGTCTAAATAAATGTTTCCTAAAGCAGCCCACCGTCTGTGCTGGCCATCACTGGAATTATTGACCGACTTTTATACTGAGTGTCTTCCTTACTCTAGTTTCCACATTTCTAGGAAAACCATTTGAGCTCGATGCTTTTTAAAGTGAGGCCCAAGCTACAACCTAATTGTTTCTGGTTCACGACAAGATAGGTACAGAAATTGAGAGTAAGTGTTCAGAAACTTTTATAGCAGTTTGACAGCGTGGGTTTATTTCTATTTAATGATCCATGCTTGGGGTTTTATCTTGTTGTCTTCTAAAATTTATCTGCCTAGTCATTCATTTTTATTAGATTTTATAAAAAGTATTGATCTATTGTGGATTGGAAAAAAAGAACTGGTCTTTCCCCACCAATAGATTGACTTGTACTGGTTTACTAACACAGTAACTACCGGTGGAGCTACTGCAGTGAAATTGTCAGTGATCGTCAGGGTCTTCCCACCCACCAGAGACTAAGGAGATACTGATTTAAAAAGGGAAAGTTAGGGAAGTTGGAGACTTTCCCCCCTGTCTTTTGTTACATTTTCATCGTTGGTCTTACAGACATTTCTCTGGGCCACTCTTTGCCATTTAGCAGAAGGCTAAATGAAGGTTTAGGTGAATTTTGCCAGACGTCCTCCAGATGGGGATGCTGAGAGTCACCTGAATGTGCAGTTGGCAGCCAACTCCCGCTGGGCTGCTCCTTCCGCCACTCCCCAGGGACAGTCACTGCTGCCCAGTGGCCTGGCCCTCCATCTGGTAGGGAGGGATTATGTTTGCTGCCAAGGGAAAGGATCAATGAGCTAATGTCTGGGGAACGTTCTGAAGTTCCATGGAGGAAAGGCAGAGGCCGCCCACACGTGACACCTTGAGCTAAGGAAGGAGAGCTGTGGATGGAAAGGGGGAACCAGGCAAAGAAAATCAAGATTTGAGTCATCTCTTGATGTCACTATAGTCCCTGGGGTCAGCCTGCTCTTGTGGCCTTCAACTATACTTTCAAATGGAAGTTTTGAGACATGATGGGGAGACGGAGAGAGGGAAGCCTATTTGCCTTTTCCCATGCCTGGGACTTTTTCTCCTCAATATCTACAAGGCTCTGTCTCTCACCTTTTTCAAGTCTTGACTTAAGGCCTTACTGAGGCCTTCTGTGGCCCTTTTCCCCAGCTCATTCTATTCCCTTTGCCTGCTTTATTTTTCTCTGCTGCATGTTATCAGCTAACACAGCTAATACAATATATTCTATTGTAATATAATGTAGTTAATGTGATGTCACCCATTCAATGCAGTTTCCAAGGGCAAGGGTTTTGTCTGTATTGTTTGCTGCTGTATCTTCAGGTCTAAAGCAGTGCCTGGCAGATGCCAGGTGCCCAATAAATACTTGCTAGAGAAATGAATGAATGAATAATCAACAGTGAAGGGGCAGGATCGCAAAGGAGTCAGCTGTGTCCAACTCGGCCTTCTCTGCATCCACACAGCTCTGTTCACTGAGTGTTGGAGTAGGAGACATGAGATGGGCATAGCTGAGGGACGTAACCCACCTTTATTGAGCGCTTACTGGATGCCAGGCACTGTGGTAGGCGTTCCATGTTCATTATTTAAAGATTAAATCACTATGTATTGCTAGCTCCATCTTACAGATGGAGAGACTCAAGAGGTTAAGAAACTCCTGCAGGGTCACCCAGCCCAGGAAGTGGCATGAGCAGAACGCAGCCTCGTCTGATTACTCCTATTAAGGAAAATTTCCAAAAGCAGTCATTTGTTCATTTATTTCTTTACTTTCCTACCCACAAAATAGGTTTTAATTTTCTTCATCCATCACCAAATTTTTGTCTTTGGAGAACAGAAATCTGGGAAAATTGGAACTTAAATATTGCAAGATGGGAGCTTTGCAAATAGAGGGCTGAAAAATTCAATGGAATTACTGAGTAATGTTCTCAAATGAATGAGTGGAGATCAGAGATTGATTAAATGATCAGAGTAATGAGGATGAATGGTGGTTTGGGTTTTTTTTTTTTTTTTCTTGAGACAGAGTCTCACTCTGTTGCCCAGGCTGGAGTTCAGTGGTGTGATCTCAGCTCAGAGCAACCTCCACCATCTGGGTTCAAGAGATTCTCCCGCCTCAGCCTCCTGAGTAGCTGGGAGTACAGGCATGTACCACCATGCCTGGCTAATTTTTGTATTTTTTAGTAGAGACAGGGTTTCACCATGTTGACTAGGCTGGTCTTGAACTTCTGACCTTAGGTGATTCACCTGCTTTGGCTTCCTGAAGTGCTGGGATTATAGCCATGAGCCACGTGGCCGGCTGGGGATGAATGTTTTTCTATGCAAGGCTCCATGCCAGGCATTGGTTTTAGTCTTGGTAATCGCTCTTATTTTTCCCAATCTCTCCTAGGAAGAGTGCAGCCTCCACACTCAGCTTATTGCCTCTTATTTTAAAAATAGTTATGGAGCATCTACTAGGTGCTTGGGAGAGGTCAGTAGAGACAACGAAGTTCCTTGCCCTTCATGGAACTTAAGTTTTAGTAAGAAGAGGGATACAGGAAGTCCACAGTAAGCAATGAACCATGAAGTAAATGATATAGCATATTAACAGATGGCAAGTGCTCCAGAATCAAAGAAACGGTAGCTCGGGGGAAGGTTTCAGTATTAAATCGATCGGTCAAGATGGACTCTGTTGAGATGGTGACCTTTGAGCAAAGACTGAAAGAGGTGAGGAAGTGAACCAAGAGGCTCTCTGGATGGAGAACGTTCCCAGCAGAGGGAACAGGGCCCTGGCACTGAGCTAGGATCATGCCTGGTCGGTGCGGGGGACCACAGGGAGGGGAGCATGAGGTGGGGAGATTGGTAGGTGTAAGTGAGACAACAGGGTATCCCAGCAAGCGAGATACGGGTGGTGAGCCAACATGGAATCGTCATCTTTTCCTTTCATTCTCTTTTTAATACTCACCATAGTTGCATATTCCTCCAAGTATTAGCAATGAAGTCTTTGGACGTGTAGCCATTCCAGTCGGGCTTGTTCCCTGACCTCTCTGGATTTGGGTTGCTGCAGCTGTAGCAGGAGGGGATCCTTTACTATTAAGATCATCTTTAATATCCCTTGTTTGACTCTCCCTGAATGCTTTTCCCTTCCTGAGGGCCTGTTGGATTCCTTACTTGTTTCCCTCTCTCCTTTCTTCCTTCATTTATTCATCATGAGCTCTTAAAACACTCTTCTGTACCCAAGCACTGTCTGGAGCAGTGCACGTGGAAGCAGAGGAAGTAGAAAGCAGAATCTCTGCCTTTCAATAACTTGCAGTCTTTTCTTGCTAAAGTTCAATAAGAAGGTGATAAGTCAGGTGAGAATTAGGGCAAGTCCAATAGCAAAATAAGAATAGTACAGGAGAACAAGAAGCCATTCGAGCGAGGAGGAATGTGAGTGAAAGGCTGGAGTGGGTAGCTACATTGGCGGGGCAGTCAGAAATTCCAGGTTCAGGGAATGTGGGAAAGGGGCCAGGATACGGCCAAAGGTGTCTGCATGCTCTGGGGAAAGGGGCAATGAGGCTGTGATACGGAGCCACACCAAAAGGGGAGGCAGGCCAATGGACCAGCCATGGAGACCCAAGAGACCTGGATCCCGACAGGAGGCAAATCTTAAGAAAAGGATGATGCCGTGAAGATGGGAACAGAGAGCGATTGTCCTGGATATTTAGTACTGTGTGAGGTAGAATAAGGAAATAAAGAAGGGAAAACCAGCCCAGAAAACTGTTGCATTTCTTCCGGATCCTGATTTTGAAAATTCTTGCTTGTCACCGACCTCTTTTCTGGCTCCCCCTAGAAATGTAATCAAAATTTTGGACATTGGGTTCACATACAAAAGCTTATGAGGCAACATATATTTGAAGAAAAAAGAAGCTATCTAAACAAGAAAATGAAGCTTTCTTTTTATATTGTTGGCCCAATTTTTAGAATTTAGTTCTGTGTCCATTTTCAAGATTTTTAGTGATAAACTCTCAGGTTATTATTATTATTTTGAAATGGAGTCTCGCTCTGTTGCCCCGGCTGCAGTGCAGGGATGAGATTTCGGCTCACTGCAACCTCTGCCTCCTGGGCTCAAGTGATTCTCCTGCCTCAGCCTCACATTTTTTTTAAGGCAAATAAGACTGACTCTTCCATTGCTTGTTCAAGTACCTTCTGTGAGCCATTCTGGAAACAAAGAATATCCCCACACTGAGGTTCACGGCCAACTTCCTTTTCCTCCATGCCATTGCAGTGGTGCGATTCGCACACTGTCTGGATTCATATATGCGTTTCCTCTACTGGGCTTTGTGTGGTTCCGCTGGGCTTGGATGCCAGCATCAACAGGCACGGTAAAACCCGGCATTTATCCCCGCCTCCGTTTCTGATTGTATTTCATAATGTGTTGATATTTCTAGGCTAATCTTGCACAACTACTGAGAGATTCTCAGGACCGAAACAAACATCTGGGAGAAGAAATTAAAGAACTTCAGCAAAGGCTTGGAGAAGTCCAGGGTGACAACAAGGTACTGTGAGTACTTACAGGGAAACAGCTCTGCTGCAAAACTGTGCATTACAGGTTCGTGTATTCCACAGCAGAAAAATGTCGTGCAGCATTTGTTGAAAAATTTGTTACAGATTTTTAGATTTACAATGGAAATTCGCAGTTAGCAATCTTTTTACATTCCCTTTGTGTGTGTGCGTGCCTGTATGTGTGTGTTTCTCAGTGGCTCTAAAATATTGCCACAACCCACTGTAGAAGTTTCATTACGTTCAGCTTGGTGGTGAATAGCACTGTGGTGGAGGGCGAAATAAAACCCAAATGCTATACTTTCCCCTTCCATACAAATAATGGATTTGTGGCTCAGATGATTGGAATTATTCACATTCGGTTTTGAATTTTAAGTAGTCATCCTACTAATTATGTTCACATAACCAATTTATTTTATTGCTAAATTTGGCAATTTGTATGGAACATTACTCAAAATCCACTGCTTGGTATTAATCAAACTCCCCTGTTGGCAACGTTAATTATAAAATATGAACTCATAAACTCCCAACTAAATGTGTGCACTCCCTCTCCCAGCTGAAGCTATGAACAAAAGTACAATCGAGAAAGGAAAGAAAAACTACCAAAGCTTAATTCTGTCCCCCAGAATCGTTTCCTGTTTTGCCAGGATTGATTCATTTCCAGCCCCTTGCCAGAGACGGCTTTTGCTACAGAGATGGCGTTGGAAGTTGACTCAGGAAAACTATAGTGTGTGTGTGTGTGTGTGTGTGTGTGTGTGTGTGTGTGAGTGTGTGTGTGTGTTGGAGCAGTAGTTCTTGGGAAAATGTTTTTAGATGTTACCAAATTGCTTGACAAATGATGGTGACTTTCATCATTGCTGGGAGTTGTTGCTTATTAGAAGGAGCCATTTTGAAAAACGCTTACTCTAAACAATGCATAGAATTGCCTGGGTTGTCCAGAGAACTCTTCTGTAACAAGACATCACAGAGGACCCTGCATACCGCTGGCTTGAAAGGCCTGACTTGAGGGCATATATGCATCGAATAAGCCTTCTTTACACAGCTTCTTCTCCACTTAACTAGCCTTAAATTTTTTTAACCTCTTGGATTTAACATACATTTGAAAAATTAGGCTTTACTATTCCTGGTCATGAAATAGAGGGTGGGAAAGAATGTCCAGGAAAGGTTCTAATTAACACTGGACAAGCGAATCCGGCCCCTCGTGTGGTTTTATGCATCATTAAAAGGATTTAGGCTCTGTAACCTAGGTGTTTGGTCAATTAAGGACCAACCTTAGTCACTTCCTCAAGTGATAACAACAGGGCAAGATTTTCTAGAGAATTAAACAAACTGTATGCAATAGTTTTCTTTAAGCCCATGAAAATACTGGAGAAGTTTATAAACCCATGAAATACTGAAACATATTTAAGATGTGACATTTGGATCTGTGACTCCTCTTGACCGACTGATACAGATTTTTTCTATTTCATTTTATTTTTTTTCCTGAGCTACCCCCTCCCCCAACTTTCCTAAATATGCTTCGGTCTCATCTTTTGGTCACTTTTAATCTTTTTTTTTTTTTTTTTTGCCGTTTAGGCATGAGAATTTTAGGAATTGATGTTTGCAACTGATAGTACACAGAAATAACAAAGGGAGAGCAGTCGGGCGTGGTGGTGCACGTTTATGGTCCCAGCTACTCAGGAGGCTGAGGCCCGGACAATTATCTGAGCCCAGGAGGTTGAGGCTGCAGTGAGCCATGATTATGCCAATGTAGTCTAGCAAGGGTGATGGAGTGAGATCCCATCTATTTCAAAAAGAAAAAAAGAAAGGGAGAGTCTGTGTGTGGGTTAGTGTGTGTTCGAGTGCATGCTTGTGTGTGGAACACTGAGCACAGATTGTCACAGTCTGAGCTTTGTGATCTGCGTGCTGTCTGGGTCTGGATTCCAGTACCCAGGCACATTCATCAAACTTTGTCTTCTCGCCTTAGGTTTAGAATTTAGTGACTCCTATTCATGGCCTGTGAAGAAATTTGCCTGCCAAAAGGGGTAGGGGAGGATGTTCTGTTGTTGAGCATACCTCCCCATTTCAGTGTCTGGCCTCTCTCCCTCAAAAAGAAAAAAAGGCTAACTGCCGTGAGCCCCAGAGATTCCATTTATTCTCATTTGCCTGTAAAGTTACAGGGCTGGTTTATTTTCAGGCTCGTGTGAGTCATGATCATCCTTCCCCCAACCCCCACCTGGAGGCCAGATTACTCATTCCATAATGATACCAGGCTTGCTTGAGAACCTCAGAAGCCCTTGTTCCCAGGTAGCCGTGACTGTGTGGTAGAGAGCGAGTTAACCCTTCCCTTTGTTTAAAAAATTAATTATGACACTTTCTGTTCTAACACTTCCATCACTTTCTGCATTGAGCTCTACCTCCGGGTGCACTAGGCCTCCATGATCACGGTGTGTTAGGCCCCCATAACCTGACCCCTCTTTGCTGCTGGTCACCTCATACTTGAGCTGAAGAGTATGAATTTCATCCCCTTTGCTGTGCTACACTGCCCATGGCCACAGGACCTTTGCACGTGCCATTTGCTCAATCTTGAATACTCTTCCCCTTTACTTCCCCTGCAAACGTCTGCTCGTCTCCCAGGCCATAGGTCAAATGCTGTCTTCTCCAGCTCATAGGCATCAGTCCCATGCAGCCTGCAATGCCCTGCTCTGCCCCTCTGCTCACATTTGTGTGGCACCAGCAGCCCCAAGGGTAAGCTCTCTGAGGGCCGAATTTCCAACTGTATCCTATAAATTAGTATTCTTAGTTCCTGATATATAGATATTATATCATCTCTATTGAAGGAATGGAATAGAATCAATGAATGAATGAAATGAATGAATAAAGGGAACGAGAAGAAGATCAAAAGGATTCAAGGAAGAGAAAGAGAAAAAGAAAAAAAGCATGCAAGACATAAACAGACCGATTGCCATCTGATTGTCTTCGGTACTTTGTAGAGTAAGTAGTTTAGACATTTGGAGAAAGGAGCTAGAAAAGCAAACTGTTCCACGGGGGTGGAACTAACCCCAGATACGTGCCTTTGAGAAGCTTCTGTGGAGAGGGCGGAGGGTCAGCTGCAGAGCCCTGAGGGACAAAGGATGAGTGTCCTGCTCATTGGCTGGTTCAAGTCTGTTAAATTCACAAATACTTAATCATTGTTGTTTTTGGACTCTTAACTCTGAGGCCAAACAGCAGGGCTGATGGCGTCATTTTATAAGTGACTGTTAAAGTGGAAGATATTTTATCTCCGAGTTGCCATTTTAACTGATGACCCTTATCCATATTTTGGGAAGCCCAGATTCTAGATGTTAAGTACATTTGAAAAACAAGGTGATAGGAAATTACTTGCCTTGGCTATTTTAGGGTAGACTAATTTTTCCATTTGTTCAGCTAGAGCCTTGTAACCCTACGGGCCATAAAGCATTTCCAAACAGCCTCTTGAAAGATTTGTTGCCACCCTGGCTTCCAAGCAGCTTAGCTCTCACATGGGGCAGGGGCGGGGTTCTTGTGCCAGCATGGGAGTCCTGTGATGGGGGGGCCTGTGTGATCGATTACTTCCTGCCATCTCTGTCTAGTTCCCAAGAATTTCTCAGTCTCCCAAACTGACACAAACTCCCAAGCCAAACCAGACGAGAGATGTGAAAAGGGAAACCTCCTGGATACTCTCCCTTCCTTAAAAATTACAGTTCTTAAAGATTAATGAGGAAAGAGGAGCCCTCCGGGGAAGGGAGGGCTCACGAAGCCAAGCATTACCCTGGAAAAGCTTTGCACGTTGCCCGGGGCTCTCAGCGTGTCAGTCTATGAGGAATGAGGAGAGACTCAGGCAGGGCTGGGACCACGGAGACAGCCGCCGCTCCCCGGGCCTGCCCCAGAGGTTGGCCTGCTTCCTCTTCTGGACGTTAAGTAAAAAGTAGATTCAGGGAACAGAGATGAGGAGGAAAAAAGGGGTCTCGGAGAACTTAAGGATTAGTTAAGTCAAACAGCAGAACTAGCAGAGGACATGTGAATCACAAAGACAGCAGTCCTTCCTTATCTGTGAGGGAGATTTTCCAAGACCCCCAGTGGATGCCTGAAACCTGGGTTAGTGCAGAACCCAGTTGCCATCACTCAGAGCCCATTTCTCTCATGTCTTCTATCTGCAAATGAATGCCTTTTCCATCTTCACTGAGTGCTTCCTCACCGTGGCTGTAGCTTTTGTAGTTTGAGGTGCAGCAGCAAAACTAGCACAGATTTCTCCTTTCTTCTTTACAATTTCATGGATAGAAGATTAGTTCTTACTGTAGACCTCAGCAACCTCAGCATGTGATTTTTTTTGCCTTAAGTCGAGAACTTTCACCTTTTCACTTAAAAAAAGCACTCTGTGGCTTCTCTATGTCTCTGTATGTCCAGCTTGTCAGCGTCACTGTTCTTGTGTTTGTGGTCAGTATATAGTTTTTATTTTATTTTTTTATTTTATTTTATTTTATTTTTGAGACGGAGTTTCGCTCTTGTTACCCAGGCTGGAGTGCAATGGCACGATCTCAGCTCACCGCAACCTCCGCCTCCTGGGTTCAGGCAATTCTCCTGCCTCAGCCTCCTGAGTAGCTGGGATTACAGGCATGTGCCACCATGCCCAGCTAATTTTTTGTATTTTTAGTAGAGACAGGGTTTCACCATGTTGACCAGGATGGTCTCGATCTCTTGACCTAGTGATCCACCCGCCTCGGCCTCCCAAAGTGCTGGGATTACAGGCTTGAGCCACCGCGCCCGGCCTTTATTTACTTTTTTTTTTGGAGACGGAGTTTCCGCTCGTTACCCAGGCTGGAGTGCAATGGCGCGATCTTGGCTCACCGCAACCTCCGCCTCCTGGGTTCGGGCAATTCTCCTGCCTCAGCCTCCTGAGTAGCTGGGATTACAGGCATGCACCACCATGCCCAGCTAATTTTTTGTATTTTTAGTAGAGACAGGGTTTCACCATGTTGACCAGGCTGGTCTCGATCTCTTGACCTCGTGATCCACCCGCCTCAGCCTCCCAAAGTGCTGGGATTACAGGCTTGAGCCACCGCGCCCGGCTCTTTATTTACTTTTTAAAGACAGAGTCTCTCTCTGTTGCCAGGCTGAAGTGCAGTGATGCAATCTCAGCTCACTGCATCTCCATCTCCTGGGTTCAAGTGATTCTCCTGCCTCAGCCTCCTGAGTAGCTGGGACTACAGGCATGCGCCACCACACCCAGCTAATTTTTGTATTTTTAGTAGAGACAGGGTTTCACCATGTTGGCCTGGATGGTCTCGATCTCTTGACCTCGTTATCTACCCGGCTTGGCCTCCCAAAGTGCTGAGATTACAGGTGTGAGTCACTGCGCTTGGCCAGGTTATTATTAAGTAAAATAAGGGTCCCTTGAACACAAGCCCTGCGATACCATGACAGTTGATCTGATACCCGAGATGGCTACACAGTGAGTAAGGGGTGGGTAGCGTAGATAGGAGGGACCCTGGGCAAAGGAAGGATTTGCATGTCTCCAGCGTGCCGGGGTGGGACGGACCAGGACATGAGATTTCATCATCATCCATTCAGAATGGCACACGATATAAGTCTTATGAATTTTTTATTTCTGGGATTTTTCATTTAATATTTCCAGACCACGGCTGACCGTAGGTAACTGATACCAAGAATTAGAGGGACCAGTGTACCCAGAACCATGCTCGTGAACCCAGCTCCCTGAAAGAAGAAGCCTGATGTGTAACATTTTGCCAGTGTCTGTGTGATAAATACTGGGACCATGACAAACGTCAGGTTACCAAAGTGAACTCACTTAACTTGGAAGGATTTGCACTCCAGGAAAAGACAGCTCCAGGCTGTCTCTGTGAAGTGGAGAGTATAGTGTAGCCCAGGAGCTCCATCTTTTAAAATTGTCAGGCCCACGTTTATGTTCTCATTCTGCCAGTTGTTGTCTATGGCCTTGGGCAAGTCAATTTTCTCTCCAGGCCTCAGTTTACTCATCTGTAAAATGGCAGTAATAATACCGCTCATAGAATTGTTTAATCATTTATCCACTACATCATTTATACCCCACATATCTGGGGACTTACTATATGCTAATTAAACATTCTAGCAGCTAAGGACATATCAAGGAATAAGAAAGACAAAGTACTAGCTCCCATGGTACTTACATTCTAGTTAGGGAGTAGATAATAAGAACATAAAATATATAAGTAATTTCATCAGACGGTGCTTAGTACTGAGAAGAAAAGAAAACGGGACAATGAGATTGAACAATTTAGGGATGGACATGCATGCAGTATCGTTTGTAAAAGATGCTGCATGGTGCCTAATACCCAGCAAGCACTTAACAGAAGGTAAGTGTTGCTGTTATCTTTAGCACAACATAGGCCCATATTGACTTAGAATCCCCTTGTGCAAGAATTCCACCAGAAATCTTAAGATCTGCCTCCTTATGGATCAGCTATTTCCAGTGAGCTAGATATGTGTCCCCTCCCAGCAGAGACAATGATCCTGTTGAGACACCTGGCATGTGACAGATGGATCCCCAAAAGTCGTCCCTCCTCGTCACCAGCCATGAATTTGCCAGCATCAGGCATTATTGCTTTGGTGCCAAGCTCCTGGGAACTTTCTTGCATTTTGTGGGCCCCTTGTGTCACCTAATAGGAGACACCAGAAGTGGCAACTTGGGTTCCCACTGGGGCGGATGACAGCTGGTCTTCTTGTCTGCTTTAAAGATTATGGCACTTTTGCGCAGAGAACCAGTAATATGGTGTAATGTGTTCAAAAGCAAGGAAGTTCTCGGGAGGCGGATGCTCCTTCCAGCATCATACATTTACACTTCCTGGGCCCCTGCTGGCAAATTTAAATTTAGCTGTTGTGATATTGCATAAACACAGGGTTTTGCCCTTAATAATGAGCTTATGTGACACCAGCTGAAGGTCTTTAGGTACCTCTGTTTTATCTGGCATTGGTGTTATAAAATGATGAAGACCTTCTGTGAACATACCTCAGTTGACATGGAACTTTTGGATGAATTTGGCAAGCAGACCAATTAACAAACAGCTACAAGCCAAAAAAGACCAATGACTGTGCAGGTGACAAATTAAAGTACACTTCATTAAAAAGGAGTGCTCAGCTGTGAGTGTTTGTAACAGTCCAGCATGAGAGATCAGAGAGCTCTTTGGAAGCTGTTTCACTTTATGCTTCAAAGAGAGCAGAGGGAAGTCCTAGCCTGCAAGAAAGCCGAATGAAGACGGCACTCTAATGAAAAGCTCTCACCTTGGGGCACTATAGAAATTAATCATGAGGAATTACAATGAGAGAGAAGGGCCCTTCACTGTATCCCTGCCCCCACCCCGAGCCGCGTCATGTCTTACTCTACCCAGGATCTTGATTATGAATGATAGGCGGTGCTCAGCGAGTCCAGCAAGCGGCCAGTATCGTTCAGCAGTCTCTCATGCTTTGTTCTTAAGTGAATCGGATGCACCTGGTCTTCAGATACCTTATTTGAGTCTGTCGTGGCTTACGTGAGCTCACAGTATGGGTAGACCATGTGACCGAAACAGCATGGGTTTACAGATATTCCTCCCATAGACCGGAGCATCACACTCCTTAGTGAACTGACTCTGAAAGATAGCTCTGCCCAAGACTGACTTTATCACACACCATGTCCAAATTACACACTAAAATAAAAATAAATCAGAGCGTTTTTAAAACCGCTTGATGGGACACTGCAAAGATTTTGGCTCTGGGAGCACATGTGCTGAACTATCTAACTGTAATCCAGGGGCTTCTTAACTGTGTGATCTGGGGACAGGTGGTTGACTTCTTCGTGCTTCAGTTGTTCTCATCTGTACAACGGAGATAGCAGTGGTACCTCCCTCAAGGAGGTTGGTTTGGTGCGATTCATTTCAACATGTATTTGTTGAGGACGGACCGTCTGGTCTAGGGCTAGCAGCAAACAATACCAATGAGTCCCTGCTCCCATGGGGGTTTCATTCTAGCCGGGGCAGATGGACAGTAAGCAAATAAATCATATTTCACAGACTCTGAGAGGTGCAGTTTTTCACATTTGGACATCTCTGATACAGTTGGTATTATGTAGTTATGATTGGCACTTTTATTCTTTTTAGAGGTACACAGTGTTCGCTCTTAAAGTTGATGGAGTCTTATATTTTTGAATATAATATGTCATGAGTATAGTGTGTCAGGAGGTGATAAGTGCTAAGTGGAAAACTAAAGCAGGAAGAGGGGCTAGAGAGCGAAGCCCAGGTGCGGAGGGGATGCCGTTTGGATCTGGTGGTTAGGGAAGGCTGCTGCTCATGTGACACAGAGCCTTGAAGGAAGTGTGGTGGGAGGGGTCAGATATAAGGACGAGGGATGTGAAATCCAAAGACCCTTGGAGGGGAGGGAGCTTAGGACGTCAGAGGGTTGGTGGGGAAAGGTGGGCAGTGTGCCTTTTGTGAGGATTAAATAAGGGAAGTTCTATAAAGCACTTGACACAGAGCACATTTTTTTTTTGAGACAGAGTTTCGCTCTTATTGCCCAGCCTAGAATGCAGTGGTGAAACCTTGGCTCACTGCAGCCTCCACCTCCTGGGTTCCAGCAATTCTCCCGCCTCAGTCTCCCAAGTAGCTGGGATTACAGACGCCCGCCTACACACCTGGCTAATTTTTTGTGGTTTTAGTAAAGATTGGATTTCACCACATTGGCCAGGCTGGTCGAACTCCTGACCTCAGGTAATCCACCCGCCTTGGCCTTCCAAAGTGCTGAGATTACAGGCATGAGCCACTGTGCCTGGCCAAGCATAGAGCACATTCTCTAGGGGAACTGCTGTGTGGGGATTGTTGCCACAGTTGTGAAGAGAGGGAGCACAGCATAGACTTCAGAGCCCTGAACTGCCAGGCTCAATTCCTGACTGCCATTTATAAGATTTGTGACATAGGCAAGTTCCTCTACCTCACTATGTCTCAGCTTCTCATATGCAAATAAGGATAGCAACAATACCCACTAGGGTGCTTGGTGGACTTAAATGGGTGGATGGGAATCAGCGTGTAGGACTGTGCATGGGATGGCACATGGAATCATGGAATGGTGCCTTAGTGCTAAGTGCTACCTGGCAATAAACTTCGGGCAAGGGTACTGTGGCCCACTGAGGTTTTTTTTTTTTTTTTTTTTTTTTTTTTTTTTTTTTTTTTTTTTTTTTTTGACATGGAGTCTTGCTCTGTCACCCAGGCTGGAGTGCAGTGGCGTGATGTCAGCTCACTGCATCCTCCACCTCCTGGGTTCAAGCAATTCAACTGCCTCAGCCTCCCGAGTAGCTGGGATTACAGGCACATACCACCATGCCCAGCTTAGTTTTTGTATTTTTAGTAGAGACGGGGTTTCACAGTGTTGGCCAGGCTGTCCTGGAACTGCTGACCTCAAGTGATCCACGCATCAGCCTCCCGAAGTGCTGAGATTACAAGCGCCACACCCAGCCTGGCCCGCTGATTTGTACATGGTCCCCAGTAGGCCCCAGTGCCCTCGCCTTGAAGCTTTGGGCCAGTTAACACTGGCGTCAGAGCCCTATGCCAACCTCTCAGGGGCTTCTCCACTATAAAGAGATGACAGTGTCTGCCTCTGAGAGTTGTGGGAACACTGAATGAGGGCTTCCTGTTTACTGGATCTAAGAAGCATGCCAGACACAATTGTGGAGCCCAAGGTGTTTCAGTGCATATGACAAGCGAGGTTCGTGCCATGATGGAGCTGACAGTGGGGTGGACGCAAGCAGATGAATGCAGTTATTTCTGGTAAGTATGATGAAGACAGGGAGGCAGGGCCGTGTGGGTTGAGAGGGGATGAATGCCTCTAGCGATGATGTACAGGGAAGGCTTCTCAGAGAGCGGGGATTTGATCTGACCTGAATGAGACAAAAGAAACAGCTTCTGTTCCTGTGAGTAGGCTCTTCCAAAGGCAGAGGCAGTGCAAAGGCCCAGGGGCAGACATGAGAGTGGCATGTTTAGGACAAGGGAGGGAAGCCAGCATGGCTGGAGCACAGACGTAGGGGATGGTTAGAAATGGGGTCAGAAGGCAGGTGGGATCCGGTCGTGTTGTGCCTCTTCAGCCCTGGTAGAGGCTCTGTGTGGAGCTCAGTGCCGCGACAAGCCACTGGGGGTGTCTGTCAATGGTGTAAGGAAAGCTGCTGGCACATTGCTCGCTTGGACCACATTGGGAACTGGGAGACAGCCATATACACACTAATGAGTGTGTGACTGATGATCTCCAGGATGAAAACCACTGTTTTGATTTGTTTTAAGTGACAAATTCTTTTGTTTGAAACTAGAACTGGAATGTCATATAAATCTAGGAATTTGGACTCTGGTGTACACAGTAGATGGCCCACTTGGAGCCTTTTAATCTCTCACGTCCAGTTTTATGGAAGGTATTTCCAAAAGGTCAGGGGGCATTTGGAGAGGATGTGGCGGAAACCAGCAGGAAAAGTCAAGAAATATTAGGCAGGGTCTTGTTTACGGAATTGCCCTGCACAGCGCCACTCCAGATGAATGCTTAATAAGTGCCTTTTGGTGCTGACCTCTCCCCGGTGTGCCATCTGCAGCAGTACACAAGGACTGGGGGCAGGGAAGGGCTAGCATCCACTTCCTGTTAATGATTCTTTCATCTGACCCTCCCAATAGCCCTGGTAAATTGACAGCCACTGTGTAAGAATTGTAACCATGCCAACTGTAACTGGGGATTGCACTTTGAAAGCTCGTGGAGTTCCACAGACAGTGGTCATTGCCTTGTATCTTCCCATTGTGGGAATGTGATCTCCACAGACAGAGTTGTGCAGTGCACGGCCTGGGCACCTGTACATGACTGTCCTGTCTACAAGATGGATTTTATCTTTTTTTGTTTTTTTTTTAAACAAGTCACATGTGGCCCACCAAGGTTAGAGAGCTTGCCAAGGGCACATAGCTAGGATTAGCAGAAGCTGGATCTGAACATAGATAACACCCGGAGAATAGCTGCTCCTACACCTGGCTGCCTCTCACTGTTGAGTGAAACAGATTCAGGCAAATGAAAATAGGATGAGGTAGAGAATGTTGAGGGCTGCGAGAAATGAAGGCTGAGAAGAGATCAAGGAGGGAGCAAGTCTTTCTGACTCGGGAGGCCTGGGCAGGCCTCATGGAGGACAGATTGAGCAGGTCCTTGGCAGAGTTGGGGGCAGGGCACCCAGAAGCCATTTTACCACATTGTCTTGCGGCCTTATCCCTCAGCCACATCCCCGCTGCAGCTGCGCCTCCGCAAGCTGACGACTCACACCCATAATTCATTCATAAACATTTATTTCTATCTAAATCAGCAACTGAATGCGTCTATTGGTGGCGGCGCGGGTGCCGTGCAAGGCACTGATCCACTTTGTGGGCTGGCACAGGGAGGTTGGCTGTGCAGTTTTGATGGCCCTGTTTGAGGAAATTAAGTGCCCTGAGCGGTTGCTTCATAGCCATTTTCCAAGGTGGAAAATCAACATTGTTTGCCTGCGCTACACAGATAAGGCTGACTCGGGAGCTCTGCTTTCTCCAGCTTAGAAGAAAGGTCGGGCTTCCCTAGTGGGCTTCTGTATGGGAAAACATACGTGGATGATGATGATGATGATGATGATGATGATGATTCCAATAATCATAAGAGCCCCTAACATTTAGTATTTATTTATTAGACATATTCTATGCTCCAGGGCCTGTGCTAAGTATCGACGAGAAGTCCGATCTTCTCTTACTTAGGGTTCGATTCTGAAGTCAGCATGGAAGAGGCAGAAACTCAGATGTAGCCAGAATTCCCCCCAATGGTCCCTTGAAATTGTCCAAAACTTTCAGAGTGTATGTATGCTTCAGAATAATAGTACTCTGTAAAAATAGAACAGTGTGACTTTGCATAAATGTATTACCAGTCTGTCTCTCCCGTGATTCCCCAGCAGGGATATTGAGCATAGGAACTGGAAGAATCACACAGTGTTCTGGGTTATTTCTCTCTCATCCTTTTTTTCCTCTTCTTTTTAATCACCAAACTCATCTGTATGAGGAATTGAACTCCCCTGACTTCAGTGTTCTTTTAACGCAACCCCACTCTCTCACTTCACACTTAATAGCACTTCTCCGAGACTACATTTTTACTGCTGTGTTTCTACAGAGTAGGAGACTGAGGCTCCAAGAAGTTTAGACAAGGTCCTGAGACTATACAGCTCACAGACTGTGGAGCCAGGATGCACGCCCTAGGTGGGCCAGCTCCAGTGCACACCAGCTGTCAGCTGGGAAGGCAGGAGCTTTCTCCCTGAGGCTCTGCCGTCCCCGCCGGCAGTGACTTCCTTAGACCTCCTCAGCTACCGCACGTGAGTTTCAGACCCAACTAATGAACCAGCTATTACCAACTTAGGCCTCACTTTTAATAATAAGTGTTTCAACCAGTCCAGCCCTGAGATTTAGCAGCTGATACTGTATGCACATTAAACACCAAATGATTGTTAACATATTTATTGAAGCTTAACAGGCATCCAATATATGAAAGATGACTCTCTTATATGGCTGTCAGATTTCAATAAACATGTTTAATAATTAATTGGCATTAAGGAAACATAATTGTGCGATTCTAAATTAAGCGCTTAGTGAAGCATATTGTGAATGGAAAACCACAATGTTTTATTACTTAAAGTTCAGGCGGTCAGTATGGCTTTTCATAGACCAAGAAAAATACCCTGCGTTCGAAGACATGACCTAAGCCTCCTGTTGGCCTCATACTGAAAGGCAGGAATTTTTTTGTTCCTAGACCCTTGGATCTGATAGGCGTTTGTTTCTTTGGCTTGCTGTTTGCCTTCCTGTGTATCCACTTTTGGGGATCTGATGTCCCAAGCCAAGAGTTGTGTGATGTGATACGGTTTTTGTGTATCAGCTTCCAGTGGACTTGCCAGTTTCGTTACAAACTTGTTCTGTGAAGTCACTGCAAGTGACTAGACTAGTGAATACTGAGCAGTTGCTCCTAGGAGAAATGCAAGATGAGGTTCCTGTAAGCCTCTGGTCACAACATTTTTGCCAGTTGATCAGTCATAACCTTGTTTCATGTGTGTTTCTGTTTAAAGTCACCTGATTTGACATATATGGTTAATTCATGAACAGTGAACTGAGTTCAACAGCACTGTCGTGCCTGGAGGAAGCTTTTCTTAACACACCTGTTATCTCCATTAGGTACTTACTACTTAGAGCACTAAGTACAAGCACTTCCAGTACTTCAGCACTACACATGGGGGCCACTTTAAACAGCAGTCACCAGTGCAAAGCACAAAAATGTGACAAATGTGGTGACACGCTCTAGATCCTGAAAGGGACATTTGTTTGCAATCCAAGGGCTGAAACAAGAAGGCAGAATGTGGCCTTGTTTGACCTCCGTGGGAATGTGTGTGTCAGGCAACTCTAATTTTTTGCCACTCTCTGCATGTCTGACAATGACCATGAAAGCACTGCAAATATTGATTTTGGGGTTAAAAATAAATTTCAGCAAGTAAGCAGATTCGCAAATTCAGAATCCATGGATAATGAGGATCGAGTGTAACCAGATTCCGGCAAGTGCAGCCATCTGCACATCTAAGCGTCCTGTGTCTTCTGCCTGCCTTTGCACGGTCTGTTCCACCTGCCTGGGACACTGTCCACCCAGTCCCAGTGGTGCTTTTGCTCTTGGTAGGGGCACAGTAAATATTTGTGGAGTTCAACTGCATACTTTTCAAATAAGGACCCAAAGTAAGTGTCATTTGAAAATACACTTTACTTTTCTTTAGTCATCATTTCTTTCAAAGTTCCTTGCTGTTATTTATTATTTCAATTTAGTTAATATTCTCCCTTGGCTTAAATTAACTTCCTATCTCTTACCTGCCCATAAATCCTTCAGAGACTGAAAATTAAGCCATTTTCTCGACTGGCAACGAATCCCTTAAGATTCATGCAGGAACAAGGAAGAGCATGCCCCCTGCAGGCACTCCGGCTGGGTCAGATCTGTGTGACAGTGAAAAACTGTCCCCAGCATCCCATTCATACATGAAACCCATCCACATCGTCCCTACACGGAGGTGTGGAATCAGACTTAAAACCTCCTTCGAAGAAACGTTGGAAAGCGCTGCTGCAACTTTTGAAAGTCACTCTTCAGTGGCGATCCTTGGAGTTGTGATGGGCAGGTAGGGTGCTCTGAGACCATTGGGTCTTCCTGAGCCTCTCACACCGTTTCCATTGCAGCCCCACCGAGGTTTGGAGCTGCAGGTGGAGTCTTGGCTCCAGAGTCTGGGAAAGCTATGGGTTCTGCAGGGTTCTTTTGGAAAATTATGTTTTGGAAGACTGGAATTTTACTCCTGAGGATTTTAAAACATAAATAAAGGTATACTCTGAAATTCATGCAGTGAATAAATATTTTAAAAGTTAGAAAGTAACAAGCAGATAGCAACAGTCTCACCATCACTGAAACATATACATTTTAAATATTTGAGTGCATTTGGTCATTCTCTCTCTCTCTCTCTCTCTCTCTCTCTCTCTCTCTCTCTCTGTGTGTGTGTGTGTGTGTGTGTGTGTGTGTATGAGAGAGAGAGAGAATTCTTAGTATAATTTTAGCCATACTGCATAGAAACATTAGTTTTCTTCCCCCCCCCCCACTTAACATGGCATCATAAACATGTCCTCTGCTGTTACCTAGTTCACATAATGAGCCTCATTTCAGACCGCTGCAAAGAGGCCACTTGACTGGTTGCACCGCAGTTTGCTAGGCAGTCCACTGTTGTTAGGCATTGTTTTTAGTTGGTTTTTTTTTTTTTTTTTTTTTTTTAACTCTGTAAAGAACAATGCAGTCCACTTTTTTATATTTTCCTGAAGTTAGCAGTCTGGGATTATTTTTAGCCCAGATTTTTAAAAGTAGAGTCACTGGGTCATTGGGTGGGTGGGGACATTTTTAAGGCTCTTGATAACATCACCTCACTGTTACATGTGTGGGAGTGTGCCCATCTCAGCAGACCTTCCAGCATGGGGTTATGATTTTTGAATCTTGGCTAAAAGTTAATGGGAACCCTGTAGCAGTGCTCCACCAGACTTCCGGCTTAGAGTGCCTGGGCCTTAAAGAGTGTGTGCATGTGTGCACGAAATACAATTGATATCTTTAATTTTAAAAAAAATTGATGACATTGGTAAATAATTGTTTGGCACTTTCTCCAGTATTTCTTGAAAGTGTCTTATCTTCCAAAAGTTTCTTAGTGTCCTTTGGTTTTTATTTGCATCTGTTTATTCTCTGTCCCTTTTTCTTTTTCTACCAATGGACAATGCAGCTCTTGAGGATGACGATTGCTAAACAGAGGCTTGGAGATGAAGAAATCGGCGTGCGACACTTTGCAGCCCATGAGCGTGAAGACTTGGTTCAGCAGCTAGAGAGAGCTAAGGAACAGGTTCTCACTACCATTTATTCAGAGTGGGGGATGCGTTTGCACAGCTGGACACAACACAAACAAGAGCGGACCATGCTGTGTCCCGTTTCTCAGAGTGTGGGATGCCTGGGATGCATGCTGAATGCCTTCACTTCCTCGGCACTGCCCTAGGGTCCCAAGCTGACTCGGGTTTCTGGCTTCCGGCAGGCAGGTCTGCTCCCTGACACTGGGTACCATTGTTCTGAACACGACAAGAAACCTTCCTCCTGCGCAGGATAGACAGGGAGGGAACACGTGACAGACTGGCCTTACTTTGCAAGTTTCTGCTAAAATGCTGAGCAAATGCCTTTTCGGCAAAACCTCAACAAGCGCAGAGCCCTAGTTAGGTAACAGCTAAGAGAGCCTGGGCTTCCGTTCCTTCCTCTTAGTAACTGAAGAGCAGAACAAGGTTTCTGGGTCTAGAATGGATTTAAGAAAGTGCGGATCTGTCAGACGCTGGCAGCTGCAGGGCGCCCTGAAGATGGCAAGGGTTCTGTTCTGGTTTTCCAAGCTGCTGCACCTCTCCTCTCTTAGATATAATACGCGTCTGACAGGAAGTTGTCCTCTCGCTTTGAGCTGTTACTGCATTCCAGTGTGTGGGGCTTATGGTTTCAGGGCATGCGGGTGGTATTAATAAGTTTTGTAAAAACCAGTCAACCAAGTGGGAGGCTCCATCTCCGGCAGTAAAGCCGGGGCCTGAGGAGCATCTTGAGTAAGGGCACTCCCTGTGGTTTCAGATTGAGTCTCTGGAGCATGACCTGCAGGCTTCTGTGGACGAGCTTCAGGATGTTAAGGAAGAACGGTCTTCCTACCAGGACAAAGTGGAGAGGCTCAACCAGGAGCTGAACCATATCCTGAGTGGGCACGAGAACCGCATCATTGACGTGGATGCCCTGTGCATGGAGAACAGGCGAGTGGCCAGGCCCAGGCCTGTGCGTGGGAGGAAGACTGGCTCCGTACAGGCCGCCGGCTGGGAGTCCTTTGCAGGCCTATTTACTTTGGAGAAAATTGCCTTACAAGTGAAAAGAAACCCACTCCCCCCAAAATGACGACATCAATGCCGTTTATTAGTTGTGGTATAACTAATTACGACTAACATATGGAAAAGAAAGCATGCCACACCTATACAGGGGCACGCGTTTGTCTCCCTTCTCATTCCCTACACCTTCCTTGGTAGGTGGAGAAGGGCCAGGAACCTGGGACAGTTGCTTGTTATTGCCATCAAGGAGAAAGAAAAGAATAAGAAAATAAATTGAGAAATTCCCTTAGCTGTTGCTTTTCCCTGAGGCAAATTTCAGTATGTGTGTGTCTAACTTAATGTTATGTCTGGTGTTGCCTCTTCCTGCCTCTCTTCCCCGTGGAATCATCTTAATGAGAATTATGTGAAAACCGTGTTGATATCCCTTAGGGGAGCTCTGCGAGGGCTGTTTTAAAGTGGGGTGTCTGTGATTTGGGCATGTTTGACCTTGACTGTATTCATTTAAGAAAAGGTCATGAAGACGCATGTGGCTCTCCTCTCTCGTGAGCAGGCAAGGTGTTAAGTGTAAAAGATAGCTCTTCTGGGAAGTGGGTTTTGTTTTTCCTCTTATACATCAGTGTGTGTTTTTTATTTAGCCCTCAAACACTTCCTAGTTTTATGTATTCTTTTCCAGGTACCTTCAAGAGAGATTAAAGCAACTCCATGAAGAGGTCAACCTCTTGAAATCAAACATTGCCAAATACAAGGTAGCAAAATCCTGATGACAGTGATGGTGATTCACTATTGTGCCTCCAAATGTCATTCCATTTTAATTTCCTTTTATGTACCAAAGATATTTTAGTACTTGCCTGCCCTCCCAGATAGAGTCTAATAAAAGCTTTAACTGGGGTAACCAGCAAAAATTAAAATCCCAAACAACAAACAAACCCACAGCAGCTTTTTGCAAGAGCTATTGCTGCGGCTGTTCTCCAGGCAAGGCACGGCCACCAGGATGTGCCTGGTGTAGCCTCTCCACCAGAATCTGGACATCGAATCTTGCCAACTGCACAGCTTTGGTCCATTTGCAATCAGGTTTCTGATCTGTTTTCTCTCTAACATGTTCATTCATCAGATGCTGTTTCTCTCATAATCATCCATAAGAAAAAATGGTTTCCGAGTGGTGAAAAAACAAAGAGTGGGAAGACGCAGTCTAAAGCATCATGTTCATGCCACACTGCAAGGACAGAATGTTTAAATTCTCCCCACTGTTATTTAGTCGAATTCCAGCACCATTAGTTTGATAATATCTATTTCTGCAGATGTTAGTTGTAAGTGTTATAATTAGAAAAATCTCCTGGGTTTCTCTGCCTGGAAAATAGATTGATTTCTCTTCCTGAGGGTGAAGTTTTACAGCCGTCTAGATGCTTGGAAGAACCTTATTTTCCCAGCTTTTGATATTAGCATTTGTTCTTGCAAGTCTCCGTGCTGTTCTTCCTTCCCATGCTGTGGGGGCCATGCATTATCCCATCTATCTATACGCATTCAGCCAAAGAAGAATATAGCCTTTAAGGTTGTATAATTAATACATATTTTTTTAAACGTATGGATGCATTCATTTAACAACATTTATTCAGTTCTCTGTGCCAAGCACTGGCTAGATTTACATATCAATTTTAATGTAAGTCTGTTCTAGAAATGACATGTAGGTGGCACATATGTACTTCCTTAATCTGTAGCCACAGCAGACGTTACTAATTGATCATGGCTGTCTTTCCTTCCAGAAATCACCATTGGTCCATGAAAATAAGCCTGGTCACCATCTCAAGTCTATTCAGAAGGAATTTTCATTACTAGTGACTTCACATTAGACTACATTCTTGCTTCAGATTTTATTTAACATGTATTAAGTGCTTTTTGTATACAGGGGACTGTAATTGCTATCATTCTGCCATATACCACCTTTGAAAAAATAAAAGACTACTTACCAGCCATAAAAATGATAACTCTTGGGTGTAGACTTGGAATTCTAAATATTAGCCTAGAACTTGGAGTTTGCAAGGGGATCTTGTGTGCCGATGGGAGGAGGCACCTGCTAGGTACTTTTCCATTGCTGGCTTTTCTGACAGGCTTTTTTCTATCCCAATCCTGTTTTAGAATGCTCTTGAGAGACGGAAAAACTCGAAGGGCCAGGGTAAATCCAGCAGCAGTGCTCTGACCGGAGTCCTGTCTGCAAAGCAAGGTAGGATATCGTGCTCCAGGAGAGACCACTCATGAGCGCACCACAGCTGTGACGCCGCATCCCATCCAGGCTGCTGCTTTTGTGCATTGGGGAGCAAGACGATCCCTAGGAGGGTGGCTCCCCGACTTGCACATGCATCGGAGCTGCAGGGAGGGCCTGTTAAAACACAGATGACTGGTTCCACCCCAGAGTTTCTGATTCATAGGTGTGGGATGTGACCCGAGAATATGTATTTTTAAAAAGTTCCCAGGCGATGCTGACACTGGTTCAGGGACTCCACTTTGGGAACCACTGCATTCAAGGTTTTTCTAATGACTAGACCCCATTTAGGCATATTCCCCTAGACTGTGCTCTCTTTTCCAGAATGTTCTTCCTTTCCTAATCACCAACTCAGTGTCTCCAAGGATGTGTTTCAACCTCCTTGAATTGCTTCTTTTTTTCCCGGCCTCTACGATCGGAAAAGTCTCCTAGCTGCTGAAATCATTTTCTCACGTAACATGTGCCTTTTTTGAAGAAGCTTTTATTGATTGCAATTTTGTTCCTCCTTCTTGTCGATTCCAATGAAAAATAATGATCTTCTAGGAACAGTCTAGGGGAATAAATAGCAGCACACTGGCTTCTGACACTTAATATTCAGAATTCAGTGCTAAACATAAGTCTTGAGTTGAACATGCTCGGCTGGCCCACTTTTTGGTTGTTGATAGTGCAGACCAGCAGCTCTCATATGGCAGTCTTAATCAGCACTACAGTGGCTTAAAAAAAGTGCTGAGTCTCCAGCCTACATAACAACCAAGGCTCTTTTCCAAGCAACTTCTTTTTTCCACTCAACCAGAAAAGAACACCCGAAAATTGTTTTTAAAAAGAAAACTACAATACTCTATAAAAATGTGAAGTAGCCCATCTAAGTTTAGCTCTGGATACCAAATATAGCCAACCATATTTGAATGTTGATACCCAGTGTTATCATTGATGTGGGGAATGCCAGCCTCACTCAGACACGGTGGCAGAACCATAAATCTGGCACAGCCTTTCCAGAAAATCTATGATAAAAAGCATTCTGTCAACGATCTATTGGTATTGGTAAACGACGTCTATGACTCTACGGCAGCGTGCTATGAAAAGCCTTAAACTGGCCCCCTTTGAACCACCAAAAAGCAATTACAGACATGCAAATATTTTGCTACAGGACAGTTCTTCATACATTACTGATAATGAAAAATATTGGAAACATCATAAATGTCTAGTAGTAGTTAAATAATTCTATATCTGTTTTTTGTTTTGTTTTGTTTTTTGAGACACTCTCACTCTGTCACCCTGACTGGTGTATAGTGGCATGATCTTGGTTCACTGCAACCCCTGCCTCCTGGGTTCAAGCAATTCTCCTGCTTCAGCTTCCTGAGTAGCTGGGACTACAGATGCCTGCTACAACGCCCAGCTAATTTTTATATTGTTAGTAGAGACTGGGTTTCACTATGTTGGCCAGGCTGATCTCGAACTCATGACATCAGGCGATCTGCCCACCTCGGCCTCCCGGAGTGCTAGGATTATAGGCGTGAGCCACCACGCCCAGCCAAATAATTCTGTATCTACACCTGGACTACTAAAGCAGCCATCAATTTTATGTTTTAAGGGATATTAAAGATGAGTATTATTGAGTGGAAAAAGCAAGTTTCTTTTTCCATTTTTGAAGGAAAACTATTATTTGAATTTGCATGTTTGTAGAGAAGATACACAATGTGAGATTTATACTTTTTTTTTAATGTCTGGTAGCAATACCAGTGGTTGTTGTCTTTTTGTTTAACTCTTATTTTATCTCCCCCTGAAGAGTGCATTTGAAAAACCCAAAG
The DNA here is from genome assembly GCF_048565385.1 of Saimiri boliviensis. Taxonomy (NCBI): domain Eukaryota; kingdom Metazoa; phylum Chordata; class Mammalia; order Primates; family Cebidae; genus Saimiri; species Saimiri boliviensis. Next base: position 23,850,395 of record NC_133451.1, on the reverse strand, counting down.
CAGACTTGAAGAACAGCCATTCAGAGTCAGAAAGGACGCATACACAGGAGCATCTGAGTAACCCTAGAGTAGAAAAACACGGTGGGAGAAAAAGCAGAAGTTGCAGATGTAGATTGGAGCCATGCTGTAGGTGGATGGGGCTGGTGGCTTCTGAGAGCAATTTAAGCCAGTTCAAGCCCAGCCAAACATAAATGGGGAAGCATAGTTGTAACAGTATCACATGTGAAAAAGTCACAGATATTTTAATAGGTAGTATTGTCATATTACTCATTAATACTGTTTTACTACCAAAGAAGCTACTAAGGACATCTTACATTCTGTTTACAAAAATATGAAATTTGGGATAAAGGAGGTGATAGTCCTACTATGTGCTAAGCTAGTCATACCACACTGTAATATTCCTATATATATTTGTAAGTGGCATACAGACAAATTAAGAATTTCTTTAAAGTAGACACTTTGGAAACTAGACAAAAAAATAATTTTCTATCAGAGCCATCCATAGATGACTGGAGATGTTATCAGACTCATCCGGGACAGGATAGGCACAAAGGGTGGGTCTCTCTAATACGGGTCTCAGTCCTTCAATTACCTGGAACTATGGCTGTTGATTGGCTTTCATTTTGAACTTGGCTGTGAATGGGATCTGGCAGTTTGTGGAGAAGCAAGCATCCAAGAACAGCTAGCTTTTGTGCATACTCTTTCCCAATATTTAGATGTTTGCAGTCTGCTATATAACTTTTTGCCCTATCATTGTGCCATCTTGCTATTGTTTGCTTAATATTTTTCTTTAAGTCGATTTTAAAGTGACTTATTCTACTTGGCCTTGTCCTATGTAGTAGCACCTGTGAAATCACTGGTTTATGATGTCATTTATATCCTTTTCTAGAATACTTTCAAACAAATGCATAGCTATTAAAATACAAAGCGTATTTTGCACTTTAAATAATCTTCTAAATTATCTTACCACCTGCCAAGGGTATCACATCATGGGAAACTCTGACATAAAGCAAGGCGCTCATAGCTAGGAGTCATTGTCATTTGCGTGGCTGTGTGATCCTCAGCCAATGTTTGTAACCCATCTGTACCTTGCTTTGTCCATGAAATGAAAAAAAAAATATATTCTGTAGGGTTTCTTTTCCCCCAATTTTAAGACTTTATTAATTAGTCATTCATTATGAAAGTGTTTAAAATATTAGACAAATGCAAATATTACCCTCTTAAAAATTGCTGATAAAAGTTCTGAGAACTTCCTCCTTTCTGTTTAGTCCCCACACTGAATTTTACTTTGTTGTGTTGACACTTGAGGTGGACTCTCAATACACATAGTAGTATTTTGAAGCAGGGGGCATACCATTATCCAGGAAGGATTGATACTGGTTTGCATTCCAGTGTTTCAGAAGAGTGATGACTGAGTTATATATTTTATGTCCCATCTAGTTCAGGATCTGCTATCTGAGGATCACGGATGCAGCCTCCCAGCTACTCCACAGTCCATTTCTGACCTGAAATCTCTGGCAACAGCCCTGTTGGAAACAATCCACGAGAAAAACATGGTCATTCAGCACCAGCGGCAAACCAACAAGTAGGTGGCCAAACTCTTGGGTTGGGGGTGGGCACTAAGGAAGTGGGATCAGGCTACCAGAAGTGAAATGTCCAGCAGGTGGAACCACAGACATGCAGGGAAGGTGAGACCCCTCAAATCAGGAAGGAAACTTATTAAACTAGGATAGTGCATCTGCTTTGTGTCAGCATCTTGGCTATCAGCTGGAGCCAAGCACGGAAACAGTACCAGCCATATTGAATGCTTCCTCTGAGCTACTCACTGAGTAGCATGCATTTCATGGCCGAGTTCCATAAAATAATTGCCTGAGTGACTTGACCCGCCTCTCTTCCAGCTCTCCTTTTATGGGAGAAACTGCCTCAGTGCCTTTTGAAACTCCTGGCATGACTTTGAGGGTCTTTGAATGGCAGAGACCACCCAAGCATCAACTTCCACAGGCTGCTGGGCCTAGAAAACAATCTCATGTCACTCTTCCAGATCAGCAAAAAAGATGGTGAAAAGGAAGAGTAATTAAAACGGAATGTCTCATTTGGTTTTTATAGCATGTTCACTATGTTATGTAAAACCAAGCAAGTTAAAGATGGTTAAAGCAGCCATTAGAGATGACAGAGTCCATATCAAGAGTGTTCAGAGAATGGGGAATACACAATAAATTAAAGTAGCAAGTACTACACATGGGGTTGGCTTCGTGGGCATGCAGCCTGTACTCAGAAGGACCCCACATTAGGTCTGATACTCCACTGTCGCCATCTTGGAATTCTTAGTTATTTTTTTAACGAGAGGGCCCCACGTTTTTATTTTGCACTGGACCCTGCAAAGTATATAGCTGGTCTTGCCTGCAAGACAGATGTACACCTGGAACGTTCCCACAATGGAAGTACGAGAGAACTGAACGGGACCTAGAAAGTTAGGCTTCAAGTGACAAAGGGAGGGACCAGAGAACTGGGGGCCTGGCGAACGCAGGCGCATGGGAGAGAGGCAAGTGGAAAATGATTGAAAGTATTATGAAAACAAAATAGAAGACAGAGAAGCTGGAGTGAAGGGAAGATCGCACCAGAGATGAAGACGTATATGGAAGAAAGCGGAGAGCAGCAAAGGGAAGCAGGGCAATCTAGAAAGGATGACAAGGGTGATTTATTGACAGGAGAAGGTTTAAACATTCTCGAAAAAATGAAATCTTAACCAAGGAATGAAAAGCCAGATGCGGAAATGCAGATGCTTCTCAGGGGAGGAAGAAGGAACGGCATCCCCCGCAGCACGAAACGTCCTCCGTGAGCTGGCTTCATCCTTCTCTCTCTACAGAACAGCTCATCTTTCAAGCCTTCTCAGGTCTTCTAAACCCCGGTCCGTTCTGAGCAGGTGACCTCAGTTCCTCATTCACTGGGAAAACAGGGCTTCTCACCATGAGCCCCTCAACCTGCGGCTGCCCTGAAATCAGTGTCTCCCCACATTCTGCTCACTCCTGCCTCCAGGAAACACACCAGCCCACCGTCTTGTTGGCCCATGACATCTTTCCTCTTCTGGGCCTCTGCTCCCCAGGACCTCCTCTCTCACCCTCGTAAACCTCCTCCCTTCCTCTGGCTTTTGCCTCTTTGCCCTGAACCTCCAAACCCCTTCCTCAATCCTGCTGCCTTCCCTGCAATTCCACCAGCCTGGAATGTTTGTGAAGAAGGCCTCCTGTCCTTCCTCAGTAGCCACCCTATTGAAGTGTGTTCTGGGGGGTCACTTAGGTTGGAATTGCTCGGGTGCAGGGACCTGGGGGGCACTGGTTTATAAATTCAGATTCAAAAGGCTTTGTGGGAGGGAAGGTTAGAATTCTGGATTGTAGGAAGTCCCAGGTGAGCTCCTGCACAGGACAGAAAGATGATCTTGGCTTTCATGCCTCCCAAGACCTCCTCCTCCATGTCCCACGCCATTCTTTCTTTGCTGGCCACTAGTATCCCCAAACTCCACCTTTCAGTCTCTTTCTTCTTTAATTTCTTCACATCGAGATTTTCATCTTGGAATCCAAGTAAGATGGGCTCCAAGGGAGAAACTCCGACTCTCTCCACTGTCTCATTGCTTTTCCCACCTCTTCCCTCACCCCCGCCCCAGGCCCACTCCATCTTTTCTCTCTGTCTCCTGTGCTTTTCCCCCACCTGGGGGACCTCATTCCCTGTCTCTGTCTTGGCCTCTCACTCTCGGCCAACTCTTCTCTGATCTCTTGTCCCCACCACCCCATCAGGAGCAAGACCAAGACCCACATTTCCAACTCCGGTTGCTGGTTTCTGCGGATATCCTTTCAGCTCTCCAAATTCCATCAGTCAACATCCATTGCCTAGTAGGTTTCAAATACGGCTGTCCCCTCTGAACGTCACTTCTTCCTTGGGGAGACCTCCCACAGCTCCATCCTCAGACCCCAGCCCTACCTCCCCCGCCTCACCCACCTGCCAGCTCCAGTTCTGAGCATGCCATGAGCCTTCCCTGCAAAGCAGCTGAGCCCCATTGCCTGCCAAAGGCAGCCTCCACAGGCTGTCGGCCTGACATGCCTCTGCAGAGGACTCCAGGCTCCTCTGACAGATTGATTTCCTAATGTGTTCCCAACCATACCCGCTGAGGACACGGGCATTCCCCAGGTTCGCAGCACTCTCTCCCTCCATTGAGAAAGACCAACGTTTTCGTTTGACCATGTTTATTTTTGTTTCCACGCACTTTTTCATGTTTATTTAAAAATAATTTTTGAGCCATCCTCTGGGCATTTTGTTTTGTTTTTTCTTGACAGAGTTTCACTCTGTTGCCCAGCCTGGAGTGCAGTGGCACAATCTTGGCTCACTGCAACCTCTGCCTCCTGGATTCAGGTGATTTTCGTGCCTCAGCCTTCCTTGTAGCTGGGACCACAGGCGCATGCCACCATGCCTGAGTACTTTTTTTTATTTTTTTTTTTATTTTTTTTTTTATTTTATTTTTTTTTTTAGTAAAGATGGGGTTTCATCATGTTGCCCAGGCTGGTCTTGAACTCCTCACCTGAAGTGATCCACGTGCCTTGGCCTCCCAAAGTGCTGAGATTACAGATATGAGCCACCATGCCCGGCCCCTACAGTTTTAATTTCAATATTAATTTAAGGTTAAACCACAATGTATTTCCAAACTACTCCCAGCTACTTTAATCCTCTCCTTGCAAGAAACATCCATTCCTCATTTCTTATGTATTCTTCCAAAGGATGCCTAGACAGTATAAGCAAATGCACAATACATTTATGTGTATATACATATACTCATACGTTTACATAGATACGTTGTCTTTTTTTTTTTTTTGAAACAGAGTCTCACTCTGTCGCTTAGACTGGAGTGCAGTGGCACGATCTCGGCTCACTGCAACCTCCGCCTCCTTGGTTTAAGCAATTCTCTTGCCTTAGCCTCCCAAGTAGCTGGGACTACAGGCACACACTGCTACACCTGGCTAATTTTTATTTTAGTAGAGACCAGGTTTCACCCTGTTGCCCAGACTAGTCACTGAACTCAGCTCAGGCAATCTGGCCGCCTCAGCTTTCCAAAGTGCTGGGATTACAGGTGTGAGCCACCACACCCAGCCAGTATTCATTTTTTTAAAAAGGTTTATGTTTTCATTGTTCTGTACCTTGAATTTTTTCCCCCTGTAATAATGGATCTTGGAGATTGCTTCATATCAGTATATAAGTTGCCTATTGTGTCATCTTTAATACTTAGAAGGTCCTCTGTTTCATACTTTTAGTAAATGTTTTATCTGGGGGCATGCAAGGGAACTAATTGTACTACAAATGGAATGAGGGCTGAGAGTAGAATGTGACCTTGGTCTGTGTGCATTCTCCCCCGCGCCTTACATAACTAAAATAATAAGATAGCTTTTGTAATACACTGGAACCCACCCTGGTCTCCGTGTGCATGCTCCAATTGCCATCTTAGAAAAAATAATAATAGTTAATTAATTAAAAAAAGAAAAGAACTAACTTTGTTTTGCTGGAGTGTTATAAATAGCAGGGAAGGTGTCCTTCCTGGCAGCGTGCGCTCCCCTGCTGCTTTTCCACTGCCTGACAGTTACCGCCCTTGAGAGGCGCCAGTGGGAGCCATCTCGCCGAATTGATGAAGAAACCTAGGACTTTACATCTTGAGCGACGTTCAATTAATAGACAATTTGCTTGAGATACGTCTTGCCAGTGAGTTGGCAGTTGCCTGGTGATGGAGAAAGAACAGATGTGAGGTTCATTTGTCTTTTGAACTGGGTGGCAAAGCATTCATGGAAGAGGCCGGTGTTCACGTGGCGTTTCACTGCGCACCACATTTAGTTCTCCCGACCTTCTCCCCAGCCTCGTGCCTTGCCATGGCTGGTGGTGGTGGTGAACATATGAGGACATATTGGCCTTTTGCTATGTTTCCTGCTATGCCTGAAACCATTTGGTCTTCTCTTTCCCTGGCCAATGGTAAATGAGCTTGGAAGTTCAGCATGTTGGGGAGCAGCAGCAAGACGGTGTTATGGATCCAGAGCAGAAACGCAAAAGGAGGCTACCTGGGATGGGAGGAGGCGGGGGCATCTCCAGGTTTGTAGAGACACAGTTACCTGCTTCCCCTTTAGAGCCAGGCTTTCGTTAAAGACCCTCACTCAGGTACTCCTGCTGTCTGTGTCGTCCAGAGAGCAAGCACAGTAGCGCAGTTTCTGTGTGACTTCTGTCTTCGCAGACTCCTCATCCCACCTTCAGTGATGTCATTATTATCCAAAACCACTGCAGGGAAGCCATCTGGAGGCCTAGCGTCCTGAGAGATTTCCCTAGACTACTAGGTAGATATATGCTAAAATCTCCCCCAGAACAAACCATAGCTAAATAAAAACTTTAAACATTAAAATCTCCTTCATCCTACAGGAAAACAAAACCGAAACCCTCCCTCAAGCCCGAGTATGCCTCAAGCTACTGCCCTGGTTGTCTCCTGCTTTTCACTGCTAAGCTACTGGAAGAGCTGGCCCTATTTACTTTTCCCGTAGTATGCTTCTGTCTCAGCCCCGTGCCTTGGATTCTGGATTTCATCCCCTTTACCGTCCTGAAACATCTCTCCTTCAAAGGTCAGGCATATCTTCTAAGCGGCCTCTTCTCGACTCCCATCCTGCGTGACCACTTTCTAGAATAAGACAATACTGATCACCCCTTCTCATCTGTACCCTTCTCCACCTGGCTTCCAAGGTGGCACGTTGTCCTGACTGTCCTCTGCCCCCTCCCCTGTTCCTTCTGACTCCACACCCTCGGGTGGTGAGCTGCTGGCTCCGCTCCCCCAGCCTGCCCTGTCAGAGCTCTGCCTTTCTTCCTGCATCCAGCCTGTCTGCCCAGATTTCACAGGCATCTCAGACTCATCTACCTCCTTGTCATTGCCCCATTCCTGTAGCACCCCTGCATCCCCACTGGCTTGGTTTGGACCATATCGTCCCCCACCTGGATGATGCTATTCTAACTAATCTGTATCTACTCACGTTCCTTCCCTTCCATTCTCAACTAGGCATCAAGAATACTTTGCCTAAACTTCCTTATGCTGCTTCCTTGCTTAAAACCCTTCACTCAGCTGGTGCGGTGGCTCGCGCCTGTAATCCCAGCACTTTGGGAGGCTGAGGTGGGCTGATCATGAGGTCAGGAGTTCAAGACCAGCCTGGCCAATAAGGTGAACCCTGTCTCTACTAAAAAGGCAAAAATTGCCGGGTGTGGTGGCATGCACCTGTAGTGCCAGCTACTCAGGAGGCTGAGGCAGGAGAATTGCTTGAACCCAGGAGGCGGAGGTTGCAGTGAGCTGAGATCATGCCACTCCACTTCAGCCTGGGTGACAGTGAGACTTCGTCTCTTAAAAAATAAAAAAATAATATAAAACAAAAAGTCCTTCACTCTCTCCCCATTGCCAATATAGAAAAGTCTGAATGTTCTCAATAGAGTAGGTAGGTTTTTCATGATCTGGGTTCCTACCAGTCTCTCTAGATTGATCTTACGCTTAGCTCTTCATTTCTGCTCTACAGGTTTAATAAGAACGTGTGTATTTTCAAGTCTGTGTTCTTGCCTGGCTGCTCTGTTTGCCAGCTGTGTAAGCCTGGGTGAATTAGGTAACCTCTCTGAGTCTGTTTTCTCATCTACAACTGACGCATCAGTTGCTGCAGGACACCAAGAAGTGTGTGTGCATACCTGGTACACAAGTGATTCATACGTACCAGCTGGTATTAAAGCCATCCACTGCACTGTCCTTGTATGCTTTTGTGTATCTGCATCGCTCTGTCTCCCACCAGACAGGGACAGGCTCTCGATGCAGGGACAGACCCTCCTCCCCATTATCCTCTACAGCCTGTAGCATAGTGCTTTACAGAGTTGGATCTCAGGAATCGTCTGTTGAATTGGTCAGACTGAATTGAATGGACTCGGCTCCTATTTCTTCTCTCTCCACCTATCTGTGCTGCTGGCCACTAAGACGCAAATAGCCACACTTTTATCCCTGGTCTGCGTCACACCAGGTTCAGCAGGCTCCCTGCCATGTTCTTTCAGTGTGAAGCTAACAGAGACTCTCTTTGCCAAGTGAAGCACTGTGGCTTGTGTTTTGCAAGTCACCTGTGGCCACATCCATATTTCAACATGAACAGTTTCTAAGGAGCGTTCCATGCAGACATGAAAAAGAAGATGAGAAAGTTTGTTGTTGTTGTTGTTGTTATTTGCCTGTTTTTTGAGATGGAGTCTCGCTCTGTCACCCAGGCTGGAGTGCAGTGGTGCGAGCTCAGCTCACTGCAACCTCTGCCACCCGAGTTCAAGCAATTCTCCTGCCTCAGCCTCCGAAGTAGCTGGGACTACAGGCACGTGCCACCACACTCAGCTAATTTTTGCATTTTTAGTAGAGACAGGGTTTCACCTTATTGGCCAGGCAGGTCTTGAACTCCTGATCTCATGATCAGCCCATCTTGGCCTCCCAAAGTGCTGGGATTACAGGTGTGAGCCACCATGCCCAGCTGAGAAGGTTTGTTTTAAAGTGCCATTATAAGATATTGGTTAAGAGCATGTGCTTCAGAAGGAAATAGAGGTTTACATTCCGATACAGCCTCATCACCAGCTGAGTCTTGCATGTGGTTTTGGTCAAGTTAACTAACTTCTGTTCCTCAGCTTCCTAATGGGAAGATGAGTGTATGGTGGATGAGATTGCTAGGGGCTGGGAAAAGACAGAACTTTGAGATAAACTGTGCATCCTTGGGCAAGTTGCTTAACCTCTCTGTTCCTTAGAGTCCACATGTGTAAAAGGAAGGTAACAACACCATGTACACCACAGGGTTTTTGTCAGGTTAGATGAGATAACAGGTCAGTGTTGAGCGTGGTCTCTGATGCGTATTAAGGACTCAGGAAAGATTAGCTGGCTATTTGTATTAACAGTAGTGCAGTTGCTATTGTTGTCGATGGTACTATTGTTATTATTTCTACTATCAGAACTACTACCGAGTCCATTTTACTACCTTCAGCCCTGCATCAGATGCTGATAAGTGTCAGGACAGAGAAGAAAGCTGACAAACTTAGGCAGGGGCCCTAAAAGTAGATTGCGGGGGACACCAGCACATTCACTTCATTACATTTTTGAGAGAAATGTCTGTGTTATCCCAAAACATCAGAAAAAAATATAACCCAATATCTCTTCACCGCACCTTCAGAGACACAGCTCAGATGGCCTCCCCCAGCCTCCACGGAAGAGTTAAGCCTTATCTTTTGTTTCCAAGAAGCAGCCACCTACAGATGATCTGATCTCCTTAAGAAACAGGCATCAACTTGAACACTGTTGTGATTGCATCTCAAACCCATCAGCTGGTGAAAAGGGAGCTTGGATCAGAAGGTCTGAGCAAAATATGGAAAGCAAGATTATAAAGGATAGTGTCTATTGAAGGGTCAGGGACATGAAAGCAAAAGAGACCCAATAAATGAATGAAAATAAAAAGTAATTGACAAAGACCATGCATAATTTTAAGACTTAGGGAAAAGAAAAGAAAAGCTCTAAGTACCTAGATAGAAGAAAACCACATAGAGTAATTCCAGAGTTTTCTGTGAACTCAAAGGGAATATTAATTAAGATGGTACAAGTCAATTCAGGTAAAGCAAGGATGAATCCACAGCCATATATATGTGCAGATATATACATATTCATGTCTCTGTGTGTATGTGGGTGTGTGTAGCTATCTCTGGAATATAAAGAGAGGTAGGAGAATAATTCTAGTGTTCTGATTTATCTTGCTGAAAGGAATTGAAACTTCGCTATTAAGGGGAATTCCACATTGTTTTAGCACAGCAGTGCCAAGAAAATCCCCCAAATAAAATAAAGACCGGTTTTTCAATTTCCAGCCCAGTGAAAAGTGATTGAAGTTTTAGATGACTATTAAATCATTTCTCAACTATATTTAAGTTTTTATAGAGTGAAGTGGGAGTATTATGCCCACATGTCTATCCATGCATGTAGTGAAAGTTTGACTTCCAAGTAAACAGTATGGTCTTTTCAAATACACACATTCTAAAACTGATATATCTTAGCGACTCAGAATGGTCACCTTGGAAAGTAATGTAATTATTCTAACGATTCTGCAATTACTGAAAACTCTTTTGAAATACCACTTCTTCATTCTTCTCATAGCTAGTTATGAGTCATGAAAAAAGAAAAGCATTTATTTAATCAAATATATTTATCAAACACCTCCCATATATCAGGCATTGTGCTCAACATCAAGAATATGGACATCAGTAAGATAGGGACCCAAGAAGGCTCATGGTATTAATTATTGATTCAAAATAACAATACCGAGCATGCCCGTCCATCTTACTTTTTAGACTTGGTTTTTTCCAAAAATCAGATCTACCCTCAAAGAATCAAGGTGCGATACTACTAAGGGTATTCAACATTTATTGTCATCTTTGCAATGAGCATTTCTCAAATAGAAATTCCATCAAATGATTTGGGCAGTTAGTGGAGTCATTGTTTAGTTTCCCAGGTGAACTACCTTTTAGGAGAGAGGACTCACTTTCATGGCATTCTAGTATTGTTTTTAATCATTCAATGTATGTTCTATTTGCATATGTACTTTCAGTAGAGCACATATTATTTACACACATATACACACAAATTCTCCACCCTTAGCATATATCATAAATCTCAACACTTTTCTGTTAGGGCACTAGCTGGATTCCTGGGGCTGTGGGCTGGCAGGATGCTCAGTAATCGATAGTCATTTTCTCCCCTTTTTTCAGAATCCTAGGGAATCGGGTGGCTGAGCTGGAAAAAAAGTTAAGAACTCTGGAAGTTTCTGGTTTGTGGAGTCTTCCAGGTAAACAGAACTTTATGAAAACTGTTTTCCTTTTTGTTTTTTTGTAAAGAAATGAAGTTCCCACATAATTTACAAGAATATGCTACCTTTTAAAAATTCTTTTATTTGTAGATCATTGCTGAAAAAATCTATAAGTATTCTAAGTTTAGAAATTGACATGGCGGGGTAGGGGTGAAATCAGAAAAATGCAATGAATATTCAGGGTCTCATCTGTGGAACTGTAACATTTTGCAAACCTGAATTCTGAAATTGTTACTGTGTCTGTATTTTTTTTTAACTTTCATGAATGTAGTGAATTGTTTCTTTTAATCTGTAGATATCTTATAAGGATTTATTCGATTTGTTCAATTTAATTATTAGCCCTAAAACTGAATATAAGAACTTAACAAAGATTTGTGCAATCTAATCACCAGTCCTAAAATTGAACGTAAGAACATACAAAGATTTGTCCAATTTAATCACCTCTACTAAAAATGAAGATAAAAAGCAACAATTTTTCTAACCCAAAACGTACCCTACCACCTCCTTCTCTTCCCTTCCCCCATCCCATTTTTACTTAGCCTGAAAATCTGAATTTTTCTGTGATTTTTTTTTTCCAGCTGTACATTGTGTTTGGAAGTTCTGATGTTCCACTTTAATTAGCTGTATTTATCTCACTTGTCTTGGTAAACTACTCCTTTTGTGAGACCCCAGTCAGCCATTCCCCGTTGATGTTTTACTCTTCAGAAACTTATGTTTACCATTTCCACCATCTCCGCTTTCCCTGGAAACCATGCTGTACATATACATTTAGTTACTTAACCTTCTGCACAAACCAGTCTCCTTCCTTCTTGTATCATATGGACACTTCCCTGGAGTGAATGATAAATAAAAATTAGCACAGGGAGGCAGGCAGACAACAACATGTTTTCTGAAATAGAAACCCGAATCGCTGCCTTAGGTTGCCTTTATGTGTGTTTCCTTTTCTTTTTTGAGACGGAGTTTTGCTCTCGTTGCCTAGGCTAGAGTGCAATGGCACCATCTTGGCTCACCGCAGCCTCCGCCTCGCAGGTTCAAGTGATTCTCCTGCCTCAGACTCCCAAGTGGCTGAGATTACAGGCATGTGCCACCACACCCAGCTAATTTTGTATTTTTAGAAGAGACAGGGTTTCTCCATGTTGATCAGGCTGGTCTCAAACTCCCAACCTCAGGTGATCCACCCGCCTCAGCCTCCCAAAGTGCTGGGGATTACAGGCGTGAGCCACTGCACCTGGCATGTGTTTCATAAATTAGAATTTTTAGCAGTGATTCCTTGAACTTGATGTCAAAAGACCTAACAGAACTAATTAGTGCTGGGTACAGTCCTGGGAATTTGAATTATCCATTTCTGCACAAGAATCTTTTGATGCTGTTAAAACCTCATCTTCTATGAAGGCCTTTCTTTTATTGCATTGAATGGCAAGACAGTTGGGCAACTTGATCATGTATTTGTACAGTCAGACTGCCATTTCTGTGCATGTACGGGGGTACAATTTCAATTTTTTTTTTCTCAGAATGACTTGGTGAAATTTCTCACTGTTTCATTTCTACAATTTATATTAAAAGATGGAAGTTACATGAGTGAACAAATGCTGAGAATTTTCTATGGTTTTGTTTGGTCTAGGTACAACTTCAAATGGCCATTATGCAATAACCATTATTTCCTTCCTTCTTTTTGCTGCCTGAAGGCCTGAGCTACAATGTTTCAGTAGGATTTGGGAGTATGTTCTGTTTAAAGTCTCTGTTTTTGTGGCTCATATCAGCAGTGCATTATGTTGTCTCTGCATGTAAATAAGTAGAAATGCATTCTCTACCTTTCCTTGAACTTTTCTGATTAGAATTGTGAATTGAAATAGAGAATTCAATTAGTACAAAACAAATATCCAAGGATGAAATCAGCTTTGGGGGCCTGGCGGAATGAATTTTATGCTGTGGCCCTGTGTGTTCGCATCTCCAGTCTCCACATAGATACAAAGTGGGAGGACAGGAAAAAGAGCGGCAGCCCCCCAGATCTAAGACTGCTTATGTCATGGCAACAGCATCGCCCTCCTGCAGTGATGAAGGATGTTATGATGAAGAATCGTGTTAGGATATTTTCAAGCCATGGTGAAAGTAAAGGGAAAAGAGCCTCTTCCTAGTGTAAATCAGATCAGTCCCTCCTGTCTGCTCATTGTCTTTTGTGTCTCCATTTAAACTACTGAATGGTAGAATAAGATGCAATACATTTTTTTCTCCGCCTCTTCCCCTTCCTCTTCCTTCTTTCCCCAAGTAGGAGTCAAATCATAGTGTTTAGCCAACTTGAGAGCAGAATCCCAATGACATCAAAGAATTGCCAACTCTCCCCCATGTACCATCACCTGGAAAGAATCCATGTCTCTTCCAGTCATCAGCCCACCGATGCATTGGGATCCTTTCAACATTTCAGCACTGACTTTGTGAATTCAGTCCTGTACCAGGAGTCCTAGACATGCTTATCGCCCTCTACAAGAGCCTACAGTCCATGTAGGGAAGCAAGATGAATACATATCAAGCAGTGAGAGGAAAGAGGAAAATGACCTATAATTCAGTGCTAAATTAGTGATAAAGACTTTGTGCGTGTGTGTGTGTGTGTGTGTGCAGTGGCTAGGGCTAGAGTGGGTGCAATAGTGTAAGGAAGTATGGAGGGTGTCAGCAGTCGTAGCAGGCTTCCCTTTAGTGTTAGCCCTGAGCCAATTAAGTGTGTGGGACTAAATGTAACCCAACTCCACTGATGATATAAGACATCCATTTTCCCCTTTTCCGCAACAGGAGGCAAGGACACCATACTATTCAGTGACCCCACTCTTCCTAGTGGACAGAGGTCAAGATCCCCACTGCTAAAGTTTGTTGAGCAGCCCCCTGAGAACAAAGCGGACCCCAAGGATGGTAAGCATGCCTCGATTTCTCCATCTTTACCTGGACTGTGCCTGCCACAGAGGAGTGGCTCAGTGGATATCAGTCTCCTCCCCGTCCGCTTCCTGCCACTGCTTTGGCATCACTGGGACATTCCTCAGATTTCCTCTTGTTGCTTATGTGGGTTCATCTTGTTGGGAGATTTTAACTGAAAAACGCAGGCCCCTGCTCTCTGGACATGGTGGCAGAGAGATTAAGAGAAAGGACCCTGGGCCAGGTACAGTGGCTCACAAAGTCCTGTAATCCCAGGACTTTGTGAGGGCAACACAGGTGGATCACCTGAGCTCAGGAGTTCAAGACCAGTCTGGCCAATATGGAGAAATACTCAGAAGGATGAGGCAGGAGACTTGCTTGAACCCGGGAGGCAGATGTTTCAGTGAGCTGAGATTGTGCCACCACACTCCAGGCTGGGCAATAGAGCAAGACTCCATCTCAAATAAATAAATTCATAAATACTTACATACATACAGAGTGAGGACCCTGGAGTTGAACAACCTGGGTCACAGTCAGTTCCACATCACATTGGTTATGAGAACTGGGGCTGGAGACTTCAGCCGCAGTTTCCTTTCCTTTAAAACAGTGACATGATCATGCCAACCTCAGGGAAATCTTGCACATTGCTTGGTACCTGGGAAGTCTGCAAAGCAGTAGAATAGAGAAAAGCTCCTCCTCTACCAGACAGACAGTTCTGGAGGCAGGATGTTCTAAAAGGGATCAAAGACCCATATAGAGACCCAGATGAGCCGACAGGTTTGGGAGCCTGATCTCTTCCCATGTGGGCGTCTTGTCTCCCCAACAAACTTCTTATCTTCTGAAGCTTTGCTTGTCTTCTTCTGCCACCCCAAGAGTGGCAGCCAGCTTCTGAGAATGCACCAAATGCTCCCTGCGCCTTGGTATTCATGCCCCCGTGTAACCATCTTCCATGTTGTATCAGGATCAGTCTGTTTGATAAACAGAATACAGAAGTGAGGGTATGTGAATTCTATAGCCAGGTCATAAAAGACAAGAGACTTGTGCCTTGGGCTCTCTCTTGGGTCGTTCACTCTGGAGGAAGCTGGCAGCCATGTCATGAGAACACCCAAGCAGCTATCCACACTGTTCATGTGGCATGGAGCTGAGGCCTCCAGCCATCAGCCACTTGAGTGAGCCATCATGGAAGGAGATTCTCCAGCTCTAGTCAAGCCTTCAGATGCCAACAGCCCTGGTCAGCATTTCTTGGGCACCTCATGAGAGACCATTAGCCAGAACCACCCAGCTCAACTGTTCCCAGACTCCTGAGTCTTAAGCTGCTAGGTTTGATGTAATTTGTAACACAGCAATAGATAACCAATATACCTCCACATTTCTTCTCCATCTTCTCTTGCTCAGACTCTTGCATTTATTCATTACCTCCATAAAAATACTCTCTAAGTTACTGTAAGGACACGTGCCACAAATGTTCATTGCAGCACTGTTTACAATATCAAAGACTTAGAACCAACCCAAATGCCCATCAATGATAGACTGGACAGGGAAAATGTGGCACATATACACCATGGAATACTATGCAGCCATAAAAAACGATGAGTTCGCGTCCTTTGTAGGGACATGGACGAACCTGGAAACCATCATTCTCAGCAAACTGACACAAGAACAGAAAATCAAACACTGCATGTTCTCACTCATAGGCGGGTGTTAAACAATGAGAACACATGGACACAGGGAGGGGAGCATCACACACTGGTGTCTGTCGGGGGAAAATAGGGGAGGGACAGTGAGGGGTGGGGAGTTGGGGAGAGAGAGCATGGGGAGAAATGCCAGATATAGGTGATGGGGAGGAAGGCAGCAAATCACACTGCCATGTGTGTACCTATGCAACAATCTTGCATGTTCTTCACATGTACCCCAAAACCGAAAATGCAATTTAAAAAAAATAAAAAATAAATTAAAAAAAATTCTCGCAAAGTACTTTTCCCCCACAGGGTTCCATCTGCAGAGTTACACCCCACATTTCCCAGAGCCCCAACTTGCCTTGCCCTGAATACTCCGTGGACTTCTCAAGCACAACATCACCAATTCTTCCTGCTTTCTTCCTGCTGTTTTTGTCACCCTCTCAGCTTCTCAGGCTCGAAACCTTGGAGCCAGCAGCCACTGTCAACCTTCCGTCTCCAGCTCCACGTGGAGCTCTTTCTTCAGTTTTCACACCTGGGGGCTTGCCACCTCTGGCATGGTTCAGACCCTCATTTTCTTGTCAGGAGGGCTCCTCTCCTGGTTTTTCATCCTCCCTGACTCTCCTTGCTTTATTCCCATCTTCATCCTGCTTCCGCAGAATAAAGCTTTTGGAGTACTGTTTGCATCACATTTGTGCCCTGCTCAAAAATCCCAAGTGGCTCTCCACTGTCTTCCACTTAACATCTCAACCCTGCAGCCTGGCCTAGCCTGTCTTTCCACCTCGTGATTGTCTGCCCTAAAAACTGTGCTCTCATCCAAATGGACTAACTAGCTGTATCAGTTCACTAGTATTGAACAAACCAACTCAAAATATAGAACTTAAAGCAACAACTATGTTTTGTTTTCATGAGTCTTTGGGTCAGGTGGGTGGTTCTGCTAATCCAAGCGAGGCTCTGCAAGGCTCTCTCTTGAATATGAATGAGGGAGCCCTGCAGAGCTGAGCTTAGATTAGCAGAACTGGAACCACCCATCTGACCCAAAGACTCATGACAAATAATACATAATTGTTGCTTTAAATTACTCATAATAGTGCATGGAGTGGTAAGGAGACCACTTCTTATAACTGAGTAAGAAGACCCAGACGAGCCAACAAACAGGTTTGAGAGTCTGATCTTACATAAAGCCGTAATAGTGCATGGAGGGCTAGAAGCCAGGACATAGCTGAGATTTGAACAGAAATGTTACCCCCACCAAGTACATGTGGGGAGAATTTCTAGAGAAAGACCCTGACTTTAATTAATTCCACACCGGCCAGAAAGCAAGGCCGAGTCTTTGCAGCCAGCCTCATGTGGCTGCTTGTGAGGCTGGCCTGGAACACCGTGGCCCAC
The DNA here is from genome assembly GCF_048565385.1 of Saimiri boliviensis. Taxonomy (NCBI): domain Eukaryota; kingdom Metazoa; phylum Chordata; class Mammalia; order Primates; family Cebidae; genus Saimiri; species Saimiri boliviensis. Next base: position 23,833,525 of record NC_133451.1, on the reverse strand, counting down.
TGTGTGGTTTGGAACATGTTTTGGCTGGTGATTCTGCCATGCTGAGAGCCAGTGTCCACATGGAGATCCAAAGCCTTCTGTCTGTTCTGGGCTTGCTGAGCCTCAGGGTGGACCTGGGCCTGCTGACCTGAATGGCGCATGAGCCTGGCTTGATTTTCACAAGGGCGGTGTAAGCAGTGGACCGATTCAAAATGATAGCTTCCGGAGTTGTATCACTAGCTCTCGTTGTTCCTACCCCGTCCTCCGACAGCGCAGGGTGGGAACAAGGAAGCCTTTACACCATGACTGTCAGCAGCAGGGATGGTCTCATCACCGTCACATCTATGATCAATTCCAACCGAAAGCAGCACGCCCTTGGGAGGACAAAGCCTATCAGAGAGCAGTTAACGAAGGAAGATGAATCGCCCCTTCGGGTCAGTGGTGGAGGGGAGGCACATTTTTGGGTGATTAGCCATCTTTTCAACAAAGAGATACTGTTTTTTACCTTTTAGAGACAATCTTTCTCTTTCCACACTATTTGTGTCATAATGTGTTTGTATCAGTTGATTGCCTTCTTATCATTGATATGCGTATTAATAAGTATTAACGATAACTCTGTTTGCTAAAACAACATAGAATAATTACTAGTATTTGTAATATTTTCCCGCTTTTGGTTGGCTCAGAAATCTTTTATAGAAATAGCAATGCTATGTGTCTGTCCTTAAAAATAAAACGCCCACAGCTTAACAGTTAAGATGGTAGAATCTTTAAAGGAGGATTTTGCTCCCACAGCAAGTAACCAGAGGTCCCAGTGATAGTTCAATGTTTGTGACATTTTTAGTAACTACTTTTTGTCTCCTGATAATGACTTGAGTATAATTTTTCAGTATCTTTTGGATTTAAAAAAAATAGGCTGGAGGTGGCTCATATTTGTAATCCCAGCACCTTGAGTGGCTGAGGTGAGAGGATCACTTGAGGCCAGGAATTTGAGATCAGCCTGGGTAACATAGTGAGACCCCATTTCTACTAACAAATTTAAAACATTAGCCATGAATGGTGGCACATGCCTGTAAGTCTCAGATACTCCAGAGGCTGGATGGAAGAATCCTTTGAGCTCAGGAGGTTGTGACTGCAGTGCGTTGAGATCTTGGCACTGCACTCCAGCCTGGGACAATGTGAGATCCTGCCTAAAAAAAAAAAAAAAATTTAAAAAGTGGGGGAATGGGTTGGCAAATCCTCCTGTTGACTTGTTACAGTCCAATTCTAGATCCTGGCCCCTGCGCTCTGTAATCCTGAGGATCTGAAAATCTCGCCTTTCTCAGAAAAAGTAAACAGAGTAGGATTCCAGCCCGAGCTCATTCCTCTCCTTACTGTGGCTGTGTTTTAACCTCTAACGAGGATAGCAGTGTCGGCCCCACACGCGCCCCCCACACCCACTGCTTAAAAAGTTCTCCCTGCTAATCTCAGAGGTTTACCATATTAAAAGAGACTCATGCATTTGGACATGAGCAGAATGTCATCTAGCGAAATGGCACAAGGCAAAATACCAGCAAGGGAAAGTCCCCTGTGTAATTTAGACCACCTTCGCTTAGATGTAAATTAAGCTAGAGAAGATTAACCTGACCTACAGTAAAAACACACCGCAGATGGTTTAGGAGTTAGGTTGTTACCAGTAAGGTTAATTAATTTTTCAGGGGCACCAGAATATACTATTAAGTGTCCTGGAAGAAGTAATTTCATAAGAGTAATTTCCAGAAGGAGTTTATTCGTCTCACGTTGGTGAAAAATTTAGCTGCTGAGAGTACCGTAATTTACTCCTTTTAAATAAAGCTTCCCCACCACGCTGGAAACTTGCTCATTTTGACCCGCTGTTTCTCATGTCCTCTGTGCGACCACTATAAAAATTTTCATCTGTTAGCATGAAAATTATGTGATTGCTTCCCTGAGCTACCTTAGATGTAGATAAATGTTTGTGCAAATCAGAAATCTTTATCTTTCTTTTTCAAAAAGTACTATTTTCAAAACTTTTAGAATAGCAGCCTGAATGCAACCTTAAGTGACTACCATAAATTCAAGGATTGCTTTCATATATTAACGAATGGTATTTAAAGAGATGTACTAATATATTCACGGATTCATGTATATTGTTCATATATTCAAACATTTAACAAGCTATTTATTATTGAGTCCCTACTATGGAACAAAGTTAAAAAATTAATCAGGCAAGATTCTGTATTTAAGGTGGGAATATTACTTCTGGCCAGATGTAATCACGTAGGCATCATGGAAGAGGTGGAGGTGGAGCTGACTCAGCGTTCATCCCTGGGACATACAGGAGAATGACAGTCATGGAGGAATCAGCTTTCTAAGCATAGGTGCTGGGGACAGTGGTGGGCGACAGGAAGGGCTCAGTGTGGCTGGAGGAGAGGGAACAGGAGAGGAGTTGGTTTGCCAGGTAGAAACGTAGATGAATGTTGAGTCACAGAAGGCCTTGAATGCCAGGTTATGAGCTTAGGCTTTGTTCCTGAGACACTGGCAGCCTTTACATGATGTATAGCCGGGGAAAGTCATGGTGAGATTTGTGCTTCAAGCTTGCTGTGCTGCTCAAACTGAAGCGTCCACCTCATCACCCAGGATCCTATTAAAGTGAAGATTCCGAACCAGTAGTTGTGGAGTAGGGCTGGAGATCCTGCATGTCTAATAAGTCCCCAGGTGATGCTGCCACTGCTGGTCTGTGAACCACACTTTGGGTAGCAAAGCTTTAGGGAAGGTTCCTCTCCCAACAGGTTGGATTAGTGCAGGGGGAGACTAGAATCAAAGGAACCTATTAGAAACTAACATACCACCTCCTAGCTGAACAGATCTGAATAGTTGTTTGTTTGTTTGTTTTTTTCAAAATCAAGGCTTGATTTATTCATTTATGTATTTGCACATTAGGAACTAACATACCTTATCCTGGCTGAACAGATCTGAATAGCTATTTTTTTTTAAATCAAGGCTTGCTTTATTACATGTATGTACTTCATTGTAAGTGAAAGTAATGGTCTCCTTTGCGGATGTAATAGTGAGGCCGGTGAATTCTTAGGAGAATAAACATAGTCGTCCATCACTAAATGCAGGCTTCAGAAACCATAAAGTAGATTTGGTCAGAATTCTGTCCCTGGGATTTGTCTATAGTCATCAAAAAAGCTAAAGACAATGGAAACTTATTTTGAATGTGAAAAGCAAATTTGTATCAGGAGAATGAAAGCTATGGGGTGTGATCACAGCAGCCAAGACCGGCCTTGCTCCACTGAAACCCACAGTCCTCTTCTCTGTTGATACTGATGTTCGTTACCGCATCGATGCTTCCGTCTGTGATCATTTTCTCTTCCTTCCTTGTGTTCCACCCTTCATCTTGGTGTTTTATTTTAGTATTAAAGTCCATCTGATTTCACTCTTTCATTTCTTCTAGAGCATCTCAGAGTTTTTACCAAGGTTCAGCCATTTAAAAACTTGTAAATGTCTGATTAAGTAAATAAATGCTCAAAATTTTATTCCATTATGTAATTGAGAAACGCTCAACACCACATTCCATGCATATCGATCAATACTTTATGTCATATCAATACTCTTATGTTGTATTAAAATGAGAACAGATCACAGATGTAGTAACATTATTACATGCTGCAGAAATTCTAAGCTCCATTTTAATTCAAACTTGTTAGATTATATTTCCTTTCCTTTTTAGGTTGTATTTTACCTGAAGTATCTAACCACATGCTTAGACTTAATGTGTTTTTAATATACATTTTTTTCTAAATTACATAAATAATCCTTATGAATTCATCTTATAAATTGTCACCTGCCAGGGTCTGAGTTCCAGAAACATTGGTCATGGTTTGCCCTTGCCTGTTGAATGCTTACCTGTTCATTGGCTGAGGGGGTAGTCTGAAAGGCACATCCAGCTGAACCCTGGGGAAATATGCCTCAGCAGTTTATCTAGAGACCTTAGAAATCCAAGCCACGTTTGGTACTGGTCAAGGAGAAGAGTGGGCAGATGCAAGGAACATTTCCGAGTGTCTTAGTTCAGGCTGCTGTAACAGACTACCATCCCACACTACCGTGTTGAATGTTTTCAACATTAAGCAGACATTTATTTCTCATAGTTCCAGAGGCTGGGAAATCCAAGATCAAGGTGCTAAGAGATTCTGTGACTCACGAAGGCCTTCTTCCTGGTTTGCAGATGGTGGCCTTCTTGTTGTATCCTCAAAGCACAGAGACAGAGGGAGTTCTGGTCCCTTCCTCTTTATATAAGAGTGAAAATCCCATTATGAGGGACCCATTTCGTGACTCATCTAACTTTGACTACCTCCCAAAGGCCTCACCTCCAAATACCATCACACGGGGGATTAGAGCCTCAATACGAATGTTGGGAGGACACAAGCATTCAGTCTATAGCACTGAGGGTGATATGGTTTGGCTGTGTCCCCACCCCAGTCTCACCTTGAATTGTAATCATCTCCATGTGTCAAGGGCGGGGCCAGGTGGGGATAACTGACTCATGGGGGCGGTTTCCCCCATACTGTTCTCTTGGTAGTGAATAAGTCTCATGAGATCTGATGGTTTCATAAATTAGAATTCCTCTGCACAAGCTCTCTTGCCTGCCAGCACATGAGATGTCCCCCTTTGCTCTTCCTTCATCTTCCTCCGTGATTGTGAGGCCTCCCCAGCCATGTGGAACTGTGAGTCCGTTAAAGCTCTTTCCTTTATAAATTGCCCCATGTCTTTATTAGCAGCATGGAAACAGACTAATATAGAGGGACAAAAGCAGGATTTGGCATTGACTGGTCTTCAAGGTCTTAACCCCATGTGACCGTGAAGCAGTACTGAAACTGCGAGCAGGAGGGACTCTGGGGGGGAAACTATCTTCTGGAAAGTGCCAGCAGATTCTCCAGGTGGAAGATCCCATTGGCAGCCAGAAACATGGGTTTGTATCTTTTGCAGGAAGTGGGCAGAGCCGTCGATATAGATCTGGGAGCTGTACTCAGAGGCAGGAATTAGGTCACATGAGAGGCAATGAGTGAGAATGAATGAAGTGAAGAGAAACAGATGGCAGATCCCTGGGGAAGTGCCTGCAGAGGGGCCAGAAGGAAATACCAGAATCAACAAAGGAAACTGGGAAGGCATAGATAGGAGGTTGAGTACAGGCCCTCAAAGATTTCAGGTCCAATTCCCTGAAACCTGTAAATGTTACGTTATATGGCAAAATGACTTTGCCGATATGATTGATTTATGGATCTTGAGATAAAGAGATTATCCTGGATTATCCGAGTGGGCCAAAAATGCAATCTCATTTATCCTTTCAAAAGGGTGGAAAGAGAAAGATTCTACACACACAGATAAAGAGGAGGGAGTGTGACCACAGCAGCAGAGACTGGAAGGCTACAGTCACAAACCAAGGAATGTTGGCAGCCATCAGAAACTAGGAGAGGAGAGAAATGGAATCTGCCCAGAGCCTCCAAGGGAGCACAGCCTTGGTTTTGACCCAGTGAATTTTTGTTTGTTTGTTTGAGTCAGAGTCTTACTCTGTTGCCAGGCTGGAGTGCATTGACACAATCTTAGCTCACTACAACCTCTACCTCCCTGGTTCAAGCGATTCTCCTGCCTCAGCTTCCTGAGTAGCTGGGATTACAGGTGTGTGCCACCACAGTCGGCTAATTTTTGTATTTTTAGTAGAGACAGGGTTTTGCCTATAGCACTGAGGGTGATATGGTTTGGTTGACCAGGCTGGCCTCGAACTCCTTAGCTCAGGTGATCTGCACACCTCAGCCTCCCAAAATGCTGGAGTTATAGGCATAAGCCACTGTGCCAGCCCCAGTGAAATGTTTTTGGACTTCTGATTCCAAAGCTATAAGAGAATACATGTGTTTTGTTTTAAGCCACTAAGTTTGTGGCTATTTGCTACAGCAGCCATAGGGAATGAACACAACATGCTCACAGAACTAGATTGAAGGAGAAACCAGAGACCACTGGGGAAAGAGTTTGAGAGGAGCCTGTGGCCACTGGGAAAGTATGCTACGGGTTGGGGAGGGGGACGTAGCCCTCACAGGCAGGGAGGATACAGGACAGACTGAAGGATAGAATGTGTGAAGCAGCCCTGGGAAGTGGCAGCAGTGGATATGGGTTCCTAACTCTACAGATCAGTGTAGCAAAGGAAAGATGAGGTGATGATGGATGGCAGAATCTTGGAGGTTGCATATCTTGTTTTATAAAATAGGAATACAGCCCATGTTAAAAAATGAAAACAGCACAGAAAGGTGGAAAATTAAAGACTTCCTCCACCCTTGCTTCTTGCTGTGGTCCTCAGTCTCCTTTCCAGAGATAACCTTCCATTTTTAGTGCATATTATCAGAAAGAATCTCACAACTCGCCCAGTAAATCTGTATACCTAATTCCCTGTTGATGGGCACTTGGATTTTTCCAGACTCCTGTTATTAAAAACAGTGTTGCAGTGAGTATCTAAGAACAATGTGTCTTCCAATATCCGGGCTAATATCCATAGGTAGATTCCTAATAATGGAATTCCTGGGTCAAAGGGTAAATATGGTGAAAGTTGCAGCAGATAGTGACCAAATGTCCTACAAAAGAGTCTTACTAATTTTTATTTTCTGTACTAATGCATGACTGTACCTGTTTCCCTGTGTCCTTTGCAGCACTGAGCTTTGTCAAACCTTTTCATTTTTGCTATTCTGATAGAGGAAAAAACTACATCTCCTTGTGACTTAGATTTCTGCATTTTTGAGTGATGGTGTGAATTGTTTAATATGTCTGCTTTCCATTTCTCTTTTTCTGTTTCCGGCTTGCCCATTTTCATTCAACATTTACATACATGTTGGAAATTGTGGTGCATTCAAATAAACAAATTCTGTACTCAAAAACATGGGTAAATCTCACAAACATCATGTGAAGCAAAAGGACCCAGCACAGTAAGATTCCTGGATATAAAGTTCAAGGACCAGGCAGATTGCATTTTGGCATTTTAAACAGCCTAGTGGTTATCCTTGGCAGAAGAGAAGTGACTAGAAAGGGGGTCTAGGAGTATTGGACTAGGAAGTATTTGCAGGGATTGGTAATATTTTGTTTCTCATCCTGCTTATGTGGGTGAATTTGCTTTGTGAAAATTCATTCAGCTGGATACTTCAGTTCTGGGCACTTCTTTTCATGTATATTCTACTTCCATTTATAAAAGAAAGGGAACTATTTTTTAAATATTTTTGAATGCTTAGAATGTGTCAGACACTGGATGAGTCAGATGAGGCTCTTGTTCTCATGGACTTAAATTTAGAATGAGATAAACACGTCAAATATTTAGTGCAGTGCCTAACATGGAAAAGCACCCAACAAGCATTAGCTGGGAGGATTTATTTAAGGCAGGGGAGAAACTGATCAGTGCCTATGGAGACCTAATGGGCGCGTGGCATGGCTGGGAGGACACGTGTGATGGAACTGTGGGAAATGAGGCTGCAGAGTGAAACAGGAGCACATCAGCAAGACCTTGTCAGGGCCTCAGCAAAAGGAAATGTATCCTGAAAGTGACAAGGCTCCAGCAGAAGGTTTTAAGCAGGAAAAAGGCATGGCCAGATGACGCTCACCATCCTTTCTAACCTGCTGCAGTTCTCCTGCTCCCCATGGTCCCACTCACAGCCTGGAAACACACCTGCACGTATCTGATGGCAAGCCCAACTACATACAGTAGGGTTCTCCTGTGGTGCCATTCAGCGGTCAGGAAGTGTTCCTGGGGGCCCCTCATTCCTGGTCCAGGACCTGTGCCCAGGCTAAACCTAGCCCCACTGTGGCTCTGTCAAACGTTTCTTCACTGCTTAGCCTGAGGGCTGAGGAGAAATTGGCTTCTGGGGAAACTCAGTGTCTGTTGTGGAATGCCCCCGGCCAGGTACTAAGCACTCGCTCTACCACTCTGCTCTCCACTCATGCCGAGCAACCATTGCCGGTTTGGTCCAGAAGGGGCAGCAGAGAGTCCCATCCCGATCACCAAGCAAGTGAGTAGGGAGATGAGGGCTGGACATCAGCCCTTTTGGGGCTCCCCTTTCTTTCCCATGTCCTTCCTGTTGCAGTGCTAGAATGTCCATTCTATAGAGAAGGGGTTTAGGGACAACAGCTCAACAGGGGAGGGGGCTTGAAGCTGCATTTGCATATAATTGATTTGAAATTGAGGAACATCAGGTGTCTGCATTAAGGAATGAGATGCTGGTGGAGAATCGTGGAGAAAGGGTGACCCGAAATCCTTCCCGAACTGCCCTTCCGCTTCCCACCCTCAATGCAGCCGGAACCTTTTTTCATTACTATGGAGCCCCAGCTCTGAGCTGCAGAACCAACAAAACCTGTGTCCTCAATTTAAATATTTAATGGGCACAAGGAGCAGCCATTAGAGAATGGAACAGAAGCTGACTGGGTGTCTGGAAAGAATGGATTATGACATGGCCCAAGTGCTCCCTTGCCCTCCATTAATAATGCAGGAATCACTAGAGTGCATGCTCGCTGGTCTCACCTGGGTCCTATGTTCCCCTTCGGCTCCAGTGCCCTCTGCACAGGGAGTCAAAACAAAGTCTTCCTTCTTTTTCAGAGGCCCCGTGCCGGCAGGCTGGGCGGGAGGCTGGTAGAAGAGGGGCCGTGAGGGCTGACTTGCTGCCAGAGGTTTAATGCTGTCCTCGTTCTGTTTCCAGGCGAGGCTCAGAAGCAAGAAGGAGATGAAAGTTGTGCCGCTGCTGAGGCGTTGACAGCGCCTGAGGATGCTGGGAGGCCCACTGTCAATTCCCCACCAAATCAGAGCTGCGGGAACCAGAGCAAGCTCTTGCATTCTTCGTTACCCCAGTTACCTTCTGAGGAAGAAGTAAACAGCCTTGGAAGGGAAATAATTAAACTGACAAAGGTACAGGCAGCTGCAGAACTGGAAGAGGTCGGAAGAGAGAGTCCCATAGAGGGTCAGAGGAGTGAGACGGAGCCAGCCCCGCAGGGCCTGGCCGCCCAGGGGGGGCTCCCCACATCTCACCTGCACTCCGAGGCCAGCCAGCCAGCGGCCGAGGCTCCCGCACTGGAAGATGGGGAAGGGATCCCAGAGGGCACAGGCACAAGGAGCGCCGTGAAAACCTGAAGGGGAGAGGGATCTGACACAGTGACACACTGAAAGCCCCAGAGAGGGTCAAGAAGGAAGCATCAGAACGGTGTGCCCACGTTGCCTTCTGAAACACCTCCGAGTCTGCAAGTGAGAAAACACTCTGATCCTGTCGCAAACTATGAATATTCTGATGATGCCAGTACAGTTTGATTTATTAAATGGAGGTCCTCAAGCTTCTCCACGTCATCTCTCTGCTGAAAAGCGCTACTGTGAACAGGGCCAGGCCCAGGAATTGTGCCCGCCATATGGCTGGTTTGCAGCATCCGTGTTTCTGTCAGCTTTTGTTTTATCAGAGATAAGATGTTTTTGTATTAGCATTTCATGCCGTCAATCAAAATTACAGGAAGAGCTAGAAACTGATGGGGTTTTTAATCAGGTCCCTGACTTGGTCAAGGTTAGGCAGCTGGAGAGGAAGGTGTCATTGAGCAGGATGTGTCCAGAGGGTCCTTGCAGCCCATCAAGTTAGGTCCCGGTAGGACCACCTGGCATGGGTGTGCCTGGCATTGTGCCCACGGCACTACTGTCGTGGGGCAGACTGGTAGGTGGAAGGGGACTTGAGCAGGCTGAGAAGTTTGGGCTTCTGGATTGATCTACGGCCCCTGCTGAGGCCTGTGTGGTGAGTGCCAGAGCTTTTTCCAGCTTGTAAATCTGGAGAATTTACTGATCTGAAGTGATTGGGAGGGGTGGGCTTTTGTAAACGCTGGAGATCAGGACTCCCAGTGGTGATCTGGTTTTTTGTGAGGTGAGATGAGATGAGAGCTACAACCTGGAAATCCTTGTTCTCTGCATTCGACCTGTCTCACACTGGGATCGTATGGCCAATTTAGGTTTGGGAGAGATCCACTTGCCAGGAGCCAGTCTTGTTTCCTGGACCACCTGGAACTTCCAAACCCTTCTTCACTCCTTCATCAATGTTGAGGCTGCCTCATTTGTGCCACCAAGTATTGGAATTTTAAAGACCAGACACAGAGTTTGTGACCTTAAAAGGGAAAGAGAGAAGAAAACAAAACAGCTTCACTGGAGCCTGGCAAGGGGGGCTGTGGCACCACGGGCACAATCTGGGGTTGAGAAAGGAGGCCACGGTCAATGCCAGCTGGTTCTTTCCTTTTGGATAAAAATTAGGTTTTCTAGGTGGCATCCAGCACTGCAGAAAATTGAAAGATCATCCAGCCATAGCTTTTTCCTTCCCTGGAAAGCCTGAGACGAGATCCCAAAGCTCAGAATGCCTCTGACAACCAGAATCACTCCTTTGAGAGACCCTCCTTGCAGGAAAAAGAGAGGCTCCCAGAATGGCAGCCTCTCTTAGTGAAAATGCATCCTAAAAATTCGATGTTTATACCAGGCTTGTGGCACTAAGATGTGACATCTGGACACGAGGGGCCAGCCACACAGATACATCCCTCCCAGATTGCATCTCCAGGAATCTTCTGCTAGCAGAATGGGAGCCCCATCGCTTTCTGTGCTGCTCCTTGGAAGTAGGCCCAGGTGCAGCCCAGACAGACCCAGTCCTTTGTCTGATGCGCACTGGCTGGGCCTCCCACTACTTCAGTCAAAAAGGGAGCTTGCTGCTGTCCGGGCTCTGTTGCTCCTGGTGAGAAGGACATACCGTTGACCCCTGGCCACCACCAGCTCTAATGTTCCATCCTTCTGTGTCCCAGCCTGTCCCCTCTCCACCAGGCCCACCCCCACAGCCTCTCCTCAAGGGAGGCTGCTCCTGCAGCTGGAGGGCTTGCACAGACCAGCAGTCACAGAAATCATTCTTCCTGCTGGACTGGGCCTTAACTGCCTGCAAATGTTCAGCACTACTGCGTAGGATGCCAGAGCCACCAACGGAAAACAGAGCCAAATTTAATATAATAATAATAGAAGGAACAATCTCACCCTGCAGAACTCTGGTTTTGATACACTGTCGGCCAGATGCACCTCTTCAGGGCCTGTTCAGCACCTTCTGAAAATCAGGGCTCATAACAGACTCCAGCACATTCCATCAGTGTCAGGAAAACTGCAGTGAGTCCCAGAGAATCTGGGGTGAGGGCAGGAGCAGCAGTCATAGGGAGCTGTAACCTAAACTGTGTGTAGTCATGTAGTCAGCTAGGAGGGTCTTATGTTATTAGATGAAATGAGAGCCAGTGAGTAAGTTGATCCTGTCACAGATGTAACCATGATAACACCCCATGGATGTGTGACACATGTGTCCTGCCCCTGCTTTCTCCATCCAATGTGGTTTTTTTTTTTTGGAGACAGAGTCTTGCTCTGTCACCCCGGCTAGAGTGCAGTGGTGCAATCTCGGCTCACTGCAACCTCCACCTCTGAGTCCCAGCTCAAGCAATTCTCTTGCCTCAGCCTCCTGAGTAACTGGGATTACAGGAACATGCCAGCATGCCCATCTAATTTTTGTATTTTTAGTAGAGACAGGGTTTCACCATGTTGGCCAAGCTGGTCTCGAACTCCTAACCTAGTGATCCTCCTGCCTTGGCCTCCCAAAGTGCTGGGATTGCAGATGTGAGCCACTGCGCCCGGCCCAATATGGTTCTTCTGTTCTACAGACATTAATGGCCCAATATGGTTCTTCTTTTCCATAGACATTAAAGGGGAGTTCTGCAGTCACTTACAGCTGTCTTTTGTCTTTTTTAGGATCATCGTTTAGGGGGCAGCGTTCTTTCCCCTACTTCGCTAGATAACCCTGCATCAGTCATGGTCCTCTCAGCTCCAAGCCATATTTATAGAAACAAACAGTAGGAAAATGAATTCTGTTGCATAACAGGAATTTCGGAAGTAGGGCATTCCAGGGCTGTACGTTCAAGAAAGTCATCAAGGTTCTAGTTTTCATCTTCTTGCTCCTCCTGCTGTGTCAGCTGCTTTCTCGTGATAATGAGATGGATGCACCTGTTCAAAGGCAGAAGGAAGTTTCTCCCACATACATGTGTGTGTTTCAAGAGCAAAAACCCAGTTCCTATCACATTTGATTGGTCAGAATGATCACCTGGGGCTTGTCCCACGTGACCTTATAACATGATGATGTCACATGATGATGTCTTAACCAGTCCTCAGCAAGGGAGATGGCATTACCATGATCCGTTTAGGTTCACCAAGATTCACCCTTAAGAACTGAAGAAGGGCCCTGTCCTTAGACATTCAGACTCTAAAAGCCTGAACACCAAAACAGTATCATATCTTGGGATGTGTAAGAGATCTGGGAATAGACAACCAGTGGTGTTGTCTCTGAACCCCATGTCTTTTGGGGGTTTGTTGTTGTTGTTGTTTTGCTGCATGAAAAGCCAGAAAACCATGTTTCTGATGAGGCTGGAGTTAAGGGGAGGGGCTGTGGTTGTTTGCTCAGAAAAATGCCATCTCGTCCCCTCCCTGGCATCCTTCTCACCTGTCCTGTTTTGTATGTGGAGTGTTCCCACCTTTGTTTGTCTCTTCAGGCGTGTTTGTCCTTCCATTATTTTTCCAGCCGGGTTGCCAGCAGAATGCAGAGCAGTCTGGAGAAATGAAACAGAGCTGACAGGTCTCTTAATGAAAGCTTGTTTGCACACCCTGCCTTTCCTGTGATCGCTCTGTACCTGAGAGCCTCTAGGTGTGGATTTTTACATATGAGCATTTGTCCTTCTTTTAATTAAGGCCCTACAAATGGATTGGTTTTTCTAACCAGGCTTTTCTCATCCCTCACTCTTGCTCTTCCTCTTTCCACACCTTCTCTGCCCACCTTCCTCTCCTCTTCCCCTTCTTTCTCTTGCTTCCGCAGCTATTCCCAAAGCCTCTTTGGCAGAGAGGCTCCTGATGGTTTCAGCTCAATGCTGGCTGGACCCTTCCGTCTTTTGGCAATCTTAAGCAAGCAAAATGAGTTTGTCCATCATTGCTTCTCTTCAGGGACCTGCCTCCCAAACATGCACCACCATCATGATACAAAGTTCTAGAAAAGGGCTCTGCTATCAGTTATTCATCTGTTGGAGTAAATATTTTGATGTGTTATTCCTACTGGTAGCCTTTGCACCCCAGTTCACCATATGGCATGGAAAGTTCTGTCTCCTCTCTAAGGAATGGACCAGTAAAGGGCAAAGACCAGTTACTTACTCACGGAGGTGTCTTCCCTGTCTCTTTAAAATTACAGCATGCCTTTGCCCCTCTTGGTTTTCACTCCAAAAAAATGGGGTGCCCTCCTGGCTTTGTTGTTTTCCCATAGCCCTGTGGATGGCTTAGTACCCTACTAATTTTTTTTTTTTTGAGACAGTGTCTCACTCTGTCACCCAAGATGGAGTGTAGTGGCATGATCTCAGCTCACTGCAACCCCCACCTCCTGGGTTCAAGCGGTTCTCCTGCCTCAGCCTCCCGAGTAGCCAGGACTACAGGCGCATATCACCACGCCTGGCTAATTTTTTGTATTTTCAACAGAGAGGGGGTTTCACTGTCTTAGCCAGGATGGCCTTGATCTCCTGAGCTTGTGATCTGCCCGCCTTGGCCTCCTGAAATGCTGGGATTACAGGCATGAGCCACTCTGTCCAGCTTTTTTTATTTTTTATTTTTTTATTTATTTTTTTAAGAGTCTCTCTCTGTCACTTAGGCCGGAGTACACTGGCATGATCTCAACTCACTGCAACCTCTGCCTCCCGAGTTCAAGCAAGTCTCTTGCCTTAGCCTCCTGAGTAGCTGGGACTACAGGCATGCGCCACCATGCTCAGCTAATTTTTGTATTTTTAGTAGAGAGAGGGTTTCCCTATGTTGACCAGACTGGTCTTGAACTCCCAACCTCGTGATCTGCCTGCCTTAGCCTCCTAAAGTGCTGGGATTATAGGCATGAGCCGCCACTGCACCCGACCTCTACCCTACTTCTTTCTGAAAAAGAGAGCACCTTCTTCCTCTGCTTTCATTCTGAAGCCTCCATTTAAAACACTCCTCCTCCTTGGCAGTAGTGAGAGTCCCTTCAGACTACATAGGATGTCAAAAGGCCAAAGCATTGCCCCCAACTCACTAATGTACTTACTCCCTTCTTTCCAGGTGTCTTCCTGAACAGAGAAAAGCTTACAGCTCAGAGAGATGCAATTGGGAGCTCCATAGTGAATCTAGTTAGAAATAAGAAGCAGAAAAAATAGGAAAGACCCATCTCTCAATATTGTGGTTGCTTCCAAAAACACCACCAAACAAGTTGATACAGCATGAAGGCAATTTAAAATGATAGATCTGGACATGCTGCTTTACATTTCATATTACCACTTTACTAAATGAGAATTTTTTTGGATGCAAAGGGAAAGTGTGCACAATATTGAAAAGTTTGACTTTCTGGAATCTATGTGAGCTGAGGAATGTATTTGGGGATCTTAGTAGAGGCCAGTGGTAGCCTAGTAAGTGTAAAACAATTGGCTTTGTTTTTAAAACCAGCTGCTATTTTGTAGTTTCATTTAAAGAAAGAATACCTTCTATTCATTTGCAGAACTTGCTTTATTCGATTCTTTGGTCATTGTGTATCATAACTATATCTTTTTTGTTACCTGAAATAAAAATGTGACAATTTTCCTGATAGAGGTGATTAATTATCTTTATTATTTGCTTCATATTCCACCCTCAGCACAGGGCAAGCAGAGGCTGACCATGACTGCTAGCATATTGCAGCAACTTACCAGTTGCAATCTGTCACCTAAAACTATTTGATCATATGGTAGTCATGAAAAATATGGAGAATGTAAAGATTTTATGTATTCAGTCAAAAAAAGGCAGATCTAAAATCAGTTGGTTTATTTCCTGCAGTCTTTCAAGTTGACCAAAGCACTCACTGATTTGCTCTATTTTCTTACGTTTTTAGTATTTCTGTATATACGCACTAAAAAGCCCCACTCAGAAAAAAAAAAAAATCAGTGCAATTCTGAGAAAAAGCTTATCCTAAACATCTAAAGATAGCATTTCTAATTATTGTCTACATTGTGTTTAAACTGTGCAAACTTGAGCATTATTCTCACTTTACCAGCTGTGTCTAGGTAGAGTCATTACATCAAACGCTTCTAATTTTACAAAAAGAAATCAAAACAAGCGTGTGTTTCAGTCCCAGTGACAAATGCAAACCCTGTGAGTCAAATAGGCAAACTGATTAGCAAGCTGGCTGTGAAGTCAAAACAGCAAATATAAGGAGATTAACAAAATAGATCTGTAAGATGAGAGAAGTAAAAATAGACTCCAGGGGCCAAGTGCGGTCCGGTGGGTGGCTTTGGTGGCACACATATGGTTCTGTGCCAAGAACCAGATGTCTGCCTTTATGACCCACAATCCTCCCTTCATCCTAGGTCCCCTCCCCACAAGAGCTGGGATCGCAGAGTTCATGTCATCCAGTCTCTCAATGGATGCAGAAATCCTTCACAGAACCTCAGAAGTAGCAACTTTCGTTCATTTGAATCCTAGTTGCTTGATGCTTACCACCTTACAAGGCAGCCCCATCTATTCATTAGTAGTAGCTATTTTTTTTAATCTTAGCCATTGTTATTAATCAGATACTTATTAGGTCCTTATTTGTTGTGCATACTATGCTATGCACCTCTTATGAATAACACTTGATTTAATCTTCAGATCAATCTGGTATGATGATCTTATTTTACCCATGCTCAGAGAGGTTAAGGGACTTGTTCAGGTCACACAGCTTGTAAGCGTGGCAGAGCTGGGGTTCGAATGGAGCTTTCTACCTGAATCTGACCTGTTAACCATCATGCTATATGCATATCTTTGCCCTTACAATTAACTGTAATTTGTCCTCTTATTATTTCCTGGGTTGTTTTTTCTTTTCTTGTTTGTTTTTTGATTTTTTGTTTTGGGGGTTTGTTTTGTTTTGTTTATTTGGTTTGGGTTTTGGCTCTGGAGGCCCATAGGATATTTTATCCATCCTATTCCCAGAACAGAAATGGAGTGAGTCTGCTAGGGTGTCTCTCCAGCCTTGTCTAGGGAGTCAAGGGTTGTGAAGAGAGACACTAAGAACTGAATGCAATTGACAAGAAGCATCAGCCTCCTTCTGAGAAAAAAAAATGGTCCACACCTTTCTTGATGATCCTGAATTCACCATAATCCAGGCAGCAGAGTAGAAGATGGGTGCTGGGGATTTTAATCCTCTCCATCCTGAGCCCCCATGTAATTGCTGCCTCGTGGCAACTTGTAATTGGGGAATATTTGAGATCAGGATCGGAAGACTTAAGAGACACTGTTTGCTCATTCCCTTTCAGTGCTGTTGTTTACAGTATGAGTTAGTATTCAAACCAGTAAGAACCAGTTGGTGGAGCAAAGTCACCAGGCAATAGCCTTTCTCTCCTCTTGTCACTTGGGTTCAAGGAAAATTTTTTAAATAACAAGTTAGTCCTAGTTAGAGGTAAAAATAGCCCCTGGGGACAGGTTTCTGGCTGCGGTTCAGTTTGACGCACTGCCTTGGGAGTCGGAGAGATGGAAGCTGCCTCCCAGTAACCGGGGCGGAAAAGCCACGGCTGGGAAATGAGGCTACCCTGGGGGGCTAAAAAGTTATCGCAAGTACGTTTATTCCGTGAATGAAGGTGTATACACAAGACTGTTCTAGCTTGGTTATAGATTATACAGTTCAACAGAAAGCTGAACTCCCAACAAGCCTTCATCAAAATCAGCCGTCTTTCCATCCCACTGCCTCTGTTTGCCTCTGATCTCGGTCCTGCTGGATGCTAACAAAGTCACATTCCGACCCCACCATTCCAGTCACGTGGCTTCCCTGGCACTGTCTCTGACATCTGGGAAATGGACCTAACGCTGTCCTCAGAGGCAGACGTGACTAGCCACCAGCCCAGGTGACATAGAACGCCTCCTCCCCTCAGGCCAGAGTCTCCCGTGTCAGAATCATCTGGAAGCTTGCTGCAAATAAACTTTCTCTTCTCCCTTTGGATTCCACAGCTCTGGGATGTAGCCCAGGAAGCTGTATTTATTTTTTAACTTCTCTGAGTGATTCTGGTGATCTTCCTCTTGGAGCCACACTGAAGGGCAAGACAAACAGTGGCTGAGCGTTGTTGCCATCAGGGTTAGCAGGGTGGGGGCAGAGGATCAGGACAAGTCCTGCAGGGATTTGGGAGATATCTTTGCCACTTAAAAAAAAAAAAGGAAAAAGGAAAAACAAACAAAAACAGCTGAGCCTAGGAGAGAAGCCTAAAACAAACAAAAAAGTAACCAAGGCCCCGACGCAGTACTGAATTGCTGAATTTTTAATGTGCAATATGAAGACTGCCAAACATGCCCGCAAAGGAGCAGCTCTCAGTGGGGTGGCGGTGGATGGGAAACAGCTCAGGACGCCGGGCAGTGGGCCTGGCAGTCTCAGGCCTTATGGGGTTATGGGGTGGGGAAGGAGGGTCAGAGGTGGGGTCTCCGGCCTTATGGGGTGGGGAAGGAGGGTCAGAGGCAGGTACTCAGGGTTTATGTGGGGGGGGGATGAGGGTCAGAGGCGGGTACTCAGGGTTTATGTGGGGGGGGATGAGGGTCAGAGGCGGGTACTCAGGCCTTATGGGGTGGGGAAGGAGGGTTAGAGGTGGGGTCTCAAGGCTTATGGGGTGGGGAAGGAGGATCCGGGTGGAACGAGGCCTCTGGGAGCCTAGGAGGCTGTCAGCGTGGACGGGGTGTTTCAGTACAAATGGAGGCCCTCGACCCACTGAGTGGGGGGCTCCAAGGGTTGGGCGGTTCTCGGGATGGAAAGGGTGGAGGGTCTCGGCGCACATAGGGGAGACCTGGGTGGGGAGGGCTGCGGGGAGACTTCAGCAAAGGCGAAGGTGAGACCCCAGGGTGGAGGGTGCCTGTTGGAGAAACTCAAAGGCAGAGGGGGGCGCCGGGGGTCTCTGGCCGCCGCCGGGTGGGGGCCGCGCTCAGGCGGCCTTGCACTCGCTCTCGCGCCGCCGCTTCTTGCGTTCCGAGTGCTCCTGCGCCTGGCGCGCCCAGGGCCCGGGGCCGCACACGGCCACCACGCAGCAGGCCAGCCGCCGGCCCGCGTTGCCGTTCTCCACGCTGGCCTGGTTGCCGCCGCGGCCCAGGTCGTCCTCGCCGGCGTGGACCACCACGGCCCGGCCCAGGATGGAGTGCGGGCCCGCGAGCGAGGCGGCCAGGCCGGCGCGGTACTTCCAGAGGCGGCCGTCGCGCACCGCGAAGTTGCCGAAGTCGCCCGGGTGGCGCGGGTGCGGCACGGCCAGCGGGTTGTAGTGGGGCCCGGTGGAATCGCAGCCCTGGCTCAGGTCCCCGAACTGGTGCACGTGGATGGCGCGGCTGGAGCTGTTCGGCTCCGCCGGAAAGCCCTCCAGGTCGAAGAAGGCCTCGAGCTTGGCGCCGGGCGCGCGCTGCCGGAACAGGACCAAGCCGGTGACCCGGGGCTGCGAGGCGTCCAGCGTGGCCGAGGGCTGCACCTGGCAGGTGGCGTGGAGCGTGTCGTCGTCGTCCCGCCGCTGCGTGAGCTTCTGCCAGATCTCCGAGATCTTGGCGTGCATGTCTCGGATCCGCTCCACCAAGTCAAAGCTGGGCTCTGCCAGGTCCTCTCCTATCCAGACGTCCGAGGCCCCGGCTGCCAGGAGCAGGCAGGAACACAGCAGCACCAGCATGGCCGGGTCGGGCACCTGCGGGACGCCCCCGCCGAGGCGGGGACGGAGTGAGGCTTAGTCCCTTGAAACATGAAATCTCAGGGACCCCATCGTCGCAGAGCCAACCCCCGAGACCCCAAGGGGCTTCCTGACCCAGTGGGCATGCATTCTTGCAAACGTTTGTCCCAAGGCCTGCTGTGGGCCAGGTGCTGTGGTTGTAAAAATGGGTGAGACCCACTCTGAAGACACCCACAGGGATCTGAGTCACAAAGGATCATGGTGCTTTCCAGTCCCGTCTCCATACCAGGGAGGGGTCTCAGGGAGCATGAGGGGTGTCTCATGGCCCTTCCAGACCAGCTCCCTCCCCTTCTCGCCTGGCCTCCTGTCACCCTCTTCCTTCACCCTCCCGCACAGACATCCCTGAGGCTTCCATCCTGCCTTCTTGGGCTTTGCATGTGCTACGCCTTCTTCCTGAAGTGACTTCTCCCTGTTCTCAGTAGACTTGGAGCTGCTGCTTCTTTTTTTTTTTTTTTTTTTTTTTTTTGAGACAGAGTTTCGCTCTTGTTACCCAGGCTGGAGTGCAATAGCACGATCTCGGCTCACCGCAACCTCCACCTCCTGGGTTCAGGCAATTCTCCTGCCTCAGCCTCCTGAGTAGCTGGGATTACAGGCACGCGCCACCATGCCCAGCTAATTTTTGTATTTTTAGTAGAGGCGGGGTTTCACCGTGTTGACCAGGATGGTCTCGATCTCTTGACCTCGTGATCCACCCGCCTCGGCCTCCCAAAGTGCTGGGATTACAGGCTTGAGCCACCGCGCCCGGCTTGGAGCTTCTTGAAGACAGAAACTATTTTATTCATCCCCAGCACCTGGGCCCACACCTGGCAATAGGAGACATACAATATGTGATTGTTGCATAAGCAGTTCAGCGAAGGACAGACTTGGCATGCAGTTATTCGAGCACAATCCAAGGACTGAGGATGGGGCCTGTGCTGGAGAAGGACAGAGAAGTACCTAGTACCCATCTCCCTGGGGGCCTCTGGGAGGCTTCTCAGAGGTGGTGACTTTTGAACTGGATTCCACAAGATGGGTAGGAGTTTTCCAGCCAAGTTGGATAGGAAGACCATCTCAGCAGGTAGTGCAGTGGGAAGTTTTTAAGAAGAAAAGTGGGTGATGAAGTAGTCTTTGGTTCCTTAAGTTCTACAGATAAAAGGATGTGGGCTGTACTTTGGGATGAAGAGAAAAGGGGAGGAAGCATGGGAGTAGCCTAGGGAGAGGCAGAGAAGCAGAAATAGAGGCACGGAGACAAGTTAAGAGGCACTGTAGTAACCCAAGCAGGAAAGGAAGGCTTTTACCAAAGTGGAGGCAGTGCACGCAGAGGAGGCATGGGTTGAAGAAGCACGCCGGGCGGCGCTGGCAGGTGGGAAGGTGAAGGCACAGTGCGGATGACCAAGTTCCCAGCAGGAGAGACTGGTCCCGAGAAGAAGGGAGAGAGGATGAGTCCAGCCAGAGTCTCCAGAGGGTGAGATGCCGGAGGATGCCCAGGTGGGGAGACAGGTGGGCAGACAGTTGGAAACTTGGTTCTGGCACTTGGAAGAGGAGGCGAAGCTGGCAGGGGCTCTCAGTGTTGACTGCACATCAGATTCTGGTTTTTAAAAATCAGATGCCCAGGCCTCACCCCAAGAGATTCAGATTCTGTGAGCTTGATTTTAAAAAAGGAAGAAGAAAGAAACAAGAAAGAGATAAAGATAAAGAGAGAAGGGAAGGAGAGAGGGAGAGAGGGAGGGAGGGAGGGAGGGAAGGAGGAAGGAAGGAAGGAAGGAAGGAAGGAAAAAATTAATTCTGATGCCGTAAAAGATACCGGAGGCCCAGCCAGGAATTATAAAGTATAAAGTCAGGTACAGATTTGAATCCCAATTCCAACCTATACTAGCTGTGATTTCATGGGGTTACTGATGCTCTTTTGGCTTCAGGTTCCCTACGGGTAAAATAAGGCCAGCCAAACCACTGAGGTATGTCCAGAGGGATTGATCCAGAGGGACGGATGCTGCCTCCAAAGAGCTGCCTTGAAGGTCAACTGCATTTCCAACGCCAAACTGGTGCCATTTAAAAACTTCGAGACTGAATAGATATGCTTTATATAACCATCTCAGAGAGGCAATTTAGTGTGGTGATTAAAGGGATGGATTCTAGAACTCACCTCATGAATCCAAAGCCTGGCGCTGCCACTTGCTTTAAGTCAGGCATCCCCAAACTATGGCCCCCGGGCCACATGCGGCCCCCAAGGCCATTTATCCAGCCCCCCACTGCACTTCAGGAAGGGGCACCTCTTTCATTGGTGGTCAGTGAGAGGAGCACAGTATGTGACGGCCCTCCAACGTTCTGAGGGACAGTGAACTGGCCCCCTGTGTAAAAAGTTTGGGGACGCCTGGCCTAAGTATTAGCTGTTATCATTTTCATTGCTGAATAGCAGAGGAAATGCTGGACTGCAGACTGTAGACTGCCTTCTCCTCTGTGAACCTGTTTTCTCATCTGCAGATAGGGTACTAATACGGACTTTAGACTGTAGAGGCTTGCTGTGAGGCTTAAAAGAGACAATTCAAATGGCTAGAACTTATTGAACACAGGTGCCAGACACTGTTAAAAGCACTGTGAATGGGTTAATTCATTGCATCCTCACAAGAACATTATTCAGTGTTATCCCCATTCTAAAGCATGGGAAACTGAGACAAAGAGGCACGTGTCCTGCCCAAGGTGACACGTTCAATAAGGAGCTGAAGGCAGGCTATGAAAGTGCATGTCTGCTGGAAGCCCAGGGTTTAGGCACCATACTGCATATCTCTCATCTGGGGCACTTAGCATAGAACCTGGTACAAAGAAAGTTCTCAGTGCATGGCAGCTCTTAGCTATCAGAGAGAAGCTGCTGGTAGAGATTTTAGGACCATTAGCTAAGAGATGCTATGGACACTGGGAGGAGGAGCTTCCCTAGAAAGGCTCCAAGAAGTATCCAGAAAGAGGGAGAAGCAGAGAAAGTGATGTCCAAGGATTCACCTAAATGACATGACCCAATGTGGTGCTACCACCCCTAAGTCCCAGTGAGTCGGCGGGAAATGGGGCAACTTTCCTACCAGACCTGGACCTGAAGTTCCCCATCATCAAAAACACCTCTTCCTAAGACAGGCTGCCACTCAGAAAGGCTCCGCTGCCTACAGAGTTTCTCCCTAAAAGCGTAGAGCAAAACCAGATTGTTCTGGGTGTGTCCATGAGCTTTCTTTTTCAAGAATGCTTGCATAATAAATATTCTGAGGAGATGAAGAAGAGCCAGGCATGGTGGCTCACGCCTGTAATCCCACCACTTTGGGAGGCTGAGGCAGGAGGATCACCTGAGTCCAGGAGTTTGAGACCAGCCTGGGCAACATAGGGAGACCCCTGTCTCTACCAAAAAAAAAAAAAAAAAAAAAAAAAAAATTAGCTGGGTGTGGTGGCATGTGCTGGGTGTGGTGGCATGTGCCTGTAGTTTTAGTTACTCAGGAGGCTGAGGTGGGAGGATTGCTTGAGCCCAGGAGGTGGAGTCTGCAGGTGAAGGCTGCAGTGAGCCGTGATTATAGTCATGCCACTACATTCCAGCCTGGGCGATAGAATGAGACCATGTTAATGTAATCCCAGCACTTTGGGAGGCCGAGGCGGGTGGATCACGAGGTCAAGAGATCGAGACCAACCTGGTCAACATGGTGAAACCCCGTCTCTACTAAAAATACAAAAAATTAGCTGGGCATGGTGGCACGTGCCTGTAATCCCAGCTACTCAGGAGGCTGAGGCAGGAGAATTGCCTGAACCCAGGAGGTGGAGGTTGCGGTGAGCCGAGATCGCGCCATTGCACTCCAGCCTGGGTAACAAGAGTGAAACTCCGTCTCAAAAAAACAAACAAACAAACAAAAAAAGAATGAGACCATGTTAAATAAATAAATAAATAAATAAATAAATAAAATAAGAAGAAGGAAGAGGAGGAAGAAGAGCAAAAAAATTCTCCCTCAAACCCAGATAAACTCTGACTTCTTGTTTCTTAAGCTTTTGACACCTCTTCCCCCCGAGACAGCCTCATTCTTCTCCCACAGCCTCCTGCTCAGTTTGAGCCCTGGATGACCAAGTGCCTTTTGAAGGGCCTCCTTTGTATATGGATCTAGAGAGGAGGACAGGGTTATCAGAGAAAGGGGACAGGGGCCCTTATCAGGGGCCTTATCCTGAACCAAATGGAGGCATCGAGCCTTTATCTCCTTCCTGAGTTTGGAACTGAAAAGAACCCCCTCCTGAGCGTTGGGTGTGTTTCATCGCTGGGCTCACTCCTGGAAGGAGCTCTCATTGGGAGCCTGAGCTGACCAGGGCTTCCCTGTTTCCCTAAGGAGGAAAGGCTTTTTACAGTACCTGCTGTCCCATAGTCTCTCCTGACACCCAAGCCGTGTACCATCTGGAGAGGCCCCCTTTCTAGTCCCTCCAGATTCCTTTTTCCCAACACTGAAGTCCTCTTGGACTGGTCTTTGCCGTTCCACAGGAGGAACGGTTTCTTCCTCCACAGTGCCCTCCTCTCCCGTCCCTCCACCTCCCCACTCACCGCGCAGCGCGGCCAAGCCCTTTCCCTGTGTGCGTCTCCCTCCCAAGATGATCATCCCATTTGTTCCCAAGATAAGGCCCGTGGCCCCAACCCAGCTTCAGACTCGATAAGCGCTCTCCGAGAAGAACAAAATCAGCCTCAACTTAGCACCCACCTTTCCAGCTCCTCCAAGAGAACTTTCTCTCCTGAAAAGAGAGCTGCACCCAGCCGGCCAGGAACGCTGGCTGTCCCCGGAGCCTGGGCTGTTTAGCGCCCGGTGCAGGAGGCCAGCCCAGGGGAGTGGTCAGCGTGACGGAGGCGGGTGGTTGGGCCGGTTGAGGGAGGAAAAGCAGGCCGGACTGTCCCTCGCTGTAGAATTGCTTAGCCGCCTCCTCCTCCTCCTTCTCCTCCTCCTCCTCTTCTGTCCCCACCTCCCCTGCCCCTCCCATTTCTGAGTTCCCTGGCCAAGGATTCCTTTCCATGACTTCACCGGCCTGTAGTCAGTGACCTTCAGCACACAGCAGGGGAATAAAAATGAGAAAGAAAATCGCCTGTTTGGAGAGGTGGACAATGACCTCTTTATTGAGAGGCCCTTTGTTTTTCTCTAAGTCAATAACTTATTGACTTATTTTTGCTGCATGGAAATGAGCACCTTGCAAATGTGCGTGGCGTGTGCTCCGGAGCTGTGCTGTCGTGCCTGCGAGAGCAGAGCAGCAGGTGGGTCGTGATGACACACTCAGGCTGCAGAGACCCAGGCTTGTCACTTCCTATCTGTGTACCCCTGCAGCGGCTGCACCACTCCCTGCGCCTCGTTTTCATCATCTGTAAAATGGGGGTGTGATGCTGTCCCTCCCCGCAAGAGCGTGAAGATGCAATGAGATCGTCATTCACTAGTGAGAACACAGTGCCTGGCACCAGCCGCACTCATAATCATCACTGCCATGGTGGTTACCATTGTTATGAAAGAGATGAGGAGTCTTTTAAAAGAATGTGTGGTCTGGGAGAAGTGGAGTGTTTCCCTCCCAATGTCATTTCTTCTTTGGCTGCTGTGAACTTTCCTCAATCATAGCTGCCCTTTCCAAAAATAGAAGCTCTTCTTTCCCAGAAAAGTCCATGTGGGCAAAACCAGGCGGCCTGCTAGCTGGCCTCCCGTCCTCCCGCGTTCCTTCAACAAACGTTTATTGGGTGCTCATCCATTCCAGGCACCATGCTGTGTGCCGGACACCCAGAGCTACATGAGTCGCCTTCTGGGTTCATACTCGGGGGGGCGGAGACAGCTATGTCAATAGATGCAACCATTGCAGAGTGGGGAGCATAGCAACGGAGGAATGAAGAGGGCCTCATGAGGTCCTAAACACTGATTTTGATGGCAGGAAAGCTTGTAAAAAAAAATCTAAATCTCTGGACCCCACCCCAGGCTGAGTGAACTAGTTACCAGCAAGAGCTTCCTAGATTCATCTTGGAAGAACTCAAACTAATGGTCTTTATCCAGGGGCAGGGGTTCTGTGAGATAAGGAGACTTCCCAGAAGTCAGAGACCAGCCCTACCGCCCTACCATCCTTCCTTCTGACCCGCTGAGAACTCAGGCACCAGCAGCTCAATCTTCAGCTCTGCATTCTGTTGGTGGGCGTAGTTGTCCTTGACTAATGAGCGTTCAGAGTTCAAGACGCCACCGGCCACCCTACCCCCACCCTGCAACATTCTGGTTGCTTATTGTGAAAGCTTCATCCCATTTTAAAAACATTTATATTTTCATTCAGTTCTTGAAATTATAATCATATACATGCATGGCTACTATTATAAATGGCGTTTTCTTCACTTAGCCTAATTTTATTTCTCTTAAGGTCTAAGAAAGCATGTCTCCATTCCAGTATTCTAGGATTGGTGCTAAAGCTGAGATTTACTTCCATTTTGATGGTATTCTAGAGGAAATCTGCCTTTTTCTCACCCCCTACCATTGTAACACTCACTCTTAGTCATTATGCTTTACTACCACCTAACCTAAGGCAAAGATGAGAGCAAAATTAGAAGCAAGTAAGAGAGGAGTCAGAGGCGTTCACATTTCACAGCGATCTCCATAACATCAGTGACTGCCATGCAAGCGAGACACTGGACCACTGACCTCTTATTCTTTTCGTATTTGTTAATGTAGAATACACTGGAAAGTCTGATGAGTATTGTCAAGCAGCAGTTTGAGGAAATGCATGGAAAAGCACTCCTCCTACCCATGTGGAAGAGCTCTCTGCTAGAGAACTTCGTACGTTTTGTGCAGGAATACGAGTATACGAGTTGTAAATAGCCTTCTTTTCCTGTGTTCAGAAAACTGATAGAATTAAATTCTGCCAGGAAATAGAGTGTTTACCCTAAGGAGAAAATTTCTGAAAACAATTAAAGTTTCAGGTTAACCTCCCTAGAAAGCCAGGTTTTGTGTGATTACTGTTTACCCAACCAGATTACTTCAAACACGCCTGAAAAATCTTACAGTATGTTTTGCCTGCCCGGGGTTCTCCCAGAAGCTCCCCTGGGAAGTTAAAGTAAAACCAGGGAACTGCACAGTTCAAACTTGGATCTTCTCATTTTATCTACACACATCTGAGTAACGGGAAAAGTGGATCCTCACTGGCAGTGTAGGCAGGAAGAAAAGAAGCATCGTTGTTATGAATAGAAATAAGATAGCAGGCCAGACATGGTGGCTCACATCTGCAATCTCAGCAATTTGGGAGGCTGAGGCAGGAAGATTACTTGAGGTAAGATCAGCCTAGGCACCATACAAGACCCCAATCTTTACAAAACATTTTTTAAAATTAACTGGGCATGCTGGCACATGTCTGTGGTCCAAACTCCTCAGGAGGCTGATGTGGGAGGATAGCTGGAGCTTAGGAGGTTGCCGTAAGCTATGATTGTGCCACTGCACTCCAGCCTGGGTGACAGAGCAAGGCCCTGTCTCAATCACATCTAACATTTACTAAGTGCCTCTTCTGTACCAGGGACGTGCACCCTTTATGTATGTACACCTCTTCATTTGTGTTATTAGTCCTGTTCCTCAGTGAAGAGGAGAGATGGCGCGCTATTCCATGCCCCATTCTGGCACATTTGCTTTCACTGTCAACATGTCAACCCTCCCCTTTAAATGCTGGGACAGCGGGTATGAAGAGAAAGTAATGAAAACCAGTCAGAACCAGTAATTTCTCAACAGGTTACACATGAGGCCACATGAAGAGAATGACCAGTGGTAGAACACAGAAGAAATGCCTTTTCTGATCCAAAGATGAGTGTGTGTAAAATATTCTCAGGAAAACAACCAGAGTTAAATCCCTTCACACTGCGTTCTTCATGAACTCAGTCTCTCCCTCCAGTTCTACTTGCTGTCCCATGACCATGAGAAAACTTGGGCCAATTCTGTTTTGCCTTAAGGAAACAAGACAGCATGGCTCCACTACAACCAGGAATGGCAATAATAATAATAATAATAATAATAATAATAATAATAATAGAGAGAAGCATAGTAACTTAAAAGCAAATCCAATTTAATATTTATTTCCTCAAAATGATGTCATGGTACACTCTACTTGGGAAAAAAAGAAGACTTTTCCAGCTTATTTTCTAATTATATTTATTTAACATTCACTGGGTTCAACAGCCATATTCGCCCTGATTCTTACTCTCTCCTTCCCAAAAAGCTGAAACGCCAGACATTTGCTTTCCCAGAATCCCTTTCATCTGGCATTGGTCATGTGACCCAGCAAGTTGCCTATGAAACATAAACAGATGTGCCTTTGAGAAAAGCTTTTTCTTTCTGTATAAAAGGCAGAAACGGCTGGTGTTTTCCCCCTTCCTTTTGCCTAAAATGTGGGTGTGATGCCTGGCAATGTGGGTGTAATTCCTGGCAATGTGGTAGCTACTTTGGGTCCATGCAATGACAAGAATGAGAACATAACGCCAACATGCCCAGCATGGCAAAAGGAAGGATGGAAAGAGCGTAGGTCCTCAAAGACCTCACCGAACACCTTAACCGACACCTGCGCAGCTCTAATCTTTCTTGTAATAGAAGAAAATTAGCCTCAACACATTGTATTGTTAATGGGTTTCCGTTACTAGCGTCCAAATTTATGCCCAGCTAATGCAATTATGTAACAGACCCTATACTGGCACCATGACTATGAAGATGTAGAAATCATAGCCTCAATTCAAGGGGCTCATACTCTATTTGGAGAGACATATGTGCAAGGGAGCATAGAATCTTCCCAGTGTCATGCTCCTATTTTATAGGTGGAAACCAAGATCTAAAATGGTTAATTGGTTATTCCATTGTCATCGCCATGAGATGAAGAGGAAGCACTTGAAGCCTTTTGGGCTGCTGGCCTTCAATCTCACTAGTTCCAAGGCTCCATTGACCATCTCTTCACCTGTCCCCTGCTTACCCTGTCACACAGAGACACTGTAATTTCACCATGAGGAACAAGTACTCTCCCCAGTCTGAAAGCCAGCTTGGCCCAGCTCCTTGCCTCCATGCTCCCAGAATGAACAAACTAATGGAAAAGATGGACAGGAAATCTCAAAGGAGAGGTGCGAAATGCACAAACGTTGTCACCTGCAGAGAATAGACTCTGAGGAGGGAGGTTAGACAGACTACCCTTAGAACTGTAGACAATCGTTAGAAGGACAAGTCGAGGGAAGAGAGATCCTCTTGACTCAGACTTTATTTTAGAAAAATAATTAGGAATTCTAAATGCTGACAGGATTCAAAAAGCCTCAGATACAAGGCCTAGGGAAGGCAAAAGGGCAGCAGCCACGTGTCTCACTCGGAAAGGAAGCTAGGATGGTTCTGGCCAATCTTAAGGGATGATTTGAAATGAAATGGGTCATAGCTTCCATCACAGTCCCCAAATCACCATCACCCACCAAGGTTGCCTAAAGAGGAGCAGCTACAGGAGAATCAGCATCTGGAAGATTAGAAGATTCTGTGTTGTTGCTCTAGTAATAGATTTTGAATTTCACTTCACAGAAACTTGGAGCAGTCGTATAAAGCAGCCCACCTCCTCACAGTGTTCGGGGCCAAGGCCCAGCTGTGCCAACTCCATCTTGTCCTTCTAGAGAATACAGAAGGAATACGGTTGAGTCTTAAGACATCCTCTGCACAGAAGGGATGTAATACAGGTTTAGCATCCTTCATCCTAAAAGCTCCAAAATCTAAAATTTTTTGAGCACGAACATGAGAGAGTGACACCTTTGCTTTCTGATGGTTCAACGCATACGAACTTTGTTTCATTCACAAAATTACTTTTTAAAGTTGTATAAAATTACCTTCATCCTATATGTATTAGGTGTACATAAAACATAAATAAATTTCACATTTAGACTTGTGTTCCATTCCCAAGATAACTCATCATGTATATGCAAATATCCCCAAATCTGAAAAAATGCAAAATCCGAAACACTTCTGGTCCCAAACATTTTGGCTAAGGGATACTCAACCGGTATGAGCTGTTGGCAGCTTTAGCCTGGGACCACGGCATGAACTTTTAGAATATCTCTCCAACTTCTGTCCACTTTAGCAGAAGAAACTTACCATACTGGTCATTCTCCCCCAAACTGTTATACCAAAGCAGGAATTTCTCTCTTGTTGGCCTGTTTCCACCCCAAGCCATTGCAGAAAAGATGGAATCCAACTACTGGCTCAACTGCTTGATTTCACTTACGAAGACAAGTTTTAATAGATCAGCGACCTCTGATCTATTGGTTGGGCACTAGTGACCAAAACAAAGTTATCTTTTCACTCATGAACATATTCATCATTTAGACACAAGTATAGGTTTTCAACATCTTTTAAAATGTATTTGTAGAGACAGAATAGCTATTTCTATAAGAAAATGTCTATGCATAGGCTGAAGCTATCATCTCCTTTTTATGTTCTTTCCCTCAAAGCTAGAAAATCTCAAATTTACTACCACAGAAATTAAAAGCTCAGTGCCTCTGGGGACCATACAGGTCACATAATGAGTAAAGTTGGCTGGATATAGATCTCTTATTTGTTGATGTGATTTGGATATTTGTTCCCTCCAAATCTCATGTCACAATGTCATCCCCAGGGTTGGAGGTGGGTCTGATGGGAGGTGATTAGATCATGAGGACGAATCCCTCACGAATGGCTTAGCACAATTCCCTTTGTGTTGAGTGAGTTCATGCAAGATCTGGTTAAAGTGTATGACGCCTCACCTATTTCTCTCTTGCTCTCGTCATGTGACATATTGCTTCTACTTTCACTTCTACCGTAAGTAAAATTTCCCTGAGACCTCACCAGAAGCCAGCCAGGTGCCAGCACCATGCTTCTTGTACAGCCTGCAAAAAGATGAGCCAATTAAACCTCTTTTCTTTATTAATTACCCAGCCTTGAGTATTTCTTTATAGTAATGCAAAAATGGCCTAATACATTTGTCTTTAAACTCACAGACTGCTTATCTACATTTTATCTTTCTATCTTCGTGGAGATACTAACCTGAAAAATATTTCTCTTCTACGAGAAGAACAGCAGCTCATTGAAAAATGACAATTCAGCCATTCTCAGATTGTATAAAAAAACAAAACCCAACTATTTGCTGCCTCTCAGAGATACATGTCAAATGTAAAGACACAGACAGACTGGCAGTAAAAGCATGAAAGGAAGATTTACCATGGAAACAGTAAGGAGAAGAAGGGCATCGTTATATTAACATCAGCCAAAAATTGACGTCAAAGCAAAAGCTACTTCTGTAGATAGTCACAGCAATTGGACAGTTCACAATGATAAAAGGCACATTTATCAAGAAAACATGATAATTCTTAATTTTATATATCCAACAACAAAACTTCAGAATAAATGAAACAAAAATTTTGAAAGCTAAAGACAGAAATAAACAAAACAACAGTCATACTTGGACACTTTTAACATACCTTTTCATTAATTGATAGAAGGCAAAGACAAGATAATCAGTTATTATTTCATCAACATCATTAACTGACATCACTAAACTTGTATTTTCCCAGTAGTTCCAATAAATATGTTTCCAATTTTACATGGAATGTTAACCAAAACAGATCCTATCTTAGGCTAAAAATAAGTTTGTATTAAATTTAAAGTGGTTAAAACTTTTCAGAGTATGTTATCTGAGTACAATGAAGGCAAAATACAAATTAAGGAGATATGTAGAAAATCCTCAAATATTTAAAAATTAAATAATGCACCTCTAAATAACTTACGAGCCAAAGAATAAACAACAGGGAGATTAGAATATATTTCTACATGAAATGACATGAAAACATGTATCAAGATATAGAGGATGAAACCAAAGCAGTTCTTAGAGGAAAACACATAACTTTCAGTGCATACATTAGAAAAGTCAAAAGGTTTAACCATTAAGAAGCTAAAAAACGGAACAAATTAATCCAATGTGAGTAAAAGGAAATAAATAATAAAGAACATAAATTAATAAATAGAAAATGGATAAACAATAGAGAAAAATTTAAAAATGAAAAGTGGATTATTTGTAAAGATTAATAAAATTGATAAAGTTCTAGCAAGACTAATAAAGAGATATCAAAATTACTAATATGAGAAATAAAAGAGGGCACATTATTTCATATCCTATACTAATCAAAAAGATAAGTCTTGTGAACAAATTTATGCTAATAAAGTCAATAAGTGAGATGCTGTGGGAAAACCTTTGAAAAACACAACTTACAGAATTTACACCAGAAAAAC